>NW_022196906.1:84025128-84029335 GCF_008632895.1 Mastomys coucha | reverse complement strand
GTGGTTGTGAGCCACCATGTGGTTGCTGGGATTTGAACTTATGACCTTCGGAAGAGCAGTCGGTGCTCTTCCCCGCTGACGCCATCTCACCAGCCCCTAAACTTACATTTCTACTTCTAGCAAAAGTCAATCTACATTAATCTTATCACTTGAGAATATACTTACTATGCTCTGCACTTGTACGGGGTGTTTCATAATTTTCTTGTTATTGGTTGTTTGAGATGGAGCTGACCCTGTAGCTTTGCCTTGTTTGGAACTTGCTATGTAAACCAGGCTGGCCCCAACCTCACAGTGATCCATGGTAAGGTTGGGACTAAAGGTGGATGCCACCACACCTGACAAGTTTTTTTGTAATTTAATTATTTTCTTCATATAACACTTTGGGTAGTTATTCCTAGACACCATTTTGTTGTTATGTAGTTGTTTTTTCCTTATTTTCTTAACTTTTTAATTCATCTGATTTAAAAGCTAGCCATTTTCTGAGCTCTTTTCTTTTCTCGAGACAGGGTTTCTCTGTGTAGCCCTGGCTGTCCTGGAACTCACTCTGTAGACCAGGCTGGCCTCAAACTCAGAAATCCACCTGCCTCTGCCTCCCAAGGGCTGGGATTAAAGTCGTGTGCCATCACTGCCCGGCCTGAGCTCTTTTCTTTAGTTTTATTTTTGTTTGTTTGTTTTGCTTTCCCATGGAGCTGGGGGATCGAACCCACAGCCTCATGACTGATAGGCAAGTATGGCAGCTAGATTTCAGGTTCATATTGAGCAGTCGTGGTGTTCTTGGACCTTGCTGCTGTTACTTGCCTTCAGTGGGATTCCTTTCATACCACTGTCCATTGCTTTGAGAGTCTTCATACACTTAGAAGTTATACTTTTATTTCATGTTCTTTTTTAACTGTAAAAAAATTTTATCTAATCATGTTTAGGTCTTTTCAGTGTGTGTGTATGTGTGTGTGTGTGTGTGTGTGTGTGTGTGTGTGTGTGTGTGTGTCTGTGTGTGTTGGCACTGGTTATAGACCTACATAGTCTTGTGTGTGTGTGTGCATATGTATATATATCATGTATGTGCACATGTGTGTTGGGTACATTTGTGTGCTAAGGCCACCAGGTCAAATTAGATACCTTATATATTATTATTTTTTTATGTACCATATATCTTTTTTGGGGGGGGAGGTTCGAGACGGTTTCTCTGTATGGCCCTGGCTGTCCTGGAACTCACTCTGTAGACCATGCTGGCCTCAAACTCAGACATCCACCTGCCTATGCCTCCCAAGTGCTGGGATTGAAGGCGTGCGCCACCACTGCCCGGCCCATATATCACTTTTTAAAAATTATTTTTGTGTATGTTTGTTTTGCCTGAATACCTGTGTACCATATGCATGCTATGCCCTTGGTGGCCAGAAGAGGGCATCAGATCCCCTGGAGCTGGATGCTGGAAGTTACAAAGGGTTCTGACCTGCTGTGAGGGTCTGTCTGGTCCTCTGGAAGAGAAGCCAGTGAGTGCTCTCAAGTGCTGAGCCATCGTTTCAGCCCGCTATCTTATTTTTTGAGACAGTCATCTCTCATTGAATCTGAGCATGCTGTTTCCGAAGCCACCTGTTTCTAACCCCCAACACTGTATATAAAGCACGCGTGGCCACTCACAGGTTTTATGTGCATTCTGAAGACTTAAACTCAAGTCATCCTGGGTTCACAGCAAATGTTCTTACCCATTTAGCCACTTCACAAGTACCACAAGTCCTTTTTTGAGGTTTTGAGACAGAGTCTTAACTAAGTGAGCCTTGAATTTATGATTCATCTGAATGGCCTTGCTATGATGATGATGATGATGATGATGATGATGATGATGATGATGATGATGATGATGATGATGACGATGGTGTGTGTTGACTTAGTTGTAGTGTCATATGTTACTAGAACTTTCTAATAGATTAAACTACAATTACATTTGCCAAATTTTGTCATGAACATTTTTTTTTTTCCAATTAAGTTGTTAGCTCTCAGGAGGCCCAAGTACCATGATAGCTTTGTAGACTGTGACAAAGAACAGCACTACAGCTGTCTGTAGACGAGCCCCCAGAGCTGAGAGGCCTGCAGAATAGCTTTGTGGAAGAGGCGAATGCTATGCAGAGGACAGGCCTAGAAGGGCTGTCCAAAGAAGGGCCTGCTGAGGAAGCCGTGGGGCACCCCTCCTGGGAGCCAGCGACAGCAGAGGTTTTGGGGATGCCCTGGCTCTGCCACATCCTGGCCTATTTGCTCCATTCTTCCTCCTAGGGGTTTGGAACCAGCAGAATCTCTAAACCTGCTCTTCCTCCTGGGATCTCCATCTAGCAGGCACCAGCACCCCCCACCATACTCCAAGCTAGTGATGCTTTCCCTGTACAGGGAGATAGAATTGAATATCCGAGGCCTAGGCCCAGCCCAGGGAGGTATTCACTGTGAGTTTATTGAATATACAACGTAGAAAAGGTAGCCATTGCAGCTCTCACTACGTGACGAGAGCTCATTCAAAGTGTATGGCTGGTGATGGTGTCACATGGGTGGGCTTGTTGCTGGTCAAGTTCTTCTTTACTGTCTTTAGGCGTCTAGACTCAGGAGTGGGAGGCCTCTGGGTGGATTTCCGCACAATTTTCTCCAGGACAGCATTCTCGCTGAAGGTCCAGTTCCTCCCTTTGTCTGCCAACCAGTTGCCTGTGCAGCCATGGCTTATACCTGAGGGATGGGGTAGGAGGCACAGGCAGCCAGGCCACACATGTTCTTCCCACGTTCGATGAGGAAGTACCTGGGCAGAGAGAAGGGATTGAGGACCGACTAGAAGCATCGACACCTCAGAACTTTCTGGAGTGTTCTGGTGCAAACCAAGACTTGACTTGAGAGATTAGGCCCTCTGTATTTCTTCACAGAACAGCTGCCACAGGTTTATTTTATCAGCAGGAAATGACTGGCCTCACTTTGTAACTAAGTTCTCCCTTTTTCTCCTTGCATAGCCTACTTCTCCCCAGAATTGATGGAGGCTCCTTTCTTGCTGCTGTCTGGGTCTTCACATAGTCTAACAGCCATTATGACTTCCTAAAAACAAAACCCCTCCTTTTCAGGTGTGTGTGTCTCTCTCTCCATCCTGATTCAAAGGGCAGGGTGCTGCCACTCACTGCAACAAATTCATTGCTTTCATTTCTCGGACCCTTCCAGAAGTTGGTTTTGTCCCACTGAGGTCTGTCAGTAATCTTCAGTATAGATCTCATTAGGCTAATTAGTGTCCTGTCATTTGCAGACTTGTTGGGACCTGGGATCCTGTGACAGGGGTGGGGGGGGGTGGGGGATGGGGCGGGGCGGTGTCTTACTAACAGGGCCTTGGCATGTGAAGGTTCCATTCTCATGTTCTCCTTTCCTTAAACTGGCTAGAGCTTGCTGTCCAACTCCCGTACACTCTCTAAGTTTGAGCTAGTGATGCCTCCCACCTCGGAGCGCCTCCAGACATTAGCAACATGTGCTTACCCGTTGTCCCCCCAATGGGAGCCCCAAGAGTTTTTCACAATCCAGTAGAGTAATCCATTCTGCTCTCCATAGCCAACAGCCAGGACTGCATGGTTTACTTTATCTGGAGTTTTATGACAGGATGTACTGGAAAAGAAGATGCAATTTATAAAGGCTTGTAATACAGGGATGATAAAGGCAAGGACTGTCACAAGGGCTCTCTAGTGCTGTAGAGATGGTTCCCACTGGAGGCACGGTGGTGTGTTGGGTATCAGTTACAGCTCAGCCATGCTGGGAGCCAATGAGTCTCATCAGTTCTCAGCCCCTCTGTTTCAGTAGCCTCCACACAGTACCAGCCACACTCCACAGTGCACACTTCTGATTCCCAGCCAGGGGAGGAGTCCCTGCTACACTTCTGGAGGCTACAGTACCCAAACAGAATTCAACCAACTGCTCTGTTGCCTCTGTGTTCCTTCAAAAAACTACCTTGAACTTTGTGACAAATATGTAGGCTTGCCCTTTAGCCTCCGTGAAAAACTCCAGGACTTGAAGACAAGCTGTAGTGGCCACGAGTGGATTCAATGTACATGTAAAGAAAGGGTGTGGTGGCATAGGTCTTTAATCCTAGAGACAGAGGCAGGCAAATCTCTGTGAGTTTGAGGCCAACCTGGGCTACAGAGAGAAACCCTGTCACAAAGAAAAAAGAAAAGAAAGGAAGGGAGGGAGGGAGGGAGGAAGG
>NW_022196906.1:84002495-84024763 GCF_008632895.1 Mastomys coucha | reverse complement strand
GAGAGGGAGAGGGAGAGGGAGAGGGAGAGGGAGGAGAGGAGAGGGAGAGGGAGGAGAGAGAGAAACCCCCAAGGGTGAACAGAAATAAAATGGACTAGGAACTGTCACCAGAATGTGTCACATACATGACAAGGTGCTGAACTGCAAACAATAGGACCCACTCTGTTCATAGGAAGCTGTTTGGTAGGGGGCAGTTGGGCAAGAAAGCTGCTCTGTAATGGTCTGCAGGATGTGCCAGTGAAGCAGGGAATAGGAGCCTCAAGGAGCAGGACCTAAGCCAGCAGGACGTGACGATTCCTTGAGGAGCAGGCGTTATACAGGAAACTATAAGCCCTTCCTCATGACTCACGTGAGGGAGTAGGGGCAGAATGAGAAGAGACAAGAAGGGAGGTTTGATGACAGATGTGTTCAGAAGAAGAGGGGAGCAAGGTCACCAAGGACAAACTAAGACCCTGGGTAATGGGGAGGGCTTGGGTATTTATACCCAAGTCATCATAGGGCTAGGGAGATGGCTCAGGGAGGAAAGGTATATGCTGCACAAGCCTTGAGTTCAGATCCCCAGCATACGTGTGAAAAGCCAGCTTACTTGGAATCCCAGTGTTGGGGTAGTGGAGACAGACAAACTCCTGCAGCTCGTTTGCCAGCCAGACCAGCTAGACAATTGAGCACTAGGTCTAGTGAGAGACCCTGTCTCAAAAAATAAGAAAGCCATCAGGGAAGGCACCTTTGAATGACTTCTGGCCTTCACATACATACACCATACAAGTGCATGTGCACCAACATAGTTATGATGACTTCTGGCCTTCACATGCATACACATGAACACTTGGACACACATGAATATACATACATGTGTGTGTATGTGTATCTCCTTACACAAGCCAGAAAGGCACTTCAGAAGGATTCTGGGTCCAAATGGAGGAGAGGCTGGCATGTCTAGTGTAAGAGAGACAGATGTCAGGTCCAAGCCAATGAGGAAGCATCTAGAGAAGATTGCGATGGTCTGGAATAGGTAGGAGAGGAGAGTGAGCAGCCTGTTGTGGCTTTGGCCTCTTGCTCAGCATCAGAGATGTGGGTCTGGTAACAGACACAGAGGCCTTCAAGGAGCCCTGGGGCAGCAGGAGTGCAGGGTTGGAGGTCTCCATGGCCACCCAGGCTGAATCAGCAGGGTCTAATAATACTCAGATCTAAGCATGGGTCTAATACTTGGAAGGGCTTGGTGGGCCATGGATGTTCCTATCAAATAGTTAGCAGTGGATTTGTGGTTGTATCTGACAGCTGCATAGAAGGCTGAGGGCAAAGCCCGGAAGAACGTGGACATGCTAGGGGTGGCTAGAGAACAGAGAACGTGAAGGAGCCTGGAGTAGCTAGAGAGACTCCTTGCTGAACATATTCCTGCTGCCAAATGTGCAGCCTAGGGAGTGTGGACACAAGGAATCACATATTAGACATGCTATGGGGGAGGGGGCATGGTGCAGCTCATCAATAGAGCGACTGCCTATTACCCATGAGGTTCTGGGTGCTAAGATCTTCTGAAGAACCAGATAGTGAACTCTCTAGCACAGAATTCTGGTGTCTGAAAACAGCGATTTTTCCTCTCCCATTTTTGAGCCTCAACTTTTTTTTTTCTTTTTTGAGACAGGGTCTCATGCTCACCAGACTAGCCTTAGTTCACTATTTAGTGACCCTGAGCTTCTGATTCTCCTGGTTCTACCTCCTCAGAGCTTGAATTTTAGGTGTGTACTATCACACTCCATTTATGTATTGCTAGGGATCCACTCTAGGATGTGCTGCCTGCTAGGCAACCCTTCACTGAATGAGGTACACCTCCAACCCAACCTTCAAATATTTGACTGGATGTAGCACATCTACAGAATTAGATGACCACAGAGCTCTGGGCATTGATTTTGGTCTTAGTCATGATTCAGCTGTCGCGGCTGAGCCTGCGGCATCCTTTGCTACCTCTCTTTTCTTTGCTGGGACAGAGACTTGGTCCCTGACCCTCAGAGCTGCAAGAAGACAAATAGAGGGAACATATGGTAAGTCGCACAAATATCATCTAATTAGGAGTCTAGGTTGAGGCAGAGGCCATGTGCTGGGTTTGAGGAGATCCACCCAGTCTTATCTAGTCTCTTTCTGACTCCCTTGGCTTACCTGGAGTAGACGCCACTTCTATACATCATAAAATCTTCAGTCACCTCAAAGGCAAAGCTCACAGGGTTGTATAGAGCCACAGCCTCTACCATCGCAGCCTCGTCATTCTGCGGACAGACAGAAGGGCTGACAGACATTCAGAGCCTCTCTCTCTCCCACCTCCCCTCCATGTTCATGGCCTGTTGTCTGAAGGTAAGGGCTGGAGTTCCAGAGCTGTGCAGATAACCATGAGGAACAATAGCCCCTGGCATTTAGCAGTACTGCAGACCCCACCTTCTTAGGCTGAGTGCCAGCAAGCACCATTTGGACTGAATTTTGTTATTTTTTGAGATAGGGTTGTATGTGGTCCAGGCTGGGCTCAAACTTGTTACTTCAAGCTGAGGGTGGTCTCGGATGATCTTCCTGCCTCCATATCTCAAATGCTGGGATTACAGGCTTGTACTACCATGCCTGGCTTGGATGAATTTTATCTTTTAAAAACCTTTTAAAACATGGCATGATGGTATACAGTTTTAATCCTAGCACCTGGGAGGCAGAAGCAGGTGGACTTCTGAACTCAAGACCATTCTGGTCTACATATTGGGTTCCAGAACACCCAGAGCTATATAACAGACTGTCTCAAAACAAAACAAAAAGTAAAAATAAACAGAGCGATGGGGACAGGACATGTTAGGCAAGTGTTCTACACGTATGTATGTCACTATGTCTTGCCTTTGTTGTGGTGGTGGTGGATCAAACCCAAGATTAAATCTTGTGCATGCTAAGCAAGTGTTCTATGACTTAAGCCACACCTCATTTAGATTTTTTATCTGGCTTATAGTTCTTCTTCCTCCCAAACCAAAGTAGTTCTCTTGCGGCTTCTGCCTTTGCCCTCCCTTTCTGAGTATCTGGGAATCTCTCATTTGTCTCCCTTATAACCTCACACACAGCTCAGCTGTTCATTCTCTCCTTCACAACCGACCACTGAGGTCATCCTACAAAGGATACAGAGATGAGTGTGGCGCTCTTGCTTCAGCACCCAGTACTCCACATCCAGAAAGACAATCAAAGGAACCTCACTGGTGGAACACAGATCTTACAGATCCATGAATAGGTAATAACTGTACCGGGGTGGAAAAAAGACCACTCAAGGCTTTGAGCCTTCTGAGTGGGACCTGCCACATTGGTAGGGGAAGGCAAGAAGGCAATCATGGGAACTTTTTGGAGGCAGGGGGACAGCAGCAGTCAGGAACACCTGGTAGACCTCCAAAGTCTCCCACCAGGGCCAGGTGGGTGGTTCCCACCTGTGTCTTACAGCACCCCAGTTGAGAAAAAAACTGAGAGGGAGACATGGTAACAAAATGCTTAGGAATGGAAATGATGCTGGAGATTCAGTGAGTTGAGGCCAGTGCTCAGAGAAGGGGAGACAGAGTGCGGAACTCAGTGTGTCCTCGCTCAGGCAACGGGTTCCTTCGGAGAACTGCTACATTTCCTGGAAGCACAGGAGATCACAGGGGCCTGCCACATTAGGGCAAGCACCTCAGAGGCTGGCACTGTTTCTACTGCTGTCCTGTCTGAGAGTTCTGGCCTGCTCTCTGGAGCTCTGCTTGTACTCCTGACATGTCTTCCTGGGACCCAGACAAAAGGTAACTTTTGAGTGCTTCATTCACTTCCTGGTGGAGTACAGCAGCCCATAAGGCCAGTCTTGTTTGGAAGAGTTAAAAACATTTTTTTTTTTCAGGAGACAATAATATCTCTATTGCAGGAAATGGGCTGTATTGCTGAGGTGGCAAACGCCAGTTGTGTAGTGACATTCCTCAGTTCAAATCCTGACCCACTTCCTAGCTTCTGGGCACATTTTAAGCTCCTCTGAGTCTTAGTTGTCTCTTCTATCAAGTGGAGGTAATAACCGCATTCCTGTCATAGGTTATTTGGAGATAATGCCTATCAGATGGCTTTATCCAGCCTCCAATCACTCCAAACTGTTATTACTATGGAGAGCTTGGCATGCCTTTCAGGTGGATGGCGGCCGCTGCCCTTACTTAAAGGACATGTTTGTGGCACACGCCCCCTTACCCGCACATCACATCTGTACACACCATGGAGGTTTCTCACATCATACGCACCCCTCCCTGACTGAGCCCATGCCTCCCAGACTCGTGAGGAACACTCATGCATGCTTGCACATTCTTTTGGAAAAGCAGGGTGTGACTGTGTGCTCAGGAATGCAGTCCCTCAAGTATAACAGACATTACTGTCTTAGAGTGACCCTGATCAGACCCAATAAGACTTGACTAGCTGATGTTCCCTCATAAGAGGGGGAAGGGAGGCTCATGAGTCTCTCACCTGTGGTTCCAGATACTTCCTCCCCCTCTGAGTCCCTGTCAAGGCTATGTAAACTCTGTCTCGGCTTCATATGGTCTCTGCAGGTCCTAGTGTACACAGGAGGTAGCATGTGCCGTCTCTGCAGCTATGTGAAGTTTGGATTGTCTCTAGGATGGGACACTTTGATGACACAGCGATTTTTGAGGTTACTCACATTCCTGTAAGTAAGCCCAACAAACTCACAGGTTCACCAAGCTAGACTTGGGTGCAATGTGATTATTTTGGTCTGTTGTTGGTACCCTAGCTGTTGTGAGCAGGCATCTATTAATATCTTACTGGGAAAACTGAACGTGTTTCCCCAGGTGCTCAAGGTGAGGTGTGGCAGACCTTCTTAGAGGTATGATTGGTTACTTTTTCCCTCAGCCTGGGTGCTGAAACGGAGACCAACAACACAGGATACACACCCCCACCTAAGCCACAGGCAGGTGACAGGGGTGAGACACACTTCACCTTTCGGACTTGAGGATGGTGGGGTTGCAGCAGATCCTAGCCTGACCTAACTGACAAGTGCATATTCCTCACCTTCCCACAGGCAGACTTGCCCGGGCCAGCCTCGAGTGCAGTGGCTCTCAACATGTGGGTCTCGACCCCTTTAGGGGGTGCTGTTGAATGACTGATCGGTTCACAGGGGCCACATATCAGATATTTTCCTTATGATTCATACCAGTAGCGAAATTACAGTTATGAAGTAGCAATGACTAACTTTATGGCTGGCGGTCACTACTACAGGAGGAACTATATTAAAGGGTTGCAGCATTAGAAGGTTGAGAACCACTGTGCTAGAGGGATGGTGGCAATTATTACTTGCGTTCTAGACAAGAAAACAGACCCACAGGCACAAAGCCCCCAATAGACTTGTAACTCAGAACCCAGAGCATCCCCTGTCACCCCATGATTCTTTCCTGTCTTTCACCACACAGCCTTTATGGTGAGCAGGAGTCAGCAGTTACCCAGATTCCTCCATCCATGACAAGCTTCCCAGAAGAGCTGCTTTTGTGGCTTCCATAGCAGAACACACTCCCTAGCTAGAGAGGGAAGCAGTACTCACGAGTGTGATGTTGACAACATTCTTGACGAATGCGACAGCTCTTTTGGGGTCGAATCTGCACTGACCATCCTGTTCGGGGTGAAATACGGAAGAGAATACAGATTAGAGATGCCCAGCCTTCAGCGGAGGTCATATTCTCCCCAGGAACGCTGATAGCATTTTCTAAGCAGCCTGCATGCCCCATGGGCTTGCTGACAGTGGCATTCCAGAGGGACTTGGAAGTATCCTTGTCCTCCAAGTGTTTAGAACCCAGGAGTAGGAGACACTCCTGGGCTGGCTTGGACATACACGTAGTATTTGATCAGAGCCCAAGAAAGGACCTGAGCCAGCAGCCCAAGAAAATCAAGAAAAAGAAGTTGGGTTGTACCCTATGTAGCAGGGTTGGAGGGACAGTCCCGGGAACGGTGCTGACCAGGAGCAGGCAGAGATTAAATCACCAGACAGAAATTGGGGTAAAGGGATGCTTGGTTTGTGGGAGCCGGGAATTGATGGAGATTGATGGGAATTGATGGAAAGATTCGGCCGTGTGTGTGGGGGAGGGGAGGGGAAGCAGATCCCAGGAACCTCCAAGAGTTAGGTAGGTATATAGGTTGAGCTGGTCAGAGAGGCCCAGGGTGAGGGCGGATAGGTGTTTCCTGATGAAGAGTCCAAATTCTGGATGGAGGTGGAGACAGGGTGGACTAGTGGAATCACAAAGGAATAAGGCAATATGAGTTGAGGTAGGAGGGTCTCTTTCATGAAAGAGAGTTGATGCTACAGGAGCAGGAGTTACAAGAGGTCCCTGGTGAGAGCAGAGGGTACGAGCAAGCACCACAAAGGCCCCCAATATGAATGGCAGCAGGGCGAGGAGGAGGATAAAGGTGAAATGGAGAGGAGACACAGCTGATGCCGCCCACAGTTACCAGGCCTCTGTAAGGGTAGCTGTCTTCTCCCATGATTCCCTTGTTGTACAGGATATACTCGAAGGCCTGGCTCGGGAGACCTCTGAAAGAAGGACACAGTCGTAATGTGTAAGCTCTTCTGGGCCTGGCCTCACACACAGGACCGGGCATCAGCGCTGGAGCTTGGTGATGTTTGTCCTTGCCCAGATCACTGGGGTCTGGGTAGGGCACATTCCAGTGGCAGAGGTTTCTGAGAGATCAGCAATGTATCCCTGGTCTCAGCCACTGGAGCCCCTCTGGGACAGGGACCCCTGTCAGGAGAAGCGGGCAGCCTCTCAGGAGGCTGAAAGAACTGTCATCACCATATTGCCATCTGTATCAGGCATCCTCATGACTGGTATTCAAAAGAAAGCCTGCCTGACCCCCTCACGTCAGCCCCAGGTGGTAGCTACTCCCATGCCCAGGTCGCAATCTGAATTCAGATTTTAAAGATGCTTAAGGTCCATCTTTTCCATCCTACTACCTCCCACTAACAAACCAACAAATCACTCAGCAGGCGTCACCCTGTCCAGCCTTTGCTCTTCTCCCTATAACCCATGTTAACACCTGATCTCCGGCATGCTGTACATGGCTGCTTCAACTCTGAGGAATGTTATCTCTGTGTGTTCTACTGTCTCTTGGGTCACCTGTGCCTAGGTCCACAGGAGCCTATGGTGGGAACTGGAACTTGAAAAAAAAAATGGCAGTCATGTCATGAACCGAAGCAAACAGACTTCAAAAGATGGTGGGACTCCACCATGGCCAGAGTCAGCCTCTTGCCGTGCATGGGTAGTCCGAAGATGGACAGAAGAAAGAGATAAAAAGCGAGGGGAAACTGAGCACCCTTGCAGGCTGTGTTCAGCCCTGGATAGATCCCTGGACTCAGCCTAGAGCATGGCTTTCTGCAAGAGACCCTGCTCTCGTCACTGCTGCCAGAGAAGATGACACATGAGATGTCCCACCGAGGAGCAGCGAGGGCACGTGAGTCTGATCGGAAGTCAAGGCTGAGAATATGCCCTCAAGGACCCTAAGGGGCACTTTCTGCATATTATATGCCCAGAAACCTGTCTAACCGCACAAAACTCTCAGAGATCAACTCACATGGACAAAGAGAGGAGGGTAAGTGCCATTGTGAAAATAGGAGCTACTTCCTAGGAACTTATTAAGAGGATGACCAGGAAGCCGGCACAGTACAGCTTTATGCATGGACATATTTCCAAAACTCTTAGAACCCTTGAGACTGGGGCAGCTTTTGCTTCAGGGAACGTGTCTAAGGGCCCATCAGTTCTCCATGTGTGAATCTGGAGTTCGGTGTGTTTCCTCCTCTATTGATTCTTTAGGCCATTTGTCCTGAGACTTTGGTGACGAGTGAGCCTTACCATGCTGAGCACAGGGCCGGGTGACATCTTGGAAGGAGGCTGGACTCTTAACTCTAAACCTTCAGCTGTGAGATCCTTCAGTTCTCTACCCATGGGGGTGGATAGGATTTCATGACTCTAGCTATATTACTAAATCAGACAGCAGCAAATGAGGGAGATGAGATGGGGTGGGCTCTCCCACTCCCGAACATACCCACTGCAGCCATGATTGTTGAAGGCCTGGGCACAATCCACCAGCTGCTGCTCCGCCTAGAGGAAGAAAGCACAGAGCCCGTGAGGAGATGGCTGAGAGGCCCTGGAGGTGCTGCTGTGAAGGGTTAGCATTCACTAGCTCATTTACAACTGTGGCCTAGTGAGTGTTGTGCAGTGATGATCCTGTACGATCTCTGAATATCCCTGAGTGTCTGCCCTGCAGCTGACACAAGCTGAGAGGGGCTCAAAATGACCTGGATGCCAAACAGGTGGTAGGGCATAACTAGGCCCTCCTCCCTAACGAGCATTTGTCCTGTAGAGGTATATACAGTATGAACGCTGCACCTCAAGGTACTGTGCTAGAGGGAGAGGGGTCAGGTCCAGAACCATTGCCCTATCACTCCTGACTTCCTTCTTCCCTATACAGTGGGACAGTTCTGTCACTCGTGGGACCCTTCCCTTGGGGGTTAGTGGATAGACAGATAGGCCCTTAGCTCTCCCTTGCATGAAAATAACAAGGCATGGGGAAAAGCACAGCTACTAGAAAGGGGATCTCCTAGGCAGTGCTGTCCAGAGCTCTTATCAATAAAGTACCTCAGGCTGAAACCCTGAGGAATGTGGACACCCACACTGGCTCACGGAGGAGCCCTTGGGGCCTTTCCTCGCTCACACTCTTTATGGGAAAACATTAGCTGAGCATCTCAGGCTAAATGTCATCAAGGTTGGGAGCACGAGATCCAATGGGAATCGAACTCTTGGCTGACACCATGAAGGAGTCTGAAGGTCCAAGCCCAGTGCTGAGAGGTGGTCTGTTCCGTAGGAGATGGCCTGTGGCTGACTTCTTACCAAAGATAGCATTTTGCCACTGGCAATAGCCACAGCCGACTCTAGGGCCCCCGTGGTGGAGAAAGTCCAGCAGCTGCCACAGGACCCCTAGAGAAATCACACAGAGTAGAGCGAGTCAATGAATGTGCCCTCGGGACACAGCTCCACCCACCAGTGTGGGAACCACAAAGCAGTGACACCCCTAGCCTTGCAGAGGACAAGGGAAAAGGCAGCACCAGGATATGCTTGCAGGGGTGCTGCGAGCATCTGCGTTCTCCATCTTAGTATGAAGTCCGACAGAATGGCTGTTTTGGAGGGAAAATGTGGGGACTGCCACGCGTACCTGATTTTTCACGGCTGAAACAACATTTCCTTTCTTCCGCCAGTCCATGGAGGAGGGGTAGGGGCCGGTACCACGGAGGTAGTTACTTTTGGTGGCTGAGCAATTCTGAAACAACCAAATGCATGATTTTCAAGGAAGATGTAATCATTGAAAAGGAATGAAAGCTCTGGGGAGATGGTTCAGTGGGCAAAGTGTTGTCCGCAAATGAGGACCTGGATCCTCACAGCTATGTGACTTTGTGACCCTAGTGTTGGGGGTGGGGCTGGAGACAGGGAGATCCTAGGGACCTGGTCAGAGAGTCTAGCTGAACAGGTGAGCTCCAGGTTGTGGTGGAAGTGGGGTGGCTGTGGCACATGCCTCTAATCCTAGCACTCAGGAGGCAGACAGAGGTAGATGGGTCTCTTCGAGTTCAAGGCCAGCCTAGTTTACATAAAGAGTTTGAAGTCAGCCAAGGCTGCATGACACCTTGTCTGAAAACAAAACAATACAAAACAAAACAAAATGGTGAAGGGACTGGAGAGATGGCTCAGTATTCAGCAGCTGAGGGCACTGGCTGATTTTCCAGAGGACCTAGGCTTGGTCCCCACCTACATTACATAGCTAACAACTATAACTTCAACTTCCGGGGATCTAATACCTTCATCTTCTGGCCTCCATGGTCACCCATATACACATGGCATAAACATATATGCGCAGACACACATACAGTGTACCTAATACATAAAACAATAAATCTTAAAAAAAATAAGGTGGAGAGCATTGAAGGAAGACAGGGATGCTAACTGTGGCCTGTCATGTGCACATGTTGGGGTGTAGGCAAGTGCACTTACACATGCATCCACACAGGCATCCACCACATGAGTGGATACACCACACACATGAATATACCACATAAACGCATATAACACACACATACGCCATACACATATGCATCAACCAAGCACATGTATATACTGCACACATTCAAGTACATAACACACACACACACACACACACACACACACACACACACACACACACACACAAGGGAATGAGAAATGAAACTTTGAGTGTGGTGTCATCCACTGAGCACTTCTGAAGTGGATGCAGGAGGATCAAGGTTAGCCCTGGTTACATATCAAGCAAGATGCAGGCCATGGCCTTACTACAACTTGATATGCCATGGCTAGTTGATATTCATGGAAGATCTACCTTTTTCTGAAGAGAAACAGAGGAGTGGATGGGGAGAGGGGAGAGGAGAGGTAAAGGGAAGATGGGAGGAGAAGAAGGAGGGGAAACTGCAGTTGGGATATTAAAAAAATAAGTCTGTCTGAAATTCACTTTTAAGTGGGCACCTGCCCTTTATCTGCTACTTTTAGATTATGGGTTCATGTTCTTAAGGACAGAGCTCTGGACTGAGGGGCTTCTGAGAGATAGATACTCCTGCTCCCCCAAAGGACACCCATACACCCATAGGCATGGCTGGGGATAGGACTGAATCTAGCTGGAAACAAATCTAGCTGGAAACAAGGCTTAATGTTTATTTCACAGGTTTGAGTGAAAAGACCCAGATTTATTTTCAATGAAGTACACTAACCTGAGGCTCTGACCAGAGGTATTTGTGTTTTATTTCAGCAAAGCTCATATCTGAAAACTGGTTCAATGCCACTGAAAAAGAAAAGCGAAACCAAACTTAACGAAGCCGCAGTGAAGTAGGGGGCCGTAGTGAATCGCTAGCAAGCATAAATCCTTGTTCACCCATGTTCCATTTATAGCCACTACTACTTGGCTTCTATAAAATCCTATATTTTATATGACTCAATATAGCAAGGTCAACTGATTCTGTGCCTCTGAGAAGTTCAGGCAGACAGACACACCCCAGGGTTGCTGGTGGATGTAGATCTGGGGTGCAGCTAGGCACCCACTGTTTTAGCTTCCCACCGAGAGGCTGATGAGCACCCAGGTAAAGAGTGGCCATATCTGTGCAGGTGCCTGGCTGCTTGCACTGTATCAGTGTTCAGTACCACCCAGCCAGTTCAACACTTGCCAGTTCCACTTCAACCCAAGTCAGCCCCTGCTCCAAGGTTATAAGCTAGTATCAGACAGAAAGAGACAGAACTTCTGTCTTCCTTTCAGTGCATGCTTGCTTCCCAGAGTCCCTTTAGCGGGGCTGCCGTCCTTCCCCAGCAACTACCGTGGCCAGGCTAGGCATGTTTCTAGTGACCCTCACCAGGAGTGAAGCTGGATGGCTGCAGAGACTGCTTGTGGGCTCAGAGCAGTCAGAAGCAAGGCCTCACAGCAACCCAGACAGATCTTGGTTGTGTGTGCTGTACCCTCAGATGACAGTGGGGTAGGGCAGGGCTTCTCTAGAATCTTTTGTAAACTTCACTCCTCCCACAGAAGGGACCAATACCCATCTACATTTACATCCTATACAGAATCCAAGATTCCCCAAAGACATCCTCGGACTCTGAGTCTCTGCTCTCTACGCCTGCTAGCCCTGAGCGGATCCGTTCTACCAGCCTGGGCCACTAATCATTTTCTTTCCAGATCTGCCCGCCCCTCCTTTAATCAGAGGCCTGGAGGAATCGGGGCTTCCCAGTACTTTTAAATGTGTGGTTCCTCTGGTTGTGGGCTTGAATCTTCCTCCAGTTGTTGGCAAACATCTGCAGCCTGTGGTTGTACTCCACCGAGCTGTACGTCTTTTGATGCTAAAACAAAACACACCCACGGCCAAGTCCTGAGAATAAGTGAGTGAAACTTACCAGAGTGGATCTTTTTAGAGATTTCCCCATCCCCCCAACACTCTTCCAGGGTGTCATGTATGTAGGATGATTTCAAATGTCCCTAGACAAAATGATCATGAACATCTAAGATTCCTATCCTACATCTATCTCCCAAGTGCTGGGATTACAGGCATGTGTCCCACCATGCCTGGATTACATGGTGCTGGGGATCATGGTTCTGTCCATGCTAGGCAAGCATGCTACCTACTGAGCTGAATCCCCAGCCCATGGAGATTTTCATTCTGCCACTATCTCAGGACAGATCTACAGTTAGATGAGACTC
This sequence comes from Mastomys coucha, assembly GCF_008632895.1. NCBI lineage: Eukaryota > Metazoa > Chordata > Mammalia > Rodentia > Muridae > Mastomys > Mastomys coucha. The sequence continues at coordinate 84,012,490 of NW_022196906.1, read as the reverse complement.
CGTTCTTGTTCTCTACTGCCAATATCAGGAAGTTACAAAGCAATCCTTTCCCTCCAAGGACCTGTGGTCAGAATGAAGACCACGAAACTGTCAGGACATCAGTTAAGAGTTCAGGAGACCTCAGTGAGGAGATCTGCGGAGAGTAGGTAGCCGACATGATGATGCATCGCTGAGCCAAGCGTATGGCTGACCCACCATTTTCAAAACTGTACATACTGATGTCCTCAATAGATTCTGCAGCCACTGTGCAAAGTGCTCTGAATGCAAACCACGACAATGAAGAGAAGGCATGGAAGGCTTCGCCAGGCTCATCCCTGGGCAACACTGTTTGGAAGTTCACACCACTGTCTCCTTCCTGGAGTTTGGCCAGTTTGAATCATGGAAAGACCCAGGACAGACAGAGCAAGGTTGGAAAAGTGCTCTTTTGCCTCAAATTTGATACAGTTTAGTTTGCTAACTGGAAGCTGTGTGGCAAGAGAAACCTCAAAAGAAGAAGTTGGCCACTGACCTGTTTCATCCATGACTTAAAGTGAAACTTTTCTGTAAAAGAAAGAAAAAGAAAAAGAATTAGGTCCACACATGCCTCGTGATCATGTTGCGTCTAAAGCGTAGTATGTCACTGGAGGGCTGATTTGCATTTTATTAATTTATTATTATTATTATTATTATTATTATTATTATTATTATTATTATTATTATTATTATTATTATGAGACAGGGTCTCACTCCGTAGTCTTGACTGGCCTCAAACTATAGACATCTGCCTGCCTTTGCCTCAGAGAGCTGGAATTAAAAGTGTGTGCCACCATACCTAGCTGATTTGCATTTGCAAAATACCAAAGTGGACGTTGAGATTGGCCATCTAAAGCTTGAGTGCAAAAAGGAACTCAAACTCTTTCTGCTTTATTGCCACAAGAAATTCTGAGAAGTTACTATTTATATGTGGTATGTGGGGGAGGTGTGCAACCATGTGTGCACATATGAAGGCCCTAGCTGATTAGATATCTCTGTCTCTGTCTCTGTCTCTCTCTCTCTGTCTCTCTCTCTCTCTCTGTCTCTCCTTTACTTCTTGAGACAGAGTGTCTAGAAGAACCCAGAGCTCAGCTATTTGGCTATACAGGGTGGCCAGAAAGCCCTGGGTTACTTCTGTCTCTCCCTTTCATCTCTGGGGTTATAGGTGTGTGCCCCCACATCTGACTTTTTATGTAGGTGCTAGGTATCAGAACTCAGGCCCTCCTACTCGGGCCATAAGCACTTTACCCACTGAATACCCCCATAAGTGGTATACTTAAAAGTTTGAAATTGTATTTGTTGGTGTGTGTGTGTATGTGTGTGTGTGTGTGTGTGTGTGTGTGAGTGTGTGTACACGTCAGAAGATAGCTTTTGGGAGTTGGGTCTTTCCCTTCACCAAGTGGATCGCAAGCATCCAACCCAGGACTCAAAGCTTGGGAGCAACTGCCTGGAAAAGCAGAGACCAGTCAAGATACAGATTTCCAGCTTTCATGAGCTGTCACCCTTGCTGGGGAGGATTGGTGTTGATGCGGCGCTGAGTTATTTCTGTTCTAGTAAGTAACTCCTTACCCATTCTCCAGTAAGCCACCCCAGTAAAGCTCACTGGCTCATCAGGTTCATCATGTTGCTCTATCACTGATTCTCTGTCCGGGGTGAACAGATTTTTTTTTTTTCATGTCTACCCAGAAATAGAATTTTGGAGTGTTGGGAATATTTCATTGTTTCATGGGGTGCCATTTACATGGTTCTGTTCAATCACAAAAATTCACTGAAATGTGTGCTTAAGGATTAGGGTACCTTTGCTGCTTCAGTTCAACATAAAGTTAATTGAAGACTGGGATGCTTTTGCCTCACTCTCCTGAGATCTGGGATTACAGACACGACCACCATGCCCAGTGAGAGTAACTGTCTTAGCTTCAGCAATGTCTATGGTTACTGATATTACTCATCTTTGTCGCCTAAATGGAGCCACACACAGGTAATGGGAAAAGAAATGGGTGTGGTTGTGTTTCCTATAAAGCTTTACAAAATCAGGCAAACCAGCTGTTTGTGGATTCTAGCTATACCCTCCCTTGCATACCATTTAAAACTTTCATTTTAAATGTAAATACCTGCAAAAGATGTGTTCCAATGCAATGTGGGTTTTTTTAAAAAAAGGTTTATTTATTTATTTTACTTATATGAGTACACTGTACAGATTTTTTTTTAAAGATGTATTTATTTATTTATTTATTTATTTATTTAATGTATGTGAGTACACTGTAGCTGTACAGATGGTTGTGAGCCTTCATGTGGTTGTTGGGAATTGATTTTAGGACCTCTGCTCACTCTGGTCAACCCCTCTATCTTCTTCAGTCAGCCCCGCTCACTCAGTCCCTGCTTGCTCCGGCCCAAAGATTTATTTATTATTATACATAAGTACTGTAGCTGACTTCAGTCACACCAGAAGAGGGTGTCAGATCTCATTATAGGTGGTTGTGACCCACCATGTGGTTGCTGGGAATTGAACTCAGGACCTCTGGAAGAGCTGAGCCATCTCTCCAGCCCTCCAATGTATTGTTAATGTTTTAAATGTTTATTTTTAACAGTGTGTACATATGTACTACCTGAACACACCCTGGTGTGACTGGAGTGGTAAGAGACAGCACTCAGAAGCATGTCCTTGCTTTCCACCATGTGGATTCTGGGAATTGAACTCAAGGTGTTAGGCCTGGTAGCAAGCACCTTTCCTCTCTGAACCATCTTGTTGGCCCCTTGCTTTAAATATTGACATTTGAGCCAGGCAGTGGTGGCGCTTGCATTTAATCCCAGCACTTGGGAGGCAGAGGTAGGCGGATTTCTGAGTTTGAGGCCAGCCTGGTCTACAGAGTAAGTTCTAGGACAGCCAGGGCTATACAGAGAAACTCTATCTCAAAGAAAACAAAATAAAACAAAACAACCCCTCCAAATCAAAACAAAACAAATATTGACATTTGAAAGTAAGACCATGGCTAGGGAGATGGCTGAGCAGTTAAGGCACTAGCCATGAAAGCAAGAGGACTGGAGTTTGGATCTACAGAGCCTATTAAATGCCAGTAGAATGTGGAAGCTAACCTGTAGTTCCAGCCTGGGGTGGCTGGGCCAGGGTATACACAAAGTGCATTCAGCAGCACTAGCCAAATTGGTTTGACTGACAGACCTGGTTTCAATGAAGAAGGTAGAAGAACAATCAAGGAAGGATCCTGATATTAACCTTGGGCATCCACACATATTTATATGCATGTGAGTTCATACGTGGGAACATACATGCATATACTGTATACATACAAACAAATCAAGAACAAGAATTGGATACCTTGCTGGTTGTGGAGGTACAAACCTGTTAATTCTAGCTCTGGGGAAGCTGAGGAAGGAGGATCTGGAGGAGTTCAATGGTAGCCTGGGCTACATGAAAGATCCTACCTCAAAACCCCATCACAACAACAAAAGGGTTGGATATTGGGCTGGTGAGATGGCTCAGCAGTTAAGAGCACTGATTGCTCTTCCAAAGGTCCTGAGTTCAAATTCCAGCAACTACATGGTGGCTTACAACCATCTGTAATGAGATCTGATGTCCTCTTCTGGTGTGTCTAAAGACAGCTACAGTATACTTACATATAACAATAAGTAAATGTTAAAAAAAAAAAAGAGTTGGATATTTTATGTATTTTTTTCTCCTGGAACACATGTCTTTCTGTCAGCCTAAGAAAGAACACTTATTAAATCACCCTATCTCCTTTTCTGCAACACAAAAGATCAATTAAAATTATTTTTGCTTTCTAATCATTATAAAATTATTCTAGATTGAACAATAATCAAAATCATTATGAAGACCTTGATTTTTTTTTCAAATATATTTTGCCCTACAAAAAGTCATTGTTAAACCTAAAAAAGTAAGACTTGAGTGGAAATGTATCTTTTGGATGTGTGTTTAGAACAGCATCTGGCTAAATAGCCCAGGCTAGCCTTGAATTCACAATCTTTATGCTTTAGCCCTATGAGCGCTGAATGACAGGCATCTGTAATCTGATCAGACGGGTAGTTTGGAAGGGTCTAGTCTGGTTTCACTGACACTGGTTTCACTGAGTCCAGATCATTTGGGATGGTTCCATATTGCCCCAGGGGATTCCTAGCGATCTACACCAACACAGCAATATGAAGGTCATTGCTAGGTGGCAGCTACATCCTCTATTTAAAAGCCCTGGACTTGTTCCAGAAGCTAAGTCAGGACCATAAGGTGTGTGTGTGTGGGGGGACATATTTCAAGACAAGCCCTGAACAGGGTGCAGGGGATTCCAAACCCAGGTTAAGGGCCTGCTGTGGCCAAGGCCTTCAGAGAAGACAAGCCTCAGCCCTGGACCAGGCTCTGTAGCACGCAGAATTTATAGCTAACTTGTGTTTCTTGCAGGGGGGTGAGGTGGGGGGAGGTGGGGAGGTGGGGGGTGGGGTGGGGTAGGGGAGTGGGGTGGTTTCCAAACCAACATGAGGAAGAAAACCCCAGAATTCTTCAGTGTTGGTACACGAGAGCACAGATGACCTCAGACCCATCCCAAGCTTACTCTGATTTAAATGAAATTCACTTCATCAATTTATTTATTTTTTACACGTGTGTGTGTGTGTGTGTGTGTGTGTGTGTGTGTGTGTGTGCAGTGTATGGTGCACTGTGTATTCACAGAGATGTCCCATGTTTCCCTCTTTTACATTCCACTTTACTGAGGCAGGCAGCGGTCTTTAATTGAACCCAGAGCTCACCGATTCTAGGTAGTCTAGCTAGCCTGTTTACCCCACGACCCTTCCATCGTTGCCTCCTGAATTTGGGATTATAGGTAGGTGCTATGCCTGGCCAGCTTTTACATAGTTTGGGGGATAAGGACTCTTCTGGCTCTCAGACCTGTATTATCAGACCTGTATTATACTAAGGACTTTACACACAGCGCTATCTCTCTAAAAGGAACGTTTTTTACCTAGGGCTTGGCACATGCATGTAATCTCAGTAGTTGGAGGATAGAGACAAGAAGATGAGGAGTTCAAGGTTATCCTTGGCTAGTTAATGAGTTAAAAACAGAACAAATGAAACTCAAAAAGGCTGGAGGGGGTCACAGGGTCCCATCCCTGCCTGAGGATTTTATAGGCCATTAATAGTTGCCAGGGGAAAGAATACATCTTCTTCAGTGGGGTAGCGGCTGGTAAGGTAAGGTGATCATGTTTTGATAACACTAATAAAGCCCAGGGGGCCACAGAATGATATGAGAGAGGGAGAGAGAGGGAGAGGAAGAAGGAGAGAGGGACGAGGAGGAGGAGGGAGAGGGAGAGAGGGAGAGAGATAGACTAGGTTCTAGACTGATTTTGCTGATACCATCTGTATCCTGATCATTTAAGATGGCTCCATGCTGCCCTAGGGGATCCCCAGGGATCCACACCAGCACAGCAATATGAAGGCATTTGCTATGTGGCATTTATATCTCGTTCTGAAAGCCCCAGACCTGTTCCAGAAGCTCAGCCAGGGCCATTTCTCTCTAGGAAATAGCTACATAGTGAGTTACAAAACCAAAAAGAACGAAAGGGGACAAGCAGGGAAGAGCAAGTGGAAATGGGAGGGGGACAATAGAGGGTAATGAAGGCTGAAATACGGTCAGAATATATATATTATAAACACCCATGGAAATGTAATAATGAAACCTATTATTAAGTACAATTAATATGTGCTAATAAAATCATTTTTTAAAAGGAAGTTTTTTGTTTGTTTGTTTTGATTTTTCGAGACAGGGTTTCTCTGTGTAGCCCTGGCTATCCTGGAAGACCAGGCTGGCCTCGAACTCAGAAATCCACCTGCCTTTGCCTCCCAAGTGCTGGGATTAAAGGCGTGCGCCACCACGCCTTTAAAAAAGAAGTTTTGTGGGTCCTGCCGACCGTCAGCAGGGCTAGGAAACCACAGCCCACCACCTACTCTGGAGCCAGGGGCTTTGATTAAACAGCTCTTTACACTTAAAAATGGCTGGCACGCCGGGCACAGGGTGGTGGTGATGGTGGTGGTGGGGTGATGGGGAGGGGGGAGGAGGAAGAACAGCTGCGCCTGAAAATCATTTAACTTCTGTCTTCACTGTCCGTAAATAAACATCTATTAGAACAAGCTCGCTTGCGTTCGTCCCACAAGCGAGCCTTTAGGAGTTGCTACAGAGGCCAACGTTGTACACAACTAAAATATTAACTAGTTAGTCTTTGGTCGCACTTTGCCAAGAGTTGAGGCGACTTTCCCGAGCCAGCTTTTTCCAGGCACACCACAGACGCTAGGGTTAAAACTGCTGTGTGTGTGCCCCGTGTTCCTCACGGCAGGGAGGCACCCCAGCACGGCACAGTCAGACTAATAACCCAGGCAAGGCGATCCCCGGGGAGGCCACGTCCAGGGAAAGTACAGGCTGGGATGTCCCGCTCCCGTGGGGGGACAGGAAAGTTCTGTGTCCTCAGCTGTCCTAGCTGTCGAGCAGAAGGGGCTGAAGGCTTCTGTATCTAGATCTGAGCCAGAAGGATTCTGGGTACCGGCCAGCCTGTTCCTCGGATCACACATCAAGACGCATGTCCCCCGAGACTAGCCCGAAGCTCCCCGTTCCCCCTCCGGTGCCCCCGAAGCCCTTCGCCCCACTTTCTCCCTCGTACCTATGGCGTTCACGGTCAGCTCGGCGGTGGCCCCGGCACTCAGCAGCCAGGCCCCGGCGCACAGCAGCGGCAGCGCAGCCCACATCTCGGCGCTCACTGCCCGCTCCCGTGCCCTCGGAGCTTAGCCAGTGGGAAGGAGGTGGGGCGACGCTGGCCACCGCCTAGGTGATGCTGGGCTCTCTCCCGCCCCCCTGCGGCCATTTCACTTGTGCTCTTTGGGAAGAAGGTTCTCTCAGGGCCTCACCCTGAAGACTAGTCCCTGCCAAATGGGAGGAAGCACACACAGCCTACCCAGTTTTCCTGTCTGTCTGCATCCCTGGTAACTCCATCTCCATGAAGGTTTCTGGCCTTCCCTACAGCTTGTAAGGAAGTAACCAGAGGACTCTCTCTGGACTGCTCACCCCCAACAGGCATTGGGCTGGTTCCAAGGAAGTCATAATGTAACACCAGGCCTGGCACTCATACCTGCCATGCATGGAGGCCAGGTTATTCCCACTTGTATCATTGCCTTGCCAAATGGCATGTTTTTTTTTTACTTCCTATTTTACAAACGGGGAAACTGAGGCCTTAGGGCTAGATGGGTCGTTTTTCCCATAGGAAGTCTGAGCCTACTGTAGCATTTCTTTCTTTCCCTCAGTCCCTCCCACCCTCCCTCCACCCCTCCGTCTCTCCCTCCCTCCCTCTTTCCCTCTCTCCCTCTCTCCTTCCTTCCTTTCTTTTTCTCTCTTCTTTCTTTCTCCCCTTTCTTTCTCTTTCTCTTTTTCTTTCTCTTTTTCTTTCTTTCTTCCTTCCTTCCTTCCTTCCTTCCTTCCTTCCTTCCTTCCTTTCTTTCTTTCTTTCTTTCTTTCTTTCTTTCTTTCTTTCTTTCTTTCTTTCTTTCTTTCTTTCTTTTTCTTTCTTTCTTTCTCTCTCTCTTTCTTTCCTTCTTTCATCTTACCGCCTGCCATATAGCCCAGTGCCGCTGAGTGCCGGGGGCCACCGCCGAGCTGACCGCGAACGCCATAAGTACGAGGGAGAAAGTGGGGCACAGGGCTTCGGGGGCACCGGAGAGGGAAGGGGAAGCTTTGGGCTAGTCTCGGGGGACATGCGTCTTGATGTGTGATCCGAGGAACGGGCTGGCCGTACCTAGAATCCTTGAACTTGTACCCCTCCTGTTTTAGCCTCCTTTACAAGTATCCCCTGGAAGCCCATGGCATTTTGATGAAGGCAAAATGACCTTCCTCTCCTGAGATTTTGGGCCAGATTTTGCCTTTCTGGTGCCAGGGGAAACAGATTCCAGAAGTCTTTTAAAATTAAGTCTAGTACAGGTGTTCTCTATCTTTAAAGGGGGCCAAACTAAGACCATCTAAAAACACAGATATTTATATTATAATTTATAGCAGTAGCAAATTTACAGTTATGACATAGCAGCAAAAATAATTTAATGGTTGGGGGTCACCATAACATGAGGTCACAGCATTAGGAAGGTTGAAAACTACTGGTCTAGTGGATTTGACCAGTTTTCAGAACTCTATTAAGAAGACTTGGGACTAGGGATGTAACTCAGCGAGCATGGCCCAGCATGCACAAGGCTCTAAGTTCAATGCCTAGTACTTCTAGAAATACACGTGCACGCACGCGCTCGCGCGCGCGCGCACACACACACACACACACACACACCCCACAAATAACCAAATAGACAAACCAAACCAAGAGCTGCCAGACAAAGGCATGTCTTTTGGATACTCTGGACATGTGGACACTGAATCTACACTAATCAGTCCTGACAGGCCTGGAGTATGGCTCCAAGGGCAGATAGTGTGCAAAGAGCTCCCATTTTAGGATTTCTGACTTGATGTGTTTCAATTTTGAATTTTGAGCTCTTTCCAGGCCAGTAGCTTCAGTGAGCTGCAGCTCCAGTCAGCAGCGATACTGAGGGGACGCAGCTGATATTCTGAAGCAAACTAGAAGAGGCAAATGACTTGAGCTGTTTTGGTCTTTGGTCTTCATTATGTAATGGGTTTTATTTGTCAAATGATCTTGCCCAACTGTTGGCAAAGGTTGGCTTTTGAGCATATTTTCAGTAAGCTGGGCAAAGCTGTGATGTTTGGTAAGTTGATCTATAGTAAAACACATTTTTGATTTATAGTATTTTCAACTATGGAAGCTGAAGAGCATATGCATTTCATTTATTATACTTTTTTTTCTTTTTGCCAAACATGCGCATGCATGCATGCACTTTCAATTGTGGCCATGTGTATGTGCAGGTGTTTCATGCAAATGAGTGTGCACATGCATCTTGAAGACCAAAGTTGACCCTAGGTGTCTCTCTTGATCATTTGCTTTATTTGCTGAGCAGATTCTAGCTGTTCTAGCCAGTCAGCTTGCTATGGTTGTGCTCCTGTCTCTGCCTCTTGAATGCTGTGATTAAAGAGAAGGCACCTGGGAGGCAGAGACAGGTGGATTTCTGAGTTCGAGGCCAGTGAATTCCAGGACAGCCAGGACTATACAGAGAAGAGAAACCCTGTCTTGAAAAACCAAAAAAAAAAAAAAAAAAAAAAAAAAAAAAAAAGCGAGAGTGAGAGAGAGAGAGAGAGAGCGCACCAAACCTGTTTGTGTTTTAGTGGGTTCTGGATATCTGAAGTCTGGTCCTCACACTTTGTTGGACAAGTATCTATCTTACCGATACACTGAGCCATACCTCTCCAGCACTTGTACTTCTTCTGATGAAGCAGATGCTCTTCTGGAAGAGAGTGGTGCTTTGAGGACAATGTCTCTGAAGTGAGCCTGCACTGTTTGGAGTGTAAATTCCTGGTCTGATGAAGATGTCCTCTATTGCAGCTGTCCTACCCCACAGGGACCCTTCTGTCACTCTGGCCTTCTAGAGAGCAGCAGGATTTAAGGACCCTGCATATTGAATTGGCCCAGGGCGGGTCCCTTGGCTTAACAATTGTAGATCATTCAGAGGGCAGAGGACCCTGGAATAGTGAGAAGTGGAGGGTACCCACCTGGTCTTTTGGGGACCAATGTGTCTTTCTAGCTTTATCACAAATTACCACAGCTGTCACCTGAACCAATGGTTTGCTCTCAGAGGACTTCAGTCTCCTCCTCTGCAAAATGAGTTAAGTGTCCTTGTCTCTCAGCAGGGTTAAATAGAGTCACAAGAAAAGTGTCCTAGGGGAGCCCTGAGCATGATCACACGTGGGCTTCTCCAAAGTCCAGATGCAGCTTGTGTCCTAAGCTTGTGGCTCCTCACTCTTATTTTATTTTCCTTTTTATTCTTCTCTCAGATATTATATCTGGATCGAAGTGTCTCCTCCCTTGCTCTCCTT
>NW_022196906.1:83967499-84002485 GCF_008632895.1 Mastomys coucha | reverse complement strand
CTGCCCCTGCTCCCTTAGATCCACCCTTCCTCTATTCCCTTCAGAAAAAGGAAGGCCTCCCAGGGATAGCAAGCAAATATGGCATACCAAGTTGCAATAAGACTAGGTACATCCCCTCATATTAAAACCAGTTGAGGCAAGCCAGTAGGAGAAGAAGGGTTTGTCAAAAGAGTCAAGGACAACTGCCCCTACTTCCAGAATTCCATAAGAAGATCCAGCTGTACACTGTAATATATATTTAAGAGGACCTATGTCAGATGCAGGCTCCCTGATGTCAGTTCAGTCTTTGTAAGCTCCTATAAACCCTGGTTAGTTGGTTCTGTGATTTTCCCTGTGGTGTCTTTGACCCCCCTGGCTCCTACAATCCTTTTCTTTCCCTCTTCTGCAGGATTTCCTGAGTGTTTGGCTGTGGGTCTGCATCTGCTCCCAACAGTTGCTGGATGAACCCTCTCTGATGACAATTATGCTAGGTTTGGGTCTAATAGTATAGTTTAGTATTATTTGGAATCATTTCATTGACTTTTTTTTTCTGTTTTTCTTTTCTTTTTCTTTTTTTCTTTTTTCTTTTTCTTTCTTTCTTTTCTTTTCTTTTCTTTTTTTTTTTTTTTTTTTTTTTTGAGAATCGTGTTTGGTTCTGTCATGGGTCTCTGGGCAGTGTCAGGAGTGGGCTCCCTCTCCTGGCATTGGATCTCAAGCTGGATCAGTCATTGGTTGGCCATTCCTACAAGTTGTGTTTCTTGGTACCTGCTTTGATGGTGAAATTTGTCTGCCCTGCTGAAGTCAGCTGGCTTTTGCTATGAGTATTCTTCTCCAGGGACCTTGGCTTCTATGCATCTGCAGTGAAGATGTTGAAGGCTGGTACTGGTGGCAGAACTTGGTGGGGACAGGCTCTGGGTAGACTCTGCAGGTCCCTTTCTTCAGGTCATCTGGTCAAACAAATTCTGAGTACTGCTGGGAAGGGACTTTACATCTGAAACTAACCCCAAGTTATTTTGGGAGCCTTGTAATCAATCACAGGACCCTCGAAGGCAGAATGTTATAGGGTATCCACTAGAGAAGACTGCTCACTCTACATGGGTTTAAGCCAATAAAAAGCCTTTATTAGCTGGCCAGCGATTATCTCAGGGTGAGCTTTTAAGCACAAAACCCATATTCTGGTTGACATACTTCAGTTAACAAGCATAGTTAGCCAGAGGCGGAACTACAGAAGCCAAAACAAGGTTAGTAGTATATTTAGAGACTTTCCCAGAACTATGGACTTTGATGGATCAAGTCTTTGTTTTCATTTGCCAAGTGGTGCTGTCTCCTCGATAAGTTTTGTGGCCTGAGTGGTATTTCCATAATTGGAGTCAGTTGTGCTAAAACCTGGAGCTTCGAGGGTCTGAGACCCTGTTACAAAAAGAGGAACAGAGGTTAGGCAGAGAATGAGGTCAGAGGAAGTCAGAAGAGGAGGGAAAATTGGGTAGAGAGGGAAGACTGGGGCTGAAAATAAGTTGGTAGTATATTTGCTTAGCATGCAGGAAACCCTGGGCGTAGTCTCTAACTTTAGCTGAGGGGCGGGGTGGTGAGACCTGCCTTTAATCTCAGCCCTCCTGGTGGGAGGCAGAGTGCTTGAGCTTGAGGCCAGCCTGGTCAACAGATCGAGTGCCAAGAAGGCCAGGGCTACAAGGAGAAACCCTGACTTGGAAAACAAAAGCAAAACGACAACAAAATCTAGCACCATATGAAACAGCACTGTAGTATTATACGCTTGTCATCTCAGTACTCTAGAGATAAAGGCATGGGGATCAAAAGGACGAGGTCATACTCAGTCACAGCGAGAGTTTAAGAGGCCCGGCTAGGCTCCAATAGACCTTATCTAAAAAGATAAAAACAAACAACAACTACAAACTAAGGAAGGGACGACGCAGGAAGTAAACCAGAGAGCTTAGAATCCCAAGAATCAGAGGGCACAAGCCAAGGAAAACAGGTGGACTCTTTGCGGTGGAAGTAGCCTTGCTTGACTCCAGCTAAGGAACCTGAGTCCTATAACAACACAGCACTGAGTTCTGTCAACAATCTAAGTGAGTTCAGAAGCTAGTTTGCCTCTAGGTCCTTGAGAAAGGAGAACACTCCCTGGCGTTTTCATTTTGACTGTGGAGACTTCAAGTAGGGAGCGTCATCAACACCATGTGATCCCTGAACCCCAGGCTGTTTGGGAATATGTGTATGTGGCTCCCAGCCTCTAGGTCTGCAGCAATGATTATGTAGCAATGAGTACGTAGCAATGAGGAAGTGAGAGACACAGTCAAGTGCCTTCCTCTGGTGACAGAAGGCTGGAGAAAGCATTAAGAGGTCTTGCAAAGGAAAGGCCAAGAGAACAGGCTTCATGGTTTAGAGTCACTGCCTCCAAGCACCACAGGCTTCACAGGGATGAACGTTGGGACTCTATTCTCATACAGATGAGGTGACTGAGCCTGTGAGTGACTCGGCTAAGATCACGACTGATCTGGGAGTGGAGCATGGAATTCCTGGATAACTGAGTGCAGAGCTCTAGGTTTAGTTAGGAAAGTACAAGCAGAAGGAAGTTCAACTGAGTTCAACTCCCAGTACCTATATAAAATCTGGGCCTCGTGACTGAAGCATATATTCACATTACTGTTGAGGAAGATGCAGGCATATCCTTAGTGATTGATGGCCAACCAGCCTAAATGAATCTTCACGCTTCAGGGAAGGTCTTTGCCAGAAAAAACAGACTAGATGGCATCTGAAGACAACACCCAAGGTACTTTATGTTGAGCTCCGTTTTCCACATGTATCACACACACACACACACACACACACACACACACACACACACACACACACACGCACGCACTGTGAAACTGTGACGGTAGATGAAGGAAACAGAGACTTGTCTACTTTTCTAACCTCTTACGCCAGAATCCCAGGCAGCCTCAGGAGGGCTTTTGAGTGCAGCCAATGCCAGCTTCTGGTCTCTATAGCCAAGCTGCCTGCAGAATGTGTCCTGGTGGCTAGTCTCCACACCCATTTTTTTCCCTTAAAACAAATTTGCTGCCTTTCTGTCCCCCCAACTTTTTCTCATCTCAGACTGTTACCCACAGTCTTCCAGAGTTAACATTTTAGCAATAGACTGGGTTGTGAGCAGGTTCGACCCTGTGCTCAACCCACGGTATCTTGTTATGACAATAATGACTGTAGGAACAAGATGGTGACCACTGGTCAAGTGGAATTTGTCATGTGATGCTTGTAAAAACCCTGCCGGGTTTCTTTCAATAATTTTATTTTTTAAAGTTAAAGTTATGCATATTATTGTATGTGCGTGTGTTTGTGTGTGTGTGTTGTGTGCATATGTGTGCCACAGCATGTAGGAGCCAGAATACAATTTGTAGGAGTCGGTTCTCTCCAATTGAGTGGGACCCAGAGTTCATCCATCTAGACTTAGGCCGTCTGGCCTAGTGGCAAATGCCTTCATTACCTGAGCCATCTGGCTGCCCTCCCTTTTTCGTTTTTTTTATTAGAATATATTAATTACATACAATAATAGATTTCATTATGACATTTTCACACTTGCATATACTGTATTTTGATTATATTTATCCCCACAATTCTTTCTTGACCCTGTCATGGCATTCAAATCCACTGGGAGAAATCAGAGGTTTTAGACTCAATTCAAATTTAGATTAAGTGAATTTATTTTTACTGCTAGCAGAAGGACTTAGAGCCAGTTCAGTGTGTTGTGCAGAAGTAGAGGCTAAGAGACATATTAAGGGCAGACAGCAGGAAGGTACGCATTACAGATATCCAGGTAACTCACAGCTGGGCAAGAAAATTGTTTTACTCCTTCAGTGTCTTTCCTTCCCTCTGTAGAATGACAAAAAGACCATTCCCTTTCCTATAGCGAAAAGCAGATTTTACAGAAGCAAAAGTGGCTGTCAGCATCTCACCTCCCATTATCTTATCTATTCGTATCTCACCTGCAGGCCACTAGGATCTCCCAGGATTTCCGGAGCAAAAATGTTAACAACCCTTAAGGGATACCTGGCTCCATATTAAGTTTCTTTAGTCATCACAGGACCTGTGTAAATTATTACTCATGTCTGAGCACTTGAGTGACTGGGACAGAGCAGTTTGCTCCTAGGCAGGGAAAGCTGCAGTGCCATCAAGTCAGGAGGCATGGACCTGGGCTGGCGGTCTCAGCCTACAGTTCCGCTCTCACTGGCCTTTTCAGTTTGCAGTGGGTACAGTTAAAAAAACATAGGTTATTGACAAGAGCCTGGCCACTTACCTGTCCTTATAGCACTGAAGAAAATGTCTCTCCCTATCTCAGCAAGTGTTAACTGCTTGTACCCATAACAGAGGGGTCAGGCCTCATGATCTCCCTATCCCCACTCCATGACAGGATGGTGACAGACCCTCTTTCTTCTTTCTTCCTCCCTCCCTTCCTTCTTTTCTTCCTCCCTTCCTTCCTCTCTCCTTTCCTTCCTTCCTTCCTTCCTTCCTTCCTTCCTTCCTTCCTTCCTCCCTTCCTTCCCTTCCTCCCTTCCTCCCCCTTCCTCCCTTCCTCCCCCTTCCTCCCTTCCTCCCTCCTTTCTTCCTTCCTTCTTCCCTCCCCTTTCCTTCTTTCTTTCCTTCCTTCCTCCCTCTCTCCCTTCCTTCCTTCCTTCCTCCCTCCTTCTCTCCCTCCCCTTCCTTCCTTACTTTCCTCCCTCCCTCCCTCCCTCCCTCCCTTCCTTCCTTCCTTCCTTCCTTCCTTCCTTCCTTCCTTCCTCCCTTTCTTGATAGGGTCTTGCCATGTAGCCTGAGGTTGTCTTAAACTAGTGATCCTCCTGCCTCAGAATCACACCTACTGGAATTTAATATGCACTTATCATGGGGCTGATTTTGCTGTCAGTTTTGCACTCCAGCAACCCTTCTGCCTTTAAGTAGAACGAGAGTTCTGATTGGCTAAACAAAGATAGAGAGCATTTGGAAAATAACAACAACAACAAGAACAGCACTACCACCACCCACAGACAATGGACAATGGTAGCACACACTTTTCATTCCAGCACTCAGAGGGGAGAAGCAGGAGGATCTCTGTGTTAGGCCAGCCTATGGAGTGAGTTCCGGGACAGCCAAGGCTTCACAGGAAAACCCTGTCTTGACAAACAAAAAGACTAGATAAGAGAGGATTAGCTTGTCAACTCTTTTTCTTGCTAGGTTTTTTTCTTGCTAGGTAGAGGCAGGGAGGGAGGGAGAACAATAGACAAGTTACTAATTAGCACTAGATGACTTGCTTGTTTTGTTTTGATACACCACTCCCTATGAAGCCCCAGGCTGGCCTAGATAGTGACAGGACTACCTCCTGCCTTAGCTGGAATTACAGGTGTTCACCACCAGGCCCCAAACTTTCTTTTCTGTATGTAAGGATTAATTGAAGACAGAGGGAACTTTGGTATCACAGGAAATGAAACTGGCCTGTTGGGAAAGGGAGCCATTTCTTCTCTATTGCTTGTTTCTCCCATCATCTGGGCCACTGAGTCTCAGCTTCTTGACCTTTATTGTGAGTGTTTGTATTTTGATTCGAGGTCTTGGCTGGTGGGGACTAGTGCAGGGTCTTAGTCTACAGAGGGGTGAGGTCTTTCGTAATTTTCATCTACCAGGCAGGAAGGAGATTCAGTCACCAGAATGGCTTAGACTGGATTGTAAAGTAACTTGGGCCTTTTGTTTAGCTTCCTTTTAGATCGGATGGCATCCTGCTTAGCCACTCTGATCACTTCCCATCACTGTGGGTCCTAGAAGAGCCCTCAGGAGGATGTTTTCTGATTACACAAGGCAGCGTCTGTCACCTGGGAGGGCAAGGAATGAGGATAATAGCATCTCTTGTCTGAGCACCAGAACCTAGCCTGTGCAGAAGCCCAGAGGCTGGCCTTCCATCACAGCCGGGCTTTGAGGAAGTGGTAAGGTCATGCTGTGTAAAGCATCCTCTGACAGTGTTTGCTTTAAAATGGGGTCTGAAGAGATGGTTCAGTAGTCGAGAGCACTTGTCGTTCTTGCACAGGACCGACATTTAATTCCCAGCCCGCACATGGTGCCTCACAGCCATTTCTAACCCCAGGTCCAGCAGGTCCAACAAAGCACACACATGATGTGCTCATATACACAAGCTGGAGAAACATTCATACACAAAGTAAAACAAATAAATCTGTAGAAACTAAGATGCATTGTTAAGTATGGATTATCTGGCATTACATTTCTTTTATTTTTTTAGCTGGGTATGATGATACATTTCTGTAATTCTGGCACTTGGGAGGTCAAAGGATTACCCTGAGAAAAGCCAGTCTGGGCTACATAGCAAGACTGTGTCACGGCCGGGCAGTGGTGGTGCACACCTTTAATCCCAGCACTTGGGAGGCAGAGGCAGGTGCATTTCTGAGTTCGAGGCCAGCCTGGTCTACAGAGTGAGTTCCAGGACAGCCAGGACTACACAGAGATACCCTGTCTCAAAAAACAAAAACCAAACCAAACCAAAACAAAACAAAAGACTGTGTGTCTCAAGAACAAAATTGACTAAAAATGTTTGCATTAAAGAACCAGGTATGGTGGTGTACGCAGTAGTCCCAGTACTTAGGAGATAAAGGCAGGGAGATGGAGAGATCAAGGCCAGCCTCAGCTACATGACAAGCTTGGGTTAGCCTGGGCAACATGAGACATTGTTTCAATACTTCTCCTCAACTCACAATGTATTGCATAAGCCAGGTATGGTGATGCACACCTGTAATTCAAGCACTTGGGAGGTACGGGAGATATATCAGTCGTTTAAGGCCAGTGGGGTGTGTGAGTCTGTGTCTTAAGCCACCGCATTCAAATAGGACGAGTGTTAACTACTGAGTGGGAACTCTCTTAAATTTCGCAACTGGTGTGGCTCACTTCTCTCCTTCTCACCCTGAGTTCATCATGATGCACCAACCTATAGACGTTCCTTTAAGTTCCTTCTGCTCCACTGTATAGGAGCCTATCCAGTTTCAGCTGGTTTCCCATCTGCATCGGAAGAAGATCCGAACTTCAGAACACCTCTGCCTCCAGTCTCCTTCTCAGGGCCTCCTTTTATTCTGTGGTGGGGCAAGACAGTGCAGAGGTTCCTTTGTCTTGTATTCTTGATGAGGCCTGTTTCCAAGTTGAACTAGAATCTGATCTCCTTGATGGAGAATTCCATGGAAACCTACCCAACTCTATTCTAGGAGCCAAAGGTCAGGATATCCTGGCTAACTTATCTTAGCCTTTGTTAGAACCGCACGTTCCTGCCAAACCTCCTTCTATTTATCTTAGCTAACTATTTATCTTAGCTGCCTGTTTGTTCCGAACCCCTCCCCAGCTGTCTAATCACTTATTTTAGCCTCAGTTAAAAGGGTTTACTTCAAACTGCTTACTCCATCAAGGCTGTTCTGCAGCTGCCAAACAAGAAGCTTCCATGAGGCCTCTGCCCTGAAGAACCCCATGTTCTGTATTCTTGGGACCACACCTAGGTCCCCAAACACTAGGGTGAGGTCCCAGACAGTTGGAATAAAGACACGAACTGGTTATACACTGTGTCTGAGTGGTCATCTCTGCTGGGCTCCCTGTAATAATTCTCCCGTCATTCATAAGTTATCACTACGTACACACTCACTTTTGTTGGAAATTTTAGATCCTCTGTGACACATCTCTACTCAGATTATACTGATCACTACTGCATACATCGTCCCACAGTCTGGCTGCCTGTTCTGGGCACGGGGCCACCTTCAACTCTCCTCTGTATTCCTCCACCACCACACCCTTCTTATCCACATTGGAAATCCCTCTTCCTGAATTCCTAAGCTAATTGCCCGTCCTTCACACCCTCGGCTTTGTTTGATTCTGTCTGACTCGTAGGGCTTCCTGAGAAGCCTGATTGTGAACACTCTTGCATCCTTTGGCTGGTGGTAATCTGAGAGGCTTTGCTTACACCACACTGTGGGCTGGCGGTTCTGGAGACAGAGCCACAGCGATCCTGTACCTTGGTGACAAGTGGAGGGTGACATTCTTACACACTCAAGGGCAGAACCTTAAACCCTGGGCATTGCTTATTCTGAGTCAGATAGCAAAAGGCTTGTGGCGTTGACTATGTTGGGTTTTGGGTTCCAGGTGACTGAGGTTTGGAGATATTGAAGGCCTACAGGGAACAAAGTCAGGCCTAGGGGCTGTACGCTTGTGGTTGGGGTGGGGTTGAATGTGGGTTGTGGGCCCAGACCCTTGTGCAAAGCAAAGAACAGTTTTTCAGACTGTCCTGGAGACTGGCGAGCACTCTCCCTGTGGGCAGAGTTCTCTGATTTTCCCCTTCTGGTACTCAGAAGTGGCCTGGACTGTTTCTGGATCATGAGTGACTTGGTCCGAGTATGGGGGCTAAGTGCTTGGTAAACATCCGATTTCACAGATACTGTGATAAGGTCTGAGGAAAGGCCTGACGGCGCCTTCACAGAAACAGGTTGGCTGACAGGGACTAGCAACATTTCACTATCATTCCATGATATGGTACTTCCTGAGCCAGCCACTTACATCTCAGGTTGGCCCCGCCACCTACCATGGCCCCATTCAAAGCATCTGTCCTTCTTGTTCTCTGTACACATCAGCCCATTTCCATTAGGGCCTGACTTACCTGGGACAGCCAGAGATTCCTTTCTACCAGGAGCCCTAGGTTTCTATTAAGGGCCTGCTTTTATTTGGTTTTGTGCTGGCCATGGAACCCTGGGCCTTACCCTTTCTAGTAAGGGCTCTCCACTGAGCAACAGCTCCCTCCATCCTCAAGGGCTGGAGTGCAGGCTTCTTCACAGATGTGGGTCTAGCACAGGAGTTCGGACCTTCATGGCTTCTCACCTGTGCAAAGGCTCCCCTCCTTAGGCACACTAGTATGTGTCTGCACCTGAGAGGCCAGAGCCATTGCCTCAGCTTTAGCACAGCTGCTTTGTGAACATAGGAAACCCAGCCCTGAATTCCTGGGCTTAAGTGGTCCTTCTGTCTCAGCCCTCGTACTTGAGACTTCAAGTGTGTTTCACTGCCCAGGATTTTGGTTTGACACTGAGGTTAAATTCACACATCATAAGCAACTGAATCATTTTAGGCTGGGCCTGGTGGTGCATGCCTGTGACCGCAGCACTTGGCAGAGGCAGCACTTTCAAACTCTGAAAGTTTGAGGCCAGGCTGGTCTATACAGTGGGTATCAAGCCAGCCAGGGATACACACTGAGAGCGAAAAAGAAACCCAAACAAACAAACAAACAAAAAAAGAGCAACAAAAACATCCTAGCAGTTTAAAGTGTGCAATTCAGTGTGTTTAGCATGTTATAGTATTACAGGATCATTATCTTCTCTCTGGTTTCAAAATATTTCATCAGTTCAAAAGAATAGTCTCCGGCTTCTACACTTCTCTGACAGCATTGTTGACTTGGCAAAGTGGGTAGGAGTGTTAGTTAGCACAGGGGACAGGCATGACAGAGAAGATGAGAGAAGTCGTAAGTCATCGTGGTAGGATGTGTTTGGAGGTGGGTGCAGGGAACCTAACCTGGGACAGTGGCTTGACAGTTGGCTCTAAGGGTCTAGACCCTACAGACCGGGTGGTGGCGGCTGGAGCTGGGAGTGTGGGAGTTACCTCATTTGTGGGCTTCTTCTCAATGGAGTCATCATTGCAGGAGTCGGGATGTGGGTAGATGCTCATTATCTAGGTATGCACACACAGGAACTTACTCCACGGGGCAGGTGGGTGAGTCTGAGTGGCTCCATATTTATACTCCTCATCAGGACTACCATTGGGAAAGATACTGTGACAGGATGAGAGTAAGCAGCTTGGGGAGGGGTAGCCAGATGTCAGTGACACCATTTGCCACGACATGAAACTTACACCAAAGGGCACTTGTGATGGTTAACCTTCTGTTTGTTTGTTTTGTTTTTGTTTTTGTAAGTAGCAACCCTTAATCCCAATTATTAATTTCGCAAACACAACAGCAAAAAACCAACCAACCAACCAAAGCAACAACAACAAGAAAACTCCAAAAGCAACCAAACAAAAACCCCCTAAAAAACCAACTCCCCTTTCTCTTTTAAGAGCCAAGCCCCAGGCCTCTGAGCCCTCACACGGCAGCTGCATGAAAGACTGGTTTTAAAAGTCATTGGTGAAATGTAGGCGGGGCTGTCAACACAAAGGATGGTTGAGAAAAGTGTCCAGTCCGTCCTCAGTGGAAAGAGATAGAGAGCTTTGTTGAAGAACAAGGCTCAAGGACTTCTGAGGAAGAACAGAAACACCCCAGGGAGAATCGAAACTCAGCAGTGAAAGCCATAACAGGAAGAAGCCAACAGCACCCACGTCCAGACAGCATGTGACTCTGGTCTCACCTCCAGGGGGGGAACTAATCTCAATCACCAGGCAAAGGCTGGCTGCAGCCTGGGGTAGGTCATCTTAGCAACTAAGAGAGGAACCAAAAATGATGTGATAGACAGATGAGCCTGTCCCAGGGCAGCATTAGGCTCAACAGCCACAACTCTTCCCCTTGGACTGTTCTCTGAGAGTCTTCCCTGGGGACAAGAGATGGAAAGAAGCCGACTGGCTCTGTGCCACTTCAGTTAGCATAGTTGTACTGCAGGACTTGCTGAGGGCCAAGAGCTTCCTGGCACCAGAGACCTCCTGTGGCTTTCCCTAGCACAGTGGGTTGGACAGAAGACTTTGAAAAGTAGCAGAGGTGGCAGATGGAGCGACTCTTGGTTTTGCACCAGTTACTCCCACCTTTTCCCTCAGGTTCAGCCATTGGATGTAGGCAGCTTCCAGAAAACGCTCCAAGCATGTGCTGGTAATCTTGAAGCAGCTCTTGGCCAGGGACACCAGCTTCAAGGAACTACAGAAAGCCTCCCTCTGTTAAGGTCTTTTTTAGTGTGTCTACCACTACTGTCTTGTTGGTCATAGCCTCACAGAACTCCATGATATCAGGGAGAAACTGTTATATGCCAATGACAGCAACATCCATGGACTCTTGGACCTCATCCTGGGACAGGTAGGCTGGCAATGTGGCTGTAATGTATGTCCTTGGCATTCTTAACAACCAGGCACTTGTTCTAGGACATTTGAAAGTACCAGATTTGTCTCATCAACTTGGTATTTTTTCTCCCAGAGACCATGGGCCCAAGCCTCACCTGGATCTGCCCCCCGCCCCCCAGTCTTCTGAGGGAGCCAGGCTGTGTGGTGGACAGGTTGGTGAGATAGCTCATGACTGCTTTAAATTGAAAGTTGCACCAGGTACCCTTGGCTGCCTGATGGTTAATCTTGACTGTCAGCTTGATGGAATGTAGAATCCTCACGGAAGCAAACGTCTGAGCTTGTCTGTGAGGGAGTATCTAGGTTAAGTTCATCTAAGTGGAGAAAGACACCCTGAATGGAGGTGGCTTGGGTAGAGGTCCTGAACTAAATAAAAAGGAAGAAGTGAGCTGAACAATCTGGGTCTCCCTGCCACCAGGAACACTTTATCCCTGCGAACTGGGTACTAGAATAATCTTGAAGCTGTCTTTGCCAGGTATTTTGTTTATGTTATGAGACAAGTAACTAAGAAGAACACTAAGAAAAAGGCATCAGCTTTTACAGTGTGCGGTTACAGGGTTGGATGGGGGCCTAAAAAGCCAGTCAAATACAGACACATCAAAGACCAAACCTGTCTTCCCAGGAATTAATCTTAAACCCTGAGCACTGTCTCTGTCTCTCTCTGTCTCTGTCTCTCTGTCTCTCTCTGTCTCTCTCTGTCTCTCTGTCTCTCTGTCTCTCTGTCTCTGTCTCTCTCTGTCTCTCTCTGTCTCTCTCTGTCTCTCTCTGTATCTCTCTGTCTCTCTCTGTCTCTCTCTGTCTGTCTCTGTCTCTGTCTCTGTCTCTGTCTCTCTCTCTCTCTCTCTTTCTCTCTCTCTCCAGAGTTGAGGACTGAGCCAGGGGTCTTAAGTTTGCTAAGTAATTGGTCTATCTCTGGCCTAGCCCCTCAACTGTTTGCTTTCTTGAGAGGCATTTTGTACACTATCAACAAAAGGTCTACTGTGCCCCATGTCAATCAGCTGTATAGGATCCTGAGGTTAATGGGGATTTTAGTTAGGGATTTCATTGCTGTGAAAAGACACCATGACCACAGCAAGTCTAATAAAAGAAACTTTAATTGGGGCTGGCTTATAGATCTGAGGTTTAGTCCATTTATCGTTATGACAGGAAGAGAGACATGGTGCTGGAGAGGTAACTGAGAGTTCTATATCTGGATCAGTAGGTAGCAGGGAGGGAGGGAGGGAGGGAGGGAGGGAGAGAGACAGAGAGACAGAGAGACAGAGAGACAGAGAGAGACAGAGACAGAGACAGAGACAGACTGGGCTTGGCTTGTACATTTGAAATCTCAAAGACTATCCCCCCAACAAAGGTCATACCTACTCCTACAAGGCCATACCTCCGAATAGTGCCACTCAATTGTGAATCTATGGAACCCATTTTAATTCAAGCCACCACAATGAGAAATACCAGTGTACCTGATTTTGCCTTATTTACAAGTTCAGCATCTTGGGTATTGCTAATTTCTGTGTGAAGTTTGACTTTTAAAAACATTACATTAGAGGATACTTATGGGCTGGTGAAAGACTCAGTGTCAAAAGACTCTTAAATGAACATGAGTATAAAAAGTCTTTTTGTTTGTTTTGTATTTAGTAGAGTTTAAAATCTTGGCTCTTACTGTGGTACAAGCCCAAAATAAGAACAATTTTTAGACACTGGGTTTCATTGTAATAAGGCTGTATTTCAATGACCCTCACATCACCAAAGGATTTTACCTCCATTGTAGTTAAGCTGAGAGTTGATAGTTCTGCTGCACCAAGAAATGAATTGTAGGCTTGATTTTTGGAAACAGACTTCCTGCTATGGTCAAAGCTATTTGACTTGAGTGAGTGACTTCATTCTCAGCCCACAGAGAATAGGTTACATTCATTTAAGAAATGGTGTAGGTATTAAGATGGTCTATCCATAAAGTCATTTACCAACTGTTTCAATGAACAATGGTTCTGTTTGGAGGGTGGTACAGACTTTAAGTGAGGGTAAGAATTTGGTTCATTAGCTGTGATAATTTGGAAAAGCATTCATCTCAGAGAATAATTTACAAAGTCATCCATATTGGTTTTTGAGGCAAGTTCTTTCATTGCATGGAGCTCACTAATTTGGTTAGATAAGATGGCCATTGTTATGGTTTGATTATGCTTGGCCCAGGGAGTGGCACTATTTGGAAGTGTGACCTGTTGGACTAGGTGTGTTACTGTGGGCAAGGCTTTAAGACCCTCATCCTAGCTGCCTGGAAGTCAGTATTCTGCTAGCAGCTTTCAGATGAAGATGTAGAACTCTCAGCTTTGCCTGCACCATGTCTGTCTAGATGCTTCCATGCTCCTGCCTTGATGATAATGGACTAAATCTATGAACCTGTAAGCCAGCCCCAATTAAATGAGTTGCCTTGGGGGGAGTTGGAGAGATGGCCCAGCAGTTAAGAGCACTGACTGCTCTTCCAGAGGTGCCGAGTTCAATTCCCAGCAACCACAAGGTGGTTCACAATCATCTATAATGGGATCTGATACACTCTTCTGGTGTATCTGAAGACAGCTACAGTATACGCATACATTAAATAAATGAATAAATAAATAAATCTTAAAAAAAAAAAGAGTTGCCTTGGTCATGGTGTCTGTTCACAGTAGTAAAACCCTAACTAAGAGAGTCAGTAAGCCCCAGGGAACTTCTTGTCTCTAGCTCTGCATTATAGACCCATGCTACCATACTTAGCATTTTTATATAGATTCTAGGAGATTAAGCTGGGTTCTCATACTTTCATGGCAAGCACTTTACTGGCTGAGCCATCTCCTTAGCCCTGCTTATTTTATTTTAAATTTTATTTTATATTTTATTATTTTTTTTAAAGTTACTGGCCTATGTAGCCCAGACTTGACTACCCAACCTTCCTCTTTGGCCTCCTGGTGTGAATTACAAATGAAAGCCACACCTTTTTATTCTGTGTTAAGTATTTAAAGGTTGAGTATTTATCTGAAGCACTTTTGATTGGAAGTATTTTATGGCTAAGATTTATTTACTTATCTATTTATTTATTTGGCTTTTCTGAGACAGGGTTTCTCTGTGTAGCCCTGGCTGTCCTGGAACTCACTCTGTAGACCAGGCTGGCCTGAACTCAGAAATCTGCCTGCCTCTGCCTCCCAAGTGCTGGGGTTATAGGCATGAGCCATCACTGCCCGGTTTATTTAAATTTTTTAAAGATTTATTTATTTTATGTATATGAGTACACTGTACAGATGCCACGCACACTTTGTGTGATGGTGGTATTTGAGGCATAAACTTCAAGGAAAGTCAGTCTCCTGCCACCGCATTGTCGCCTGGCACCCCAAACTTAGAGGTAGCCCAGATATGTCCTCATATTTGTGTGCTAGGGGCCCACCAAGATATCATTTCTTTACAGCAAGAAAGAGAAAATTCGGACTTTGCTCTCTGACCTTCACCAATGTTCCAACGTCCTAGTCAAACCCTGGTTTGGAATGTTAAGCCATCCAAACTAATTGCCTCCAGCATTGTGGGTAGGGCATTAAACCCTGGCTTGGAATGTTAAGCCATTCTAACTAATTGCCTCCAGCATTGTGGGTAGGGCATTAAAGTTTAACAGAAAGACAGCATAGAGCATTCAGCATTCAGCAGCAAGGATTCAACATTCTAAATTCAGCAGTCTACATTCAGCATTCGGACTCGCTCACACTCAGACGAGAACCAGAACTTAGGTGGACTAGGGCTTAGATTCATGCAGTCCGTAGGCCCCCCCCCCCACACCCCCTGGGGCCCAGAGCTCTTGGGCCTGGGGGGTTCAGCACCAGTCGAGATTCAAGAGATTGAGCATTCAAGATTTGAGCATTCAGCATTGAAGATTCGAGATTCCTCCTTCCCCGGCCCATGTAGCCCGAGTGTGCTTGGAGCCCGGAGGTGCTGCGCCATTCCAGAGGAGATGGCTGATGTTTTAGATTCAGTGTGTTTTAGATGGCCTCGGATGTACCTCGACTACTGAGCTGCCAGATTTTTCATTTCTCTCTTTTACAATGATTGTAAAAGCCTCATGTCATTTTTAAAGAAATACACTCAGACCTTACACCACTCGTGTCTAGTCTGTTTGTCAAAGCCGAATCCCGGGCACACCTGGCCAGAACCCATCATCCCGTGGAACAAGGGACCCCGTAAGAAACCCCAGTCTGTGGCATACAGATGGTTGTGAGCCTTCATGTCATTGCTGGGAATTGAATTTTTAAGACCTCTGCTCACTCTGGTCTGCCCTGCTCGCTCCAGTCGGTGGTCAACTCCACTCTCTCCGACCCAAAAATTTATTTATTATTATACACAGTACACTGTAGCTGTCTTCAGACTCACCAGAAGAGGGCATCAGATCTCACTATGGGTGGTTGTAAGCCACCATGTGGTTGCTGGGATTTGAACTCAGGACCTTGGGAAGAGCAGTTAGTGCTCTTGCTCACTGAGCCATCTCACCAGCCCAAATTTTTTTGTACATCTCTATTTCTATCTCTATCTCTATCTCTATCTCTATCTCTATCTCTATCTCTATCTCTATCTCTATCTCTATCTCTATCTCTATATGATGAGATATCTGGAGACATGGAACCTAAATCTAAAAGTGAATTTGCACATATTTCTTGTGCACCTTATACACATAGCCTGAAGATAATTCAATATGCTATTTTAAAAGTTATTTTAAGTGTATGAGCATTTTGCTTGTCTTTGTGTCTGTGTACCAATTGTCAGGTCCCCCAGAACTGGAGTTTTAGATGGTTGTGAGCTGCCAAATGGGTGCAGGGAACCAAACCCAGATCCTCTGGAAATGCTGTAGTGGCACTCTTAATTGCTGATCCATTGTATCATCCCCTGGTCCACCATTTTTGATGTGCTTGTTTTGACAGTGCTCTATCTCATGAAGTCAACTACATATATAGTTTTCCACTTGTGGTGCCTGGTGCCGCAATGGGAATCAAGGAGTTTTAAGTTTGGGAACATTTTGGACTTTGGGTTTTCAGTGAGTGATTCTTGGCTTCTGTTGGCTCAATTAAATCTACTTTGTGATGAAATGTAATTTTCCTTTTTAAAAAATTAGCATGTGTGGGTGTTTTGACTGCCTGGATATCTATCTGTGTACCATTTGTATACCAAGCGCCCCTGAAGACTAGAAAAGGATGTTGACTCCCAGGAAGTGGAGTTGCAGACCATTGTGAGCCTCTACATGGGTACTAGGATTAGAATCTGGGTCCTCTCAAAGAGCAGCTGGTTTTCTAAACCGCTGGGTCATCTCTCCAGCTGCAGATGCTGTTTTCATATTCAGTTTTCCAGGTAAGGAAACTGAGTCTCTGAGAGGTTCAGTGACATTGATGGACCCCTCTAGCCAGCAAGCGCTTATATTTAGTGGCTTCTCTTGGTGCTGTGACTAAATCCCTGACAGAAAGCAACTCAAGGGAGGAATGGATTTTTGGCTCATGGCTCAGGGAACATAGCCCATCATGGTAGGGAAGACACGGGAGTAGGAACATGAGGCAGCTGGTGACATTGCCAGTTGTTAGCTGCCTTCCTCCCATTACCCTTTGTGTCTAGCAATGCATGGGCCTGTGGAAACCCAACAACTGTATTTAGGGTGGGTGTTCCTGCCTCACTTAAGACCTTTCTGGAAATACTCTCTCTCCCTGATGTGGTTGAAAGTGAGTTTCCTAGGTGATCCTAAGTCTAATCAAGTTGACCATGAAGCTTAATGACCACAGTGGTGAAGTTGAAGGTCAAATCTAGGCTTTATCCTTTGGAGATTTTTCTCTACTCTGCCCTTTTTTTAGTCCCATCATAAGTGGGGGGGAGGGAACATTCATGGGGTGAGGTGGGGGGGGGGAGACTGAAGAGAAGTTAGAGAGCTAGCTGGCTTCATGTCCAGGGGAAGACGGGCCTAGAAAGCACTGCAAGCAGGCCTCATCTCTCAGTAGGCTTTCTACCTGTGACTGATGGTGGTAGTTATGGACTGATGGTGGCGCTGAGGAGACTTTTGAGGTGGATGCTGGGCCCAGGACTCACATTGAAAGACCCATGCAGTAACCAGCTGCCTCCTCTCCAGGGGGCAGTGTCGGGCCTTTCCCATTTGCTCATCAGCTCACCTTCCCCTGTTATTCCTGGAGGCTTTGGAATGTGTACGCTCTGACCCTGCTCTCGCCCAAAGACTTATTTACTGTTATATTTAAATACACTGTAGCTGTCTTCAGACACACCAGAAGAAGGCGTCAGATCCCATTACGGATGGTTGTGAGCCACCATGTGGTTGCTTAGATTTGAATTCAGGACCTTCAGAAGAGCGGTCTTAACCATCTAGCCATCTCTCTAGCCCCCCATGACTTTTTCCAAGAGAACCTCTAGGGGGACAAGTGCACTTCTACTGAGTCTGCTTTTCATGCCATCTGGTGTTCATCCTAGAGCAGAGAGCAACCCTGGTACGGGGGGTGTGGATCTCAGCAGAGAGGACTCCCTTCCAGCCAGGTTTACTGGGAGACAAATGGGGACTGTTGAGAGCTGTGGTTTTGGCTGAAGAAGCTGCTTTCGAAACTGGAATCACCGTCAGCAGGAAGAGGTGTCTAGGACTAGACTTGCCGGTATGGCTTCCCCTCCCCTCCTCCCGCTCTCCTACCCAGTTATAATGACCACATGGAACATGCTGGGGAGGATGCCTGGGC
The DNA here is from genome assembly GCF_008632895.1 of Mastomys coucha. Taxonomy (NCBI): domain Eukaryota; kingdom Metazoa; phylum Chordata; class Mammalia; order Rodentia; family Muridae; genus Mastomys; species Mastomys coucha. The sequence goes on along the minus strand of NW_022196906.1, from coordinate 83,984,687 downwards.
AGTCTGAGCCAACCCAGGGGCCTGGGCTGGGAGGGATGAAGCAGGACTGGAGTTTGAGATTTGTGTCATATGGGTTCTGTCTTCTTTTCTGATTGAAATGAGGGCCTGGGACAGCTGACAGGGCGGTACAGCTGTTTGAAGGAATAGGCATCATAGAAACTGAGGCAGAGGCGTAGAGTGCAGACATCTATATTTTGAGTGCAGACATTTATATTTCGGTTTTACAGGACAAGGAAAGATTATATGTTTTCAGGGAGGCTCACACAGGAGAACAAGTACCGAGGCACGCAACGATTATATACAATATCGTTATAGCAGGTGTTCACAGAAGCAGCTGGGGTTACGTACGGCATGGGTGGGGAGTACAGCCTCATGTGGGGAGTTTTGGTTCAATAAGGAGCGAAGCCTCATACAGGCTCTCTTCGTCCAACATGAAAGTTTCATCCAGTAAGTACTGAATTACCTGAAATGAGAGAAAGGAATAATAGAATTGTGGGAAATCCCAGTATTTTTCTTCTCTTTCTTTCTTTCTTTCTTTCTTTCTTTCTTTCTTTCTTTCTTTCTTTCTTTCTTTCTTTCTCTTTCTCTCTCTCTCTTTCTTTCTTTCTTTCTTTCTTTCTTTCTTTTCTTCTTTCTTTCCTTCTTCCTTTTTCTGAGACAGGGTCTTATTCTATAGCCCAAGGCTGGCCTGGAACACACTATGTAGCCCAGGTTAGCCTTGAACTTGAGACCACCCTTCTGTTCTAGTCTGCCAAAATTAGAGATTACAGATGTACATGATCATGCCTAGGTGGAAGCAAACCCTTTTGTAGGCACTATTAGGAGGTGTGGCCATGGAGTAGGTGTGGTTTTGTGGGAGGAGGTGTGTCACTAGGGAGTGGGCTTGAGGTCTCAGAAGTGCAAGCTTGGCCAGTGTATCACTGTCACTTCCCACAGCCTACGGATCCAGATGTAGAACTCTCAGCTACCTCTCCAGTACTATGCCTGCACGCCACCGTGCTGATCCAGATGTAGAACTCTCAGCTACCTCTCCAGTACTATGCCTGCATGCCACCATGCTGATCCAGATGTAGAACTCTCAGCTACCTCTCCAGTACTATGCCTGCATGCCACAGTGCTGATCCAGATGTAGAACTCTCAGCTATCTCTCCAGTACTATGTATGCCTGCATGCCACCGTGCTTCTTGCCATGGATTAAACATCCAAACCGTAAGCCAGCCCCATTGAAATGTTTTCCTTTATAAGAACTGCTGAGGTCATGATGTCTCTTCACAGCAATAAAAGCCTAACTAAGACAGCCTGAGTGTCTGGAGATTTTCTGGTTTCTGACTTCCAGTCATAGGAGTCAGAGACTCCCATCTTGTCATAGGAACATGGTGCTTAAGAACGCACCGTGAACAGGAACCATGACTGGTTCTTATGGGCTTTGGGGATTTGAACTCAGGTGCTCATGCTTATACAGCAAATTGTTTTACTCACTCAGCAAGTGGTTCCCAACCTTCCTCATGCTGGGACCCTTTAATACAGTTCCTCATGTTGTGGTGATCCCAACCATAAATTATTTTTATTGCTACTTCATAACTGTCATTTTGCTACTGTTAAAAATCGTAATGTCAATATCTGTATTGACAGATGGTCTTAGGTGACTCTCATGAAAGGGTTGTTTGTCCCCAAAGAGATTGTGATGTACAGGTTGAGAACGACTGTGCTAGCCCATCTCCTCAGTCCTTAATATTCTTTTTTTTACTGCAGGCTAAATGATGTGTGGCTGGGGATGTAACCCAAGTGGTAGAGTGCTTGCCTAGCATGCTAGAAGTTAATCCTTGCTCCCAGGACCTTTCTAGATGTGGTGGGACGCAGAGTGAGGCCAATCTCTATGAGTTCAAGGCCAAGCTGGACTACATATTGAACTCCAGGCCAGACAGAGCTTCATAGGCAGACATTGTCTTTAAAATAAATAAATAAATAAATAAAGTATCAGAAAAACCACACACAATTTTGGGCTAAAGTGTGTGTGTGTGTGTGTGTGTGTGTGTGTGTGTGTGTGTGTGTGTTCTGGGACTGATCTCAGAGCCTACACTCTCAGCATCTCTGGATGGAATCATCTTGAGTAGCATGATGCTTCCTCAGCCATGTGCTCCCTAACACATCTTCTTATAAAGTGCAAGAGCCATCTTCTTATAAAGCATCTCTATGACAGTCATGACGTGGAATGGCCAGACAATGGTATTTATCTGATGTACAAGTCATATTCAAATTTCAAGCATCCTTTAAATCTTCATACACTCTTCAGAGTACTTGTATATTGTTATTATGTGAGTGTATGTGGTGTGTATGTGTGTGTGTGGCATTCACTTGCCACGGTGTACGTGTGGATATCAGACGACAACTTTTGGGAGTCAGTTCTCTCTTTGTGGGTTTTGGTGTTCTTTAACCTAGGGTGAATATCCTCTGTGTACGTGTGTGTTTGATTGTTTTTTTTTTTCTTTTTGCTCTACTAGGTTGGATTGAATCCTAAGGCCTCAATCACGTTAAGCAAGCATTCTACCACTGATTGCTACTGTGGTTTTACTATTTCATCTACTTCCCTCCAGAGGGCAAACTCATGAGGACAAATGCTTATCTATTTTGTGTACTGTGCTTTGTGGCCTGAGATAGTACTGGAAGCACAGTACTCCTTCTATAAATATGTATCTACTGAATGAACGAAGAGCAACATACTAATGGCTCAGTTAGTTCTCCATAGATCTTTTCTACATGGCAGAACAGAACATGGCACAGAATTAACTTTTGTTGTCATTTTTTGAGCTCTTTTATGTAGCTGTCCTGGAATTCACTATGTAGACCAGGTTGGCCTGCTTTGAACTCACAGAGATCCACTTGCCTCTGCTTTCTCAGTGCGGAGATTAAGGGTATGTAGTATCATACTCAACAACGCTTTTTTGTTTTTTTTTTTTCTTTGAGCTGGGGTTTCAGGTAGGCCAGGCTGGCCTCAAATTTTCTATGTAGCCAAGAATGTCCTGGAATTTCTTGATCCTTTGCTTTCACCTTTTAAGTGCTGGGACTACAGATCCAGGCCACCATGCCTGGGTTTATGCCAGGGATCCAATGCAGGGTTTTATGCATGCTAGGCAGGTACTCTACCAATATCACCAACTCCAATACAAGATAGATTTTGGGTTTGATTAGTAGCAGAGAAAGACTAAAATGAGGTAGATGTCAATCCACATAAAGGATTAGTCAGAGGAATGGCTTTTTCTGCAGCTTTAAACAAGGATAAGGACACTCTGTCTTGGGAAGGAATGACTCCAGACATATGGGAAAACAGAATGGTTCTGGGCCATGTATGGCAAGTGACATCATAGTAGAGAAAAATATGCTGTGTTTATGGACTGGCCCAGATATAGACTTGAGAAGCAGGATACTCTTGTCTTTGGGAGAAAAACCTGTAACTTCTGTGACTTGGAAGTATCTGGGACTGGGGATATGGCTCAGTTTCCTGACTTTCCTTTGCAAAGTCCCAGGTTTGAGCTTCAGCACCATACAAAAGGAGCATGGTGGTGCCTGCCTATTTTCCTAGCCCTTGGGAGATGGAGGCAGGAGGATCACAAATTCAAGGTCGTTTGGGCTACATATTGAATCTGAAGCCAGCATGAGCTACATGAGACTTTGAAAAGCTTCAGTCAAGGGTCGGTTTACCAATTTACCAAGCTGATCAATATGGCCATGCTGGTAAAGGCGCTTGCTGACAGCCTTGTGATGTAAATTCAATTCCTGGAATTTATATAGTAGAAGGAGAAAAGTGACTCCTATAAATAGTCCTCTTATTTCCATAGGCTCTGTGGTACCTGTGTATATGAACACACACATACATGCACACACACCCTGTAAACTGAAAAACAAGCAAAACCACAACTAACCAACCAACCAACCAAAGGGGATCTTCAGATCCACCCCCTAGCCTTGTGGGAGAGCAGATGTTGTTTTAAGCCATTGAGATTTCAAATCAGGCAAGAATTACAAGGAAGGACCAGCTTGCTTACTGGCCAGGGAACAGGAATAGGGATGGTTTCCTTAAGGAAATGGCATATTTAAGTTTTGGGAAAGGGCAGAAGCCTATGCAGACACCACCACTGTGAAGAAAAGGAGAGACTTCTTACCTTTGGCTGGGGCTCGATTTTGTAGGTAGTCTGCTGAAACTGGCGAATCTCTCGGATGATATGGGAGATCTGCGGGAAGGCAGAGGAGTTTTAGAACAAGTCTGCTCTCTTGTGTTGCCTTGTGGCTGGAAAGTGTCATTGGTAGCTAGAAGTCACACTGACTCCTGGAAAACTCCCCTAGATTTCTTTACACCAGCCACCTCTTTCTGAAGTGAAATCTGTCTGTGTGGGGGATAGCTATGCTAATGTGTGTGTACATGTGGCGTGTGTGTATTTTAAAGAGAACTCCCTTAGTCAGGGCTGCAGATTTCCCAACACCACTACACCCAAATGCCAGGCTGCCAATCAGAGTGGGTGTCTAATATGTGCACGCCAGGATACAAAGCACAAGGGCTTCTCACTAAGACGGAGTACCTCACTTGTGTTTGAAAGATATCCTTTTTCACTAATGTGTAAGCCCATCTTACCCAATGAGTGCAAATGGAGGCTCTCTGACTGGGGTGAGTGAGAGACATGGACAACTAGGAGCCCTGTGCCTACTCAGAGAGGTCTCCTTAGATCCTCTCACCCTTGTGTCATGGATCTTTCGGAGCAGATTTGAAACTTGCTTTCTTGTGTGGTGTTGCTGCAGGGTGATTTTTCCGTAGTTACATAAAACAAGCATTTCTGTGGCCACTGAAGGGTGAGATGTGAAGATGTGGTGGGCTTTGAGGTCAGACCCATCTCTTCTTTTTACATAGGTGTGGGGGGGGTCTTGACTTCACCCATCCTCCCCTGTAGGGGGAGGTGTGTTGGGCTGAAGTGGGAAAGGCAGGAAAAACAGGGCTAGGGACATTAGCATCAGCCATGGTTTCTACTGGAGGCCTTTTGAGTCAGGCACAGGCTGTGCTGGGGCAGAGGCTGGATGGGTTCAGTCTAGAGTAAGTTGTGCCCCCATTTGCCCAGGAAGGCTTACCATCCTCATCTTGGAGAAGTTGACCAGTCCGTCCTCTGTGTAGTTGGGTGTCCCCTCCTCGATGAACACCAGGTCGGTGAGATACATCCCCAGGTAAGGGACACAGGGTGGATCACAACTTGGAAAGAAATGGCATCCACAAAAGTTTTTTACTTAAGGAAAGGAACGTCCGCTAAGAGCAGAGCAGTCTGCATGCAGATCTTGCCTGGCTAGAGGCAAAGGGGTTTATAGTTATGAAGAATCACAGGGCACACACAGGCCTTGATAGATCCCCAGCCAGGCTGGAGGGTGGGATAGTATGGAGCTGCCTGAGCCCTCACGCGCAAGCCAGGAGAAGGGGTCTTACTTCAATCTCCTCCCTCTATGACCCCAAATGCCTTCCTTTACTTCTCTGGCATACGCGCAGTGGAGTTCCCCAGCTGTTCCCAGCTACCTCCTGGTTCAGTTTTTTCCACTGTTATTCTGTGTTCAGTCACCTCTGGGGAGGCCGTGCCACCCATGCCCAAGTTCCAGCAGTCACTCAGTGCGGCGTTCCCAAGACCTGTCTTCTTGTCACCTAGGTTTGAGGGCCAGAGTGGGAAACCCTGGCCCTCTGACCACTTTCCTGGACGTGTCCTCTGGAAAGGGTGGGTGATTCTCAGGGTCTGTAGTTACAAGAGATTGAGACTCTGGTGTGAGGGACCAGGCCTCTGATGTGTAGCTCTGAGCACGGGCTCATGTCCATGTACCGTGGCAGCTTTCTGACGCCTTGGGAAGATTCAGGGGAAGGAATAATGGGGTTGATGATGGAGTGAACAGCCATTACCCTCCTCCCTTCAGCAGCCTTGGGGGACTCCTGAGGTAATGTGCCATGGCAACCTCCTCTCAGGTCAGCTTGAAATGCTCGCCATGGTGGGGGAATGTGAGATACAGACCTTGAACCTGTCTCTATCTCCCCTGTGCTGGGACCAAAAGTGAGTACCATCACATCTGATTTTCTTGTTGTTTTTGCCACTGGGTCTCTCTACCTAGCCCTGGCTATCCTGACCATCAAACCTGATTTTATTGGTGCTGGGGATCAAATTCAGAGAATTAAGTAAACACTCTACCAACTAAGCTACATTCCTGTCCTAAGATATGACATTCTGAACTGCCTAGGAGGTCATCAATAGATAACTGTCTAGTAAGATACAGCATGGTCCCACTGTTAAGATTTAATCCAAATGGACCCATCAGTCACTTGGACAGGGAAATGCTTTTAAGGAAGCTGTTCCAGAGTGTTTAGAGTGCGATGCCTACCTAAGGATGTAGGTCACCACAGTGGTCCCCTTCTTGTTCATTCTCATCCCTAGGGCATGTATCTTAAATTCTATAATGAACCTTAGGTCTCTATATGTCTTCTACATTACACTGTGAATCCTGCCTGAAATTTTTAATGGAAATCACTAAGACAGGTCAGATGAGGAGTGTCCAGAGTAAGAACCCAGTGACAACATGCTGAATAAGATTCCAGGGACTTATGAATGGGGTGGGGACCCACATGGGAGAGTTACTACAAGACTCTTTGGGTCACCATTTCTGCCTGAAGACTGTGGTCAGCTAATTATCTTCTGCTTTTTGTTCCTTTCCTGGTGAAACAGACTCTCCAGCATCACTGGACATGGTTTGTTCTCCATCTTCACAGGGCAGATCTGCCTTTCATAAAGACCTTGGTTCCCAGAAAACCCCTGAGCTCTCTGCCCTGTGCCACAGGCAGCAGAGAGTTCTAGGGGAGGCACTTACACAGGCATACAGGTGACCTGAAAGGGAAGACAGTCAGGAGAGGGTCAGACAGAATGGGAGCCACGGAGACAGTTAGGTAGCAGTAGTGGCTGCGGTGGATGAGGAAGCCGTGTGAAGGAGGCGGATGGAGCAACGCCCAGACAGTTGGTGAATGCACAGGGGCAGCTTCGTATAAGCACAGTCCACAAGGGCTCCAGGGAGCCCGGGCGGAGGAGAGACGGCCGGATAGCACAGATGAGTTCAACATCTGTCTGAGGACATAAACAAAGTTGAAATGGTCAAGGCAATGGCACACTGAGCTAGTGAAGGATGGACAAGAGGTAGGGCAGAAAGGAAGCAAGAAATGGAGGCAGGTGAGGCTGACTGGAAAGAAAGAGTGAGCAGGGCATTCCAGCCAATGTCAAGGGCTGGAGTTGTTGGCTGTCCTAGGCCAATGTGCAGTATTGGTGCTCTTACTCGCTCTGGTCAAGAGATCCCTTGTGGAAGGGAAGAGAGTATTCCTGGAAGTTGGAGGGGCCCAGCATCTCCAAGGTCCAGTGAGAAGCCAGCCAGTGAGGAGCAAGGCTGGGACAAATGAGGGTGGAACCTAGAATCGACGCCTAAAGAAACCATCTCTCAGGAGTAATAAAAGCAGAGCTTTGTCTTTTCAGAACTCATATGTCATGAGTATGTGGCCAATGTGAACCGAGTTGTGGCTTTCTTGTCAGCGGTACCCAAACCTCAAGAGATGTCAACCAAAGCAGACTGCAGAGTACTGGTCTTGGAGACCAGCACAGGCCAAATCCAGGCTCTAATGTCATGGTCATATGACCTTGGCATGCGCTCCCCATCTTTTGTTTAGGAAGACAGGATGAAGCGAGGTGTCTTAGGGTTAGAGTTCACAATATCTGGAGATATTTCTGGTAGTCCTAAGAGGAGAGGTGTCATTAGCATCCTATGGAGCAAGGTCAGGGTGTGCCTACAAATCCCACAATGTACCAGGAAACTCTTGAACACAGAACCATCCTGGTCCAAATGACAACAGTCCTGGAGTTGAGAAACCCACATCCCAGGAAGTGTCGATGGGCTACAATGGTAATGGTCAGGGAAGTGCCCTGCAAACTGGAAGATGAAATTATCAACTATTGGTAAAACTGCATTTCTTTGATTCTAAGATGCAAATGTTAGTAATGTATGCACTCATTATGATGAGTATTTCTTCACATGAACAAGAAACAGCTTCCTTAAATAAATTGACTTATGTATTGCTTATTGGAGTTACTAAAATAGAAAATTGCATTTAAGAATCAAGAAATCTGGCACCAACTCTATGATCAACCACGGACAGTTGCTCTGGCATTTCTCTGGTAGGTAATGGAGGGTAAAGGTGATCAACTGCTGGGGTCTGGAGAGTTTATAGGTCTCGTGAGTAGGCAGAGGGCTAGGCAGACCTCCTGCTCGGACCAGTTCTGGCATGAAGATGCCTCTGTAATGCGGGCTACAATTTTAAACACAACAATGAAGACGCAGCACTTACTTTCTCAAAGCCTCTCTGAGATTCTTAAATCTGCCATCCGATGACACAAGCTTTTGGAGCTTGTCAAGCAAAGATTTCGTCTGGAAGGAATCAGAAGCATTTAATAACATTCAATACATTTCCAGGCCCCAAGCCCCAGGCTCTCGCCCATGATCCAACAAGTTGACTTTGGGGCTCCAGGCCACATTTGGATTTGGAGACTTTCTGTGCCTGGCAACCTCATCCCTGATCTCCTTAGGAGTTAGGCTCAATCTCTGTCATAAGCACCTCTCTTCACATATATCTCCCAGAACACTAACGTGATCAAAGGCCCTGGAAACTGGTGAGATCCTGAGAACTGGTGATTTAGAAGGACTTGGTTTAGAGTGTATGTATTTAGAGCAGGAAATAACTAATAAGAATTTTTGTAGTCATGAATTTTTTTGTTTTGTTTTGTTTTGATTTTTTTGTTTTTTTGTTTTTATTTTTGTTTCTTTTTTCAGTGCTGGGGACTAAGTCTGGTGCTCCTGACATATAATGTAAGTGCCTTGCCATGGAGGTATGTGCCAGCCTTTAGGACGTTTCTATGAGCTGGACAGAATAGCTCTGACAAATTTTCTTTTTCTTTTTTTGTTTTTTGTTTTTGTTTTTTGTTTTTTCTTAAGACAGGGTTTCTCTGTGTAGCCCTGGCTGTCCTGGAACTCACTCTGTAGACCAGGCTGGCCTCAAACTCAGAAATCCGCCTGTCTCTGCCTCCCAAATGCTGGGATTAAAGGTGTCCGCCACCACTGCCCGGCTGACAAATTTTCATACCTTTACTCTGATGAGCCAGAGATGCCATCCAAGATCAAGAATTGAGGGAAAGGATGGCAGAGGAATGGATCATCCAAGAAGGAAGGGCTTGAATGGAAAGGATGAAATGCTGAGTAAAGGATGTGTAAAATGGTCATCTAGGCCTGGACTACACATGAGCAGGGCAGAGGAGAGACAGCTGGCTTTGTCTGGCAATAACAGTTGCATTCTCAGGAGAGTGCCCTGCACTGCGTCCGTCTCTGTGCTCCCTTCCCTGCCTGGTCTATGGGATGTCTCTTTGAAGTACTCACTTCCCTTAGTTATAAAAGGGAAGAAGGGATTACTTTTTCCTCTCCAGATCTGGCCCCCAAAATCCAGAATGTAACTGAGAAACCATGCCAAGGATGGTCATGCATCACAAGACCAGGAATACTGATCAGCCCCAGATGGACATAGTCACAGGCCACAGTGCGTTCAGTCACAGAACATGGCAGTGTGAACACCCATGTTGATGGATGCTCACTGTGTGTCCTTTGAGGGGGAACACAGGGCAGAGATGTTGACTGCCCCTTAGCTATAAAGAGCGGGAGCTCCAGTGTTTAGACTGATCCTGCTCAAAGCACAGACACATTCTGATTTGATGACAGACATGTGACAGCAGAACAGAATCTACACTAAGTTAAGGCACGTGACTGAGTTTCCTTTAAGACTAGCTTTCAGCACCCTGAAATTCATAGGCTAATCTCTGCCAGGGTCTTGGTGACTACCTATACCAGTTCTTCCTATGAGGTTATCCTCTTCTCTCTTTGTCCACTCATGTGCAGAGAAATGACACAGGATAGATTCAGGTCAGATGTGGGGATTTAGCAACAGATATTGGACCTTCTCAGCCTATGTCACCCATCCTCAGCATGCACAAGAGCAAATCCCCATTCTTTAGATATTCCCAAAGAGTACTACTACTAGGGTAGATATGATAGATTTGGGAAGATGGATACTGATACTATGAACAAGCACATAGGCTATTTTTAGTGTGTGTGTGTGTATGTGTGTGTTTGACTTGTTAATGTATGTAGAAGTCAGAGGTCATGCCTCAGGAGTCCTCCTTCTGCCATGGGCTCTGGAGATTGAACTCAGGTCATGAAACTTACACATGAACCACTTTACCTACCAAGCTATCTCACTGGCCCTGTGGAAGCTACTTCTGTGTGGGGACCAGCTATGGCTCTGAGCAGGGCACAATTTGTTTCTTCCACAGCCTCATGTCTACTGTGTACATGGAGACTGTCTTTGGGCTACCCTACTCTATCCAGGACAGAGTTTGGAAGGTCATGGAGCTTTCTTATTGTGTTCCTAAGCACATGATATGCTTAGGTTAGACCCAGAGCTCCCATTTTCTAATGCTCCCTGGGGTGCTAGGCCCCTGGGGTTTGAGAGTCTCTGGACATCAGTGGGCAGAAAAGGAAGAAACTCTAGATATGTTACTAGAATCAAGGAACAAGCAAAGAGTCTATGTTAGGAACATTGTCAAGAAGGAAGACGCTTTTGTGGCCTCCAAAAATACCGTCTTTTCCCGCTTATCAATTAGAAGACATCAAGTGATGAAGACTATCTCCTCCCAAAGAGGCCAAGGCATATAGGGAGCTGAAGACTGGCTTTTGTCCCTATAGATTCAGCTTCCCTGGGGTGAGGAAACTCAGGCATAGCACATATTCTTGCTATCCCATAGAGTCACATTAGACACTTACTCAAGGGACAGAGATTGTTTGAAAGATGGCAGGGAAGGGAACTGAAAACAGAAAGGGGAGAAACACAAAATTTCAAAGCACATTTGACCTTCCTGTGGGGCTGCTCTGCATTTGACATCATACTTTATTGAATTAGATTGATGTATATTAGAAGAAAGTGATAAAAACGAGACTTGTTTCAGGGTCTTTAGGAAATGTGGCTATCTTGGTGGGTCACAAGAGTCCACAGGCTACCTTCAGAGAGATAATGAACCTGGGCCATGTACAAGGCCTTTCAAAAGTCATCAGAGCCAAGCACAGTATAGGTGCATAACTACTGTATAGATAGAAAGGCCAGAGAAGCCAGCCAGCAAAAGTTGAGGCCTGTATGTGCTTCTAGGGGTGCCTACCTCTACTTTTGTTATATCAGGCCTGCTGGCTCCTTATTCTGAGTGACGTTCTAGAATGCTGCAGGCCAGGCTGCATACATTGACCACTAACTGCTCTTGTTTTATACTCTCGTGGAAGAAAATGGCTGATTTCAGAATAGCCATGATCTCCATACCCCTCGACTACATGAGGATGGCGGCGCTGAGGAAATACAGCCAAGAAATACAGCATGTACATTCTAGGAAGAGTCTCATGGGACAGGAAGTCTAGGTGATCCCTGGAAAGGGTGCCATCATCCAACAGCACAGGGAGGGAGGAGGAAGACACTGAACTGGAGTAGGCTGCCTATGACCCAGGCTAATCCATGTCAAGCTGTACTGACTCAGACTTGGGGCTTCTTCAGGGTTTTGTTCAACCCTTGACTTCAGTTTATGATAGCATGTGCCTGTGTGGCCAGTTGTCCCTGAAATCCCCAGCTTCTACTCTTTCGTGGAGCTACTAACAATAGAGACATCTCCCATGGCTCTAACCCTGATCTGGGCATCAAGTATGCCAATGAGGAAGAGGCCCAGTCTCACTGAGATGTAAAGGGGTGGTCCTATAGACTGTAGCTCAGTTGCAATCAGGGGCTAGAGTGCCTACAAAGCAGGGAAGGACAGAAGACAAGCACATTACAAAGCTTTCCTGGTTTGGATGTTTATCTAAGTAGGAAGATTTACAGAGCTGATGAGTGCTAGTAGGGGTAAGATCACAACCTGCTACTGGCTCAAGGAAGATCACAAGAAACCAGAAACCAGCAATAAAGGGAAAATGAAGGGAATATAGAATGCAAATCTAGAGGGCTGTAGAGGCTCTCTCAGCTGAAAGACCACAGATGCTACTGTCACCTTATAGATGTCTTTAGAGGTTTCCTTATCCTTGGTGGTGCTTGTCTATTCTCTCACAGATGTGTGAACCAGGGTTGGGGCACCTACCAAGTTCACCAAGGAAGTGCTGAAGTGCCTCATAGGGTGCTTTGTTAAGGATACTTCTCCTTAGGAGCTGCCCCTCATGACCCTGTGCACAGAACTTTATTGCCTAAGAAGATTCACCTTAATGCATTTTCAGAATCATGCTCTGTATGAACATGATTCCGTATGAACAGAGATCAATTTTAGATTCAAGATTATCAATTATCCAGTAGATTACTGTTATCCAGCTGGCTGGTAAAATTGGAGTCTTAGAAGGGGATATCTTAGCTATTCTTCATATCTTGGCTGGGAGTCTTAGAAAGTTACTGCTCTTGTATTGAAGATGTATTGGTACCAATAATTGCTGCCTTATGCCTCCCACTGTGAGATCTTAATTGCCCAAGTAGGAACTGAAGTTTCACAAGTCTACTGCCACATCAGTGGGCTAGATATCTGGTCTTAACTGACACTGTTTTCCTGGAAATCTGAACCCGCAGCTCAGTCCTTTGTTCATACCTGGTGATTCTGGTTTCCCTGTTCCCAACCCCAGCCCAGGTCCCTCTGGCAGCAGTGCCAGCTTTCTATCCGCACCTGCTTAGAAACTTTGAGCCATGTCTTTTTGAGTCGGAAGATTGCACTGCGGTTGATGGAGGAAGTGATCTCCAGCACGGCATTATAGTTGTGCAGGCAGCGACATATGTCGGCCACAGCCACCCACTTCTCGATGGCGCTTGCTCTTGCGTTGATGTCCTCGTTTCGGATAATTTCTGAAGCAATGAAGTTACTGACCTTTAAGCCAATGCAATAAGATAGGAAAAAAGTATGAGGAAGAAATATTGTAAAGATAATAAATCATTATTTACAGATACAATTTCTTATTAAAAATCCCCCAAAAATGAACTGGAAAACTATCAGAACAAGTGCTTAATATAAAAAGGAGACATTGTCCTATAAATTAGTGATGCTCAATTAATTAAAAACACTATGAAGCTGAGGATGGTAGCAATCCCAGTACTTAAAAGGTCTAGGCAGGAGGATCTCAAATTTGAGGCCAGCCTGAGCTACATAGAGAGACCTTACCTCAATAAAATAAGATAAAGAAATGAACAAAAAGAAAATAATGCAAAGATTTTTTGCCACCCAAATAACAAGAGATCTATGAATTACCTTGGAATTTAAGTTAATGAGAACCATGTAGGATGTTTCATGGGAGAAAAAGGTTATTGGAGGATGTAAAATGCTTGAATAAGAACCATTCTTTCATAACTAACTAATGAGTTCAATGTAAAACAGTTAAACATCCAGTGAAAATTGCTTTGGAACTTGATAGAGTGACTCTAAAGTTCATGTGGAAGTATAAACACATATGACAAGCCTGGTTCTGAGTGAACTTCCCACCATATTCCCTTCTAGAATAGGACACATGCTTGGTCTCACATATGCAGTAGACTTCCTTGGAATCCTACACCCTGCCAACAATCACATTCATACTAACAAATTACGTGTGAGTTACAACTGGAGTCGCTAAGGGAGAGGAAGCTGGGGCCCAAACACCAGGGAACGAGAATTGTAAGGAGCTGGGGAATCAGGAACATCTGCTTCCCTGCATGTTGCCTTGTGTCTATAATATTTTAAAACAGAAAGCACCATTCCATAGGACAAAGACATTAGAGGCAAAGGGATAGTAGAAGATTGAACAGAGGCACGCATTCTATCTCTGAGCAGTGTGATGGGTGTGAGCAGAGATGCCAAGTGCCAAACAGTCACAGGGGAAAAAGGGGACTGTGTGAGTTCAAAGGGGAACTTTTCTATGTCACATGGGCAGTACCATTTAATCTCTTTCAGCTTTGGTTTCTTCCTCTATAGACTTGGGGGTTAAAAGAGATGGGAAGTCTTTCCCATAGTGAAAGAGTCTACAGTATCAATGAATACCCTTCCTGTTCATGGCCTGTACTTGCTCCATCTGGGTGCACAGAGTTCCAGGGCCAGGTTGTACCTTTCTCCCCGACACTGCAATACTGTGCCTTCCTCAGTTCTTCCTGGCTGACAAGGGCAATCCTGGAGGATGTTTGTCAGGGAATTATTTTTGCTGGGGTTGATATACAATGGGGTTGATATATTTACAGGGCCACGACAAGTAACCTCATGTGTTCCCACCTCTAGCCATAGAAGGCTCTTTACGTGTGCTGATTAAACTAGAGAATGAAGATGTTGTGTGCAAATGTTCTCAGGGATGGTCCAAGGCTAGGAAGAGAGAAGTCCCATGGGTACAGAGTTTGGAGTAGCATGTGGAGAAATTGCTGGGAGAGATTTTTTCAGTGCTAGAGACCCAGCTCAGGGCCTTGTATGTAAGAGTTAAGCACTCCACCACTGAGCTACTTCACCGTCCCTTTGTTTTCTTTTGAGATAAGATATTGTTATGTAGCCTTGGTTGGCCTTGAACTTGTTACTCTCCTGCCTCAGCCTCCTGAATGTTGGAATTATAGGTATCTGCACAAGAGTATTTTTTTCCCTCTCTAATAGAGTCATCTTCCATTGCACAACAATGGAACACACCCATGGCACCACATGCCAACCAGCAGACCCTTCCAGACCTCTGCATCTCAGGATCTTGAATGTGAAAGGAGACACCATCACCTAGGGGTGATGTAAACTTAGAATGAGATTGTTATACATATAGAACATGGTGCTAGGCAATTATGTGAAATCTTAGAGGCTACTTTTATTAAAGAACTTTGCAAGTGCTCCTTGTAACCACAAGCCTTCCCCAGAAGACTCTTTCTCTCTCTCTTTTTTTTTTTTTAGATTTATTTATTTATTATATGTAAGTACACTGTAGCTGTCTTCAGACGCACCAGAAGAGGGCGTCAGAACTCATTATGGGTGGTTGTGAGCCACCATGTGGTTGCTGGGATTTGAACTCATGACCTTCTGAAGAGCAGTCGGTGCTCTTACCCGCTGAGCCATCTCACCAGCCCCCCAGAAGACTCTTGAAGCCTGTTTAGCCCCCATTCTCTGGGAAGAGATCCTGAGAACATTGGATGCATGTGTGTGTGTGTGTGTGTGTGTGTGTGTGTGTGTGTGTGTGTGTGTGTGTCTGTCTGTCTGTCTGTCTTACACCAGTCTGATCTTAGTGCCCTAATCAGTCAGCTCAAGCCCTTTTTGTCACTCACATAGGACCACTTTTCTGCTTTTGTGTTTTGTCTCCTCATAACTGCTCTTCTCCAGAAAAGCCAGCGGTGGAGAGAGTCCTGGGAGGTGGGAACTGGGGAGCCAGTTGCAGGGCTATCCTAACTCTGTCCAGTGGCCGTCTCAAGCCCTTGGCTCAAACTCAGCCTTGTTCTCAGCGTCTCTGGGGCCTCTGGTCTCTTCAGTGCTAACTCGTGGAGCCATCTTACACACCACACAAGGAAATGTGGTGGCTAGCACATCACACTATCCTGTCTAGGGTAGAGGAAACTCCTGACATTTTGGAAAGTCAGAAGGGTTTGGGTAATGCTCATACCAGTGAGAAGTTGTCAGCCATTTCCAGACCCATTTTGCTTATTTCTAAGGCTGAGATGAGCTAAGAAAATAACAGACACAGCAAGAATGCTTTGGGTCTTTTCTGTCCAACTCTTTCTTCTTTTCATCCTTTCTGCTACCGGTCTGCTGTGGCCCCACTCTAAGAAGGAGATGGTTGTGGTGACTACAGGCCTGAAGAGGCTCCTCAGGAGCCATTGTTGGCTGATGGCTTGAGATGACTATCCCAGGTGATCTTTACATGGCCCTTTCATGTTCATCTATCTAACAGGGGAAGAAACTGAGACTGAAGAGACGCAAGTTGGCCCTGGCTACACAGCTGAGAGAGGGCCTCCCCTCCCCTCAGCCCTCTGGTGGCCTTACCAATGAAAAGCCTGGCAAAAAGGGTGATTCGCATGAGTACTCACATGGTTGAAGTGTTTGGTGGTTTTCATAATGTAAGGTGTCCTTTCATACTTCTCGGGCTTCATCCAGCCCTGGCCAAAGAATTCTCTGCAGGGAGGAAAGAGGAACCCAGAGTAGATGAAATCAGCTCTGCTGTGCTCATTCAGTGTTGGGTTGCTCTTTTGCTTTTTGAAGTGGTTATTTCTAGGGGAGCAGCCCTCTACAGAGGCCTTAGAGAGGAAGGAACCTTGAGCGCAAGCCCAGTTCTGTGATATCCTGTTTCAGACAAGCACTTTGCATCTTGGGTCCTTTCCTCATCTGTGAAATGGGAGGCCATCATGAGACTGGAAGGAGATGGGGTAAGAGATGGCCTAGCACAGCAGATTCTCCTATGAATCTTGTTTCTACATTTTAGTAGTGAAGCAAGTTGGCCCTGGCTACACAGCTGAGGGTGGGAGAATAGCAGAATAGCTGGTCAGAATAAGGTGATACATAGCCACAAAAGGGGTTTGGTGGTAGGGTATATGCCTAGCATGTTCAAGGCCCTGGGTTCAATTCTCAATGCTATAAAACAAACAAACAAACAAACAGGTGGGATATAAGAGGATAAGTGGATAAAATAACCGCAAACCAGTTCCAAGCATTGTGTTCTGGCACAGAGAACATCATGGGGGAAGTCACAGACTGCTCACGTTGCTGAGTGACCAGTAGAGGTACCTGAGTGAAGACCCACGGACTGGTGAAGCTTTGGGGAGGTAACATCTGTGAACATACATGTTGCTCTTGCTACCAGAGGGAGGCAGGAGTAATACTGCTTCCACATCCTGGGTGTTTGTAGATCTCCAGACCAACCCTATCATCAGGTTAGACCATCCTCATATCTGTGAAGCTATGTCCATGCCTCGGGAAGGCAAACTAAATGCACTGAAGGCCCTGATGACCTGTGGCCTCAGACATACCAAGGTTGAGAAACTGTTACATAATAATTATTAGAAATTCAGAGAAATGCCTTGTTTGGGAGAAAGTTTAGTTTAGCTTTAAAAATAAAAAAA
>NW_022196906.1:83949965-83967489 GCF_008632895.1 Mastomys coucha | reverse complement strand
AAAAAAAAAAAAAGAAAAGAAAACAGAAAGCCATTTAATTTAGAATGCACGGCTAAGGACATGAACAGTGTTCACAAATACACACCGGTTATTAGGTGAAGAGAGAGAGAGACATAAAATTGTATAACTACAGGGAATATCAGGGTGACTAAAGACAGGGCAGGACAGACAGCAGCTGGCCTGAGGCTTCATCCAAGTCCAAGGCCACTCCCAAAATTTATTCCTAGGGCTTGTACACACACACACACACACACACACACACACACAAACACTGAGAGAGAGAGAGAGATAGATGATAGAGGAACACACATACACACATATACATACACACTTATGACTATGTGCAAATGACATGGACTCTCTCTGCATCCCCAGAAAGAGGATGCTGAGTTAGAGATACTTCCAGAACAGTGTGTGTATGGGGAGAGAGGGACGTGCTTACATGTGAATAGGCAAAGAAGGAGCAGGCGAGGAGAGTTCTCTCCGAGCTTTGGAGAGTTCACACAGCTAGAGTCAGAGATACACTGAGGAGGGAGGAAGAGGCAGAGGAGGCCGCAGCCATACCCACTTACTCATAAGGAATACTCCTGAAGACAAGGTGATCCAGCAGGGTCAGCTGCTCTGCTATCTCCAGGGCTGGGTGGTTTTCGAAGGGCTCAATCTTCACACCCTCCGTCTGAGGGAGCAAGGTCAGAGTCAGGCCCGTGAGCTGATGCCTATGGGCTTTTGATACTTTCCTGAGAGGAATCGCCTCTGGGTTCTGGTGGGTGGCTAGGCTATCAATGAGGAAGCTGGACCCCACTGCTTGTTACACCCTGTGTGTGTGTGTGTGTGTGTGCGCACACGCGCGCACGTGCGAGAACACGCTTCTGTTCTGTGCTCCGAGAGTATTCTCCCTGGAGGAGGAGGTGGTAATCTACCCTGTGTAATCTACTATTACACATGTAGGAAGGAGGCCAAAGACTGCCCAAGCTATTTAGATGGGTAGGCCTTCTGGGAGCAAGCTTGGGTACCTGATCCCAGCTGCGATGGACCACTTCCTCTGGGTTCCACCTGGTCCCAGGCAGGTTCAACACATTTTTTCCTTTGAAATTCATTTGCAGCTGTGGCGTCCTGAGTGCGAGTTGTACTACAGGCACTATTCCTGTCTTGTGAGCGAGCAGAAGACAGTTGTCTCGCCCACTCCTCAGCTACTGTGTCCCTGACTTAGGAAGTTCACCGATGGATACTACCTTTAAGAGTATCTGTCAGCTGGGCTTCCTTGACCTGGGAACACCCTTAGGGAAATATTAGTCAGGGACAAGGGGCACCCATGGCAGGAATTAGATGAGCTTGGACACAGGGAGGCTGATGTGCTCAGGAGTGTAGCAAGGCTTTAGGTCTGCCCTATTTGGGAGTTGGGGGTGGGGAGGGGAAGAAACTATGCCATTGTTGGAGGAGCCTGTGCTCACTGAGGGGTGAGTCAGATGAAAGGTCTCAGTGTGTTGGGGCCAGCTGGGTCATACAAGAGTAGAGGGGAGGGCTATCAGGTAGGCTTAGAGCTGGGCCTGCCAGCCATTCCAAATTTGTGCTTTCTTACACTCACTCTACCTGATCCAGAAGTTCCAGCAGCTGGCTGAGCGCCCAAGTGGCCCGTCTGCACAGATCAAAAGGAAGTGGGGTCCACCCACACCCAGAGAACATGCTATTCCTTGAGGCTGAGTGTTCTGCCGCTCCCCTATCCCTACTTTTTCTGCAATCACTGAGGTCTGCACCGCCAGGTTGCCAGGACACTCGGGACAGGCAGACCTGCAAGTCTAGTCCTGGCTCAGGGGACTTCACAGAGCAGGGGCCTCATGGGATAGCAGATTCTCTATGGTAGCAGACCAGTCATGGGTGTTTCCTGGCAGTCACCAGGGCAGAGAACAGAAGCCTGGGTGCAGGGATTGTGGGTGTGGGGAGCACAATACCTTTGGGGGAGGGAATGAGTTCTCAGGCAGTCAAAGGGGATGTGGGCATGAAGAGAGAAAGGCTTTGAGTGGCTGGGATGTAGGGCAAGACCTCTGCTGTGGCATTTCTCCTGTGTGCTCTTTGGGATGGACCTTCCAAAGGTGGGCAGCTTAGCCTTGGGCATGGGCCCTCTGAAGATGGGCAGTTTAGCCTCGGTGATGGGCCCTCCAAAGGTAGGCAGCTTAGTCTTGGGGATGGGCCCTCTGAAGGTGGGCAGTTTAGCCTTGGGCATGGGTCCTCTGTAGGTGGACAGCTTAGCTACAGTTACTGGGGTTCTTTGCAGGTGTCTCAGGGCGGGGTTCAGGATGGTGGGGCCCTAAGGCTCACAGAGGAATCTAGGAGGTCATGCTGGGGTGTGGCCCAGTGGCCCTGTGGTCCAGTGGTCCAATGGCTCTAGGTGTTGCCTAGGGGTAGCCTTCTTCTCACTTTTGATATTACCCAGTGGCTTTGGACGTAGGGTCAGAGTGACAACTGTCACCTTCCAGAAGGCTTGTGAGAAATAATGTGGCACAGCTAATTTTCTCTTGCCCACTGAGGCTGCTGGACTCTATTAAGCTAGACCTGTCACTCAAAGGCTTTGGGGATCTGTCAAGGATTGGGGTGGGCAGAGAAAGGGAGCAATGACCTTTTGTTCTAGAAGAACCCCAGAACATTTACACAGGAAAAGGGCCCTTGTACTCGGGAAGTGTAAACATTCCAGCCAGGTCCCTGTTGGCAAACAGCAGCACAGGGTATTCTCAATGTTGGGGAAGTGGTGAGGAAGGCTATTTCAGTACCCTGAACCCAGAGGATCAGTCTGCAACAAGTGGCATTGGATGCCACCACCTTCTCTGCCTTAGCAGGATGGGTGGATGAATAGGGGAGCTGTGTGGGCTCCAGGAAGCACCAGTCACATAGGGTTATTCTTGGGCCAGAATGTAGGTAGGGTACTGGGCTTTCATGGATGGTGGGTAGGAGAGGTGAGAAGAACTAGGATCCAGAACTCTAAGTCATTATACTGGATTCTGCTGATATACTAGTGGTCACTGGCCAGCCTGGAGCTGAGCTGGAATCATATTGAGTCCAACTCTGGGGAGGTTAGAGTGAGTCTGTCTTGAGCATCTCCACCCATCACAATTCAGTGGCTAGGAGCTTTGGATTGGTTCACAAAGGCGTTCTGAATGTTCTAGCCAAGTGGTGGAAGCACTCGAGGCCCATTCCCTTATGGCATATGAATGCCACCCCTAGCTCATGGTCTTTCATGGCAAGCACAACTCTTTCCTGAGGTCCTGTCATTTCAAGATTGGTTCAGTGAGCACACTGTGACTCCTCAGGATGAAGGGGTTGAGTTTTTCCTCTGGGGTCAGCTGCACCTGAGTATGAACAGCTCTCCTGCCTCCCACTTCCTACTCACACCTCTGAGTGGGTGATTTAGGTTTTTGGCCTCAGTTGTCTCATTTGTAAAAAGGGGTAATGGTGCACACTTGCAACATTGCCGACAAGTGGATGTGGAGTCTTTCAGAATCTAATGTTCTCTAGCACACAGGCATCCATCAGAGGACCCTCCTTAAGAAGTATGAAAGAGAGAAGGGAGGAGTAAGGGAGATGAGGAGGCATGGTGGATGAAGAAAAGTGGCAGTGTTACTAGTTAGATATTGTTCCTCAATAAAGGAGCAATTTCCTAGGTCCTGGTGCTTGTCTAGAATCTTTGCCTATGTAATGAATTTACAATGGGGCTGTCAGGGTGGGTCAACATTACTGATGTCCTTGTAAGTTGAGAAATATGGACGCAGTGGACAGAGACACATACACAAAAGGAAGACAACACAGGACACAAGAGGAAATGGCTCCAGGACTGTTCTGGGTGATTTTGTGTGTCAGCTTGACGTTAAGTTAGAGTCATCAGAGAGGAAGGAGCCTCAGTTGAGAGGATGCCTCATGAGTTCCAGCTGTAAGGCATTGTCTCAATTAGTGGAGGAGGGACCAGCTCATGGTGGGTGGTGCTATCCCTGGGCCAGTGGTTCTAGGTTCTATAAGAAAGCAGGCTGAGCTAGTGAGGGGAAGCATGCCAGTAAGCAACATCCTTCCATGCCTCCTACATCAGCTTCTGCCTCAGGGATCCTGCCTCAAAGTTCCTATCTTGACTCTCTCTAATAATGAACAACAATATGGAAGTGTAAGCCAAATAAATCCTTTTCTCTCCAATTGCCTTTTGGTCATGGTGTTTCATCACAGCACTAGAAACCCTAAGACAAGGACTGGAGTGGGTTTAGCGTAATGCTGCTTGTATTAGGTTAATTTATATATATTTATATATAAGTATATATGTCTGCTCCTGACAGTATCCCTTTCACAGTTCAAAAAAGATATTGAGCATCATAACCTCCATATGAAGTTGCAACAATTGTGACAAGATAGCTACTGGGTGAGAATTGCCCCAATTCATCTGCAGACAAAAAAATACTGTCCAGGAAATGACACAGTTTAGCTCTGCCAATACAAGGTAAGCTAGTCTCTCATAATTCCTGCTTCACTTAAGGTCTGTCAGATGGTTCTGGGCCAGAAGGGTGAAGAAAGATGCTCCAACGTTATGAGGAATATAGGGGACTGTCCATGTAGTCAGCTGTCTCTACAAATTATTTAAGGGAAGCTATGTTTTTGTGCTTCATATATATTCAGGTAATATTTAATTCATTCTCAGATCTCTGATGGGGTTGAAGACTAGTTATAGTCTCATAATCAAACAAGTTTAGCATTAAGGCAGATGATCTAGATTTGAAAGGATGGTTTTCAGATGGTAATACAAGTTAAAAATCAAAACATAATTCAACTATACAATTGTAAATTCTTTAAGTTAGGACCGATGATAGAATAACATATCTAAATTGCCAAATATGGTGGATTGGATGTTATAAATTGCAGATCATACCTTGCAATTTATATAATTGTTATAATTGTGTTCAATTTATATCAGAGAAAAGAGCCTTTTTAACTGAACAAAAAAGAGGGAAAATGTAGTCGGTTTGGTCTAATGCTTGTGTTATGTTAATTTGGGTTCCCCAAATTGCATGAGAATCTGCACATTTGCATGTAAGTCACTGAGGGATCGTGCCCCCAGTTGGTTTTGATTGGTAAATAAAGTCGTCAGCAGCCAATGGCAGGGCAGGGCTGCCATTGGGAGGTGGGACTTTTAGGATTCCCAGGCTAAGTAAAGAGGAAGGAGAAAAGGAGAAGGAGATCCAGTCTGCCAGGAGAAGGTGGAGAAGAGGGGAGATGCCACACATGAGAAGGTGCAGGACAGAGAACATAGCTGCCATGTAGGAGCCATGAGAGAGTGGTCCTTAGAGGGCTGCCTGGCTGGGTTCAGTGCACCAAAGATGGAATATAGATTTTAGCAAGTAATGACTTGGAAATATTGGAAGAAGGTAGATTAGCCACATGGAAGCTACAGAGTGGCACAGTCATTGCTACTTCCTAAAGGCTGTGTGTGTGTGTCTTTCATTCAGGAACCCAGAACATTGGGACGGGTAGTGAGAAATGTGCCAACACTGCCAGGATCTATTTGAATATTTAATTGGAAACTGCTATAAAGGACCATGGAAGACATGAACTGTATTGATTCAGCCAGGAGCTGAGGGTACACAGGGTTATCAGCAGCTGGCAGAGGCAAGTAAGGGTCCTGCTGTAGAGCTCTTGGGAGAGCATAGGCCTGCATACATCTTTGCTTCAGAATTGCAGGGTCCAGGATAGGGAGAAGGAACATCTTGCCTAATTTGTGCTACTTAGTCACAAAGCCACAGGAAATGGATGCAAGTGATGATTGTGCTAGGTCAGGGGGTCATGAAGTAATGAGGGTGAGGAGGATGTTGCTTTGGTGATCAAATGAGATGGTTATCCTGCTTACTTACCATCAGTATGACCTCTTCCAGCATGCTATGGTTGTCAGTTGTTTCTTCTAGGGTCAGAGTCCTAGGGAGAGGAAATCATGTGAATCCCAGTATACCTCTCTGGTAGATCTTCTCTACTTGGCCTGTCTTCTACCCCTTCTGATCCTATACTGCCTTTACTCAGAAGCACTGCCTCTCTCTGCTCCCCTTGTCTCTCTCTGCTTTACTGACTTATTCCTGTTCATTCTGTCTGGGGAAAATGCCCCTCCTTAGCCTCTGAGTTTCCTACACTCTGTTGTGTACGTATGTGCCAGGACCTACAGAGGCATAGGCAAGGAACTCTGATGTCAGGCTGGGCCTGTGGCAGGCACTTCTGTGTGCACATGGAATGATGGGATACATATGGTGAAGTAGTATCAGACTTGGAGGAACAGAATGGGCAGGAGATATTTCTCGATGGTATACCCCTCAGGTGTGGCTTGATCAGAGATAAGGTGACACAGTAAAATGGAGTCCCAAGAGCCCAAGGGAGAACTATATTGAGGGAAGTGAGGGAGGTTGTGGCCAGGCTAACTAGAGTGAGTCCTGAGCATTAGTGGAAAGTGAGGGTAGACCTCTCCATCCCAAGTCAACCCAACTCTTCACTTGCTGTGATAGGACACATGGGCAAGATATGAGAAGATTGGGGAGGATAGAGTTCTTGGTGGCAGACCAAGGGCCAGGCCTGGGGTGTGCATGGAGAAGCAGGGAGAGGTCTTTAGGGATTGTCTGGAGGGGGTGGAACTCTGGAGATCAGCCCTGGAAACCAATGGCATCCCAAGAAATAAACACTGAGAACTGGCTCTCTTGAGGACCCATAGCAAAAGAAATCCCACTGGACACAGTTCTCTGAGTTCCCAGAAGAACCTAGAGGGAGACTACAAGAGCCTGGGTCTGCTTGTGTGAATGAGTATGTCTATGGTCATCTCATTTATAGGTTCTTTCTCTCTGTCTTCCTTCCTTCCTTTCTCTCTTTCTACACACACACACACACACACACACACACATACACACACACACACAGAGAGAGAGAGAGAGAGAGAGAGAGAGAGAGAGAGAGAGAGAGAGAAAGAGAGAGAGAGAGAGAGAGAACTGTAGATGAGGAAGGGCCAATGATATCTTAGGACTGTGACAGCATGGAGGAGTGATGAGGCCTGTACAGGGATAGAAAAGGGGCTGGAGACTTGGGTTGCAGGAAGTACCTAAGCTGGATTTGGTAGGAAGTCTGCCCCAGATGCAATAACTGGAGTTGTAGAGGTGGCTGGCTGGTGGTAAGGAGAAGAATCCTCCCCAGCTTGGGCTGGAGAAGCCAGCCTGAATGGGAAGAATGAGAGCAGGATGTAGCCTGCTGGGGTACCTACACCATTTACCTTCTGAGAACCTGCAGAAGCTATATGAACCATCTTACTTAAGCCTTACTACACCCTTGAAGCCAATATTGTTCACCCATTTTACAGAGGAGAAAATGAGGTTTGGTGAAGGGCCTTACTCTGGTCAATAATGAGTCACATTGGCTGAGGTAGCTCGGCTTTGGGACTATGTGAACCCTGACCTCTGCTAGAGAGGCAGGCTGGGAGTCAGGTACAGCACAGGTCTGAGGCACAAACAACTTAACTGAGTTTAAACCAATAGACATTCCTTGAATGCCTTTGAACACTGTCCAATAGAACCTCTATAGTGAGGAGAGGGGATGACCCATGCTAAGATAGGTCCTCTAGTCAACTAAAGCTCTAGGAACTGAGAGACAAATTTTATTGTATTCAATTTTAGTGCACTGAGATTTAAATAGTTGTATGTGGGTAGTACCTATCACATTGGATAGCATACTCTGGACAGGTGTTAGCAACCATTGACATACTTGGAGAAGTGGTACAGTCTTCATGCCCAGCCCCACCAAGGTCTCATGTGGTCCAGGAAGGTTTTACTATGGAGCCAAGGATGATTCTGAACTTTTCATCATTCTGCCTCCCAAGTGCTGGGATTACAACTTAAGAGATGGGATCACAGACATGCAACTACCATATTCAGTTTATGTGGTAGAGCAAGAATTATACCAACTGAGCTATGTCCCTAGCTACATCAAGGTCGGGTAAGGGGTAGAAAGAAGAGAGAGCAGGAAGTCCATATAGCACTCACTCCAAAGCTTGGCTGCAGAGTACAGTACATGGCTCCCAGATTTCTGGGGGCTTATATCTACCCTAATACACCTCCTGCCCAGGCAGGCTACTATGGAGGCACAGGGCAGGGCCCTGTCCCAGAAGGTCATCCTCTTACCTGATGATGTTGGCGGCTGCCTTTCGCTCTTGAGTCAGAAGGTCTGGGTCATGCATGACCTCTTCCAGGAAGCAGATCACCTTGTATTTGAGCATATCGTCGGTATCAAAGTCCTGTGGGAAGATGGGCATGAAACTCTGACTGTAGCCACAAACTTCTCTGCAGTACTTTAGGGCTAGGCTGCAGGACAGTTTCTATTTCTGCCCACGGTGGCTGCTCTACTTTTCTTATCTTGTCATTATTTCCTGGAAGGCCACAAGTAGGGCTTCAAATGTCCTAGGCCAAGGGTACTGGGACAAGACCAAGATCATCTGTCAGCTGTTGTACCCCTAAGTCAAGGAGGCTCAAACCTACACATACTCTAGGTGTAGACAAGTGGCGAAACAGGCCCCTTGTCTTCTTGACTATCCTTGCTTTTTTGCCCTGGGGAACTTGAGCAGGCCCTCCTGGGAAAATGGAGTTCTTTTTCTCCTGCTGACCCACTGTCTGCTATCACTTACTGCCACTGGAAGGTAACTGTTTCTGGAACAGAGTCCCACCCACCTGGGTGTGTTTGGTGACCCAGTGGCGGAGCACATTCAGCACACGATTGGTGGCAGCTCTGCGGATCACAAACTCCTTGTCGATATTTCTCTGGTCAGAGGAAAAGCCTGACGGTGCAAGTGGTAGAGAGAGAAAAGGACAGGAAATTGAGCTTACTTAGCTGGCATGATTCATCTAAAGGCCTTGGAGGGAAACACTTACTGTGTTCAGACTCAAATGAGAAGCCATGAAACCTTAGTGTTACAGTTCCTCAACACCCAACCTGTGCCACACCTGCTCCATCTAGAAGGTTCAGGAAGCATCCCCCAACAAGATTATACAAGGTACCCAAGACCAGAGCTCTCCAGGAACCTCCTTCCAGCCTTTGGAGTGCAACTGTTGCTGTGGAAGTAAGCAATGGGAGGAAGGGTGTCGAGAGCTCTCTTGGTTGATGTTCTTGGCTAGAAGTAGAATTTAGCCAAATGGGAGTTGATAAGGAGAAGGGGACTCCAGGATAACAAACAGCACTGGCAGGGTCTGCAAAAAGAGTGGGTAGCAGCAGTTCAAAGTGGATGGAGGGGAGAGTAAATCTAGGGGTGCACGCATATGTGTGTGTGATGGATAAGCTAAGGCTGCCCTTTAAGGGGTTGGTGAACAGCATAGCTCAGACTTTATTCTATTGATGATGGAAAGTGGAAAGGAAGGGTATATCCTAAACACACAGTTGCCCTGGCTGCAGGTCTTGATGTGTAGAGCCTAGCTAGTTCAGAAAGAAGGGCCCCATCTCAGCCTCCATAAGAGGAATGGTCAATAGAGTAAATAACAGAAAGTAAGACTTCATGTCCAGTGAGTGAGGATAGCTTGCTAGAGCAGGGAGCTCTCCAGAGGCAGTATATGTGGACTCACCATGGCCTCCACAATGTATGTCAAACACCTGAGGAAGGGCAGGTCCCATGCCTTTGGCTGTGACCCCTGGCACAGGACCATGGAAAAGGGGAGTACCCATAAGAAGAGATGTCCACACACCTGTGTTGGCCAAAGACATTCTTCGAAACACCTCCTTGTTTGAGGGGCCTTCATTGGCTCCTGCAGTCGCTATGGCAAAGGCAGAAGTGGCTGAGAGAGTGCTGCGGTTGTTGTCCACCAGATCACGACATGTGGTCATCATGTTGTAGTTGTAGTTGTAGTTAAAGAATGGGAACTCTGTAGAAAGGGGAGAACCGATCCTCAGCCATTCTCTAGTCCTTTCAGGCTGGCAGACATTCAAGCAGCAGGAGGACAGCCCAATCTCAAAAGCTCAGGACAGGAAAGGGGTTCAACAGGCTCTCTCTCTGTGTGTGTGTGTGTGTGTGTGTGTGTATGCGTGTGTGTGTGTGTGTGTTCCCTATGAGAGTCATACCACAATATTTCTAGGACTGTCCCAGGCCATACAGGCTTATCTAATCCTTTGCTGCTTAGAAGACTGGGATTCACCCGTGTTGGGCCTAGACCTGCTTGAGACAAGCATCGTGAGCTATGTTGTGCTTTCATTGTATTAGGACCTGACACACAGCCCACTCAAAGTCTGACGTTCACAATTCCTATTGACAGGGTTATGGGCATGGTGGGAATGAGGTACTTGGGTTGGAATTCTTCCCACCTCTCACTGGCTGTGTGACCATGGGTACATTCCTTCAACTTTGGAGCATCGGGAATCTCCTTAGGATAGTAAGGATATATCCAAGGTGGATATACAAAGGAGATCACAGAACGACGTACAAAAGGCTCTATGAACAAGGAGACCTACTGATGGTAATAATGATGACAAATAGTCATGAGGGTCAACTCCCAGAAGCCTTTGCTTCATTTCATAGGAGTATGGAAGGCAACCTACATCATCACAGTGAAGTAGCACTCTTTGAGGCACGAGGGACAACTGGTCTTGCTTTAAAAACTCAGAGCTATTCTTTTCCTTTTTCATCCACTTTCCTTTCTTACTCTGAGATGTCTCCTTCCTTCTCTTTGAGATTAACTCTCTCTGTTTCTATTTCTCTCTTTGTTTCTCTCTCTCTCTCTGTCTCTCTCTCTCTCTCTTTCTCTAGTATCTCATCCCTCTCTCCCTCTACTCTCTGTCTGTTGAAGACGACAGCTCTCAGTAAGTTACCAAGGCTGTCCTGAACTCTCTGTAGCCCAGGCTGGCTTGGCACCTTCATTCCCCTCTCTGGGGCTCTCAAGAATCTCAAGTGCTGGGATTACAGGCATCCCTCACATCTGGGTCTCAAAGATCATTTCTGAAAATCATTTCTGAATCTTGAGATCTACTGCTGTGTCTGAGAAGCCAGGAGGGGCTACAGGGTGCTTTACCTTTTCGCTAAAGCTGGGCAGCTTTGCTTCTTACTGGGTTTCTTTCCAGGTGTGGCAGCTGGGGATTCTGGGATTTGGGCTCCCCCATGAATATGGAGCAAGAACTTGAAAATGAATGGCAAGTTTCCTTCTTGGGGAGGCAGACAGATTGTCCTGGTAGCTGAGGGCCCCTGAATCCTCTCTGATCCTTGGATGTCCCATAGCCCTCCTTGGGGTTCAGTAGTGTTTATGGGGACCAGAAACTAGGTAGACTGTTCAAGAATCCTGCAGTATTGTGAGTCTGAAATGTGAGCGGGCAGAATCACTATCTTCTAGAGTCTTGGCCCCATCTACAATGGTAGGGATAGAACCTTAAGCATCTCAGGAAAGCACTCAACCAATGAGCCACACCCCAGTCTTGCTTTCCTTATTTAAAGATAAGAACAACCCAGGTTCTCTTCACGAATACTGAAAGGAAGAAAGAGCCTACCACAAAGCCTAAACCATGAGATTCCAGGGATCATTTCTGACATGAGCTCTCTCCTGTGTGAGAACCCCAGCTGCTGGGGCACTGGTTAGACAATGCAGTCCTGCCTGAAGTTGGAGTGACTTCACAAGTTGAAGATCAGGACCTACCCAGCCAATGTCCCAGCACCCATATCCCTTACATCCCTGGGGGATATAAAATAGACTAGTCACTGGCCTTAGGGGTCACTCATAAAAAAATGGCAACACTAACATGCCTCTTCCCTCCTGGGCAATCACCTTGAGCTCCACACTGGGGAACTTACCTGTAATGGTTCTGTTTAGGAACGATTTCGGTGTTGGTGGAGATTTAACTGGTGATACTTCTGTATCTTCTTCACCACTGTGGTTCTGGTCATCATCAGACTCTTCTTTCAAGACATCAGGGCCTGGGGGAATAGAGAGACTCACATTCTTCTCAACTGTTCACTGATGAGGAGCCTCATGTCTATCATTCCTTAAAGCAGAGCAGACTAAGTAACCAGGGCCTGGTACCCTGGATGAAGACGGTTCAACAGCTTAATCACCACAGGCTTTATCAGAACCTTTCACATGCTTATAGATGCTGTGGACCTCCAAGATGGCTTTTCTTTACCAGGATTTCTGAAAAGGTAATGGGCACAACTAGGTTCTGGTCAGAATGCAGATTGTGAAGCCTGGAGCTGTAGCCGAGTGGTACAGTGCTTGCCTAGCTTAGCCAGGTCCCGTCTATGTGGAACAGAAAAGTCTTTCTTTCTTTCCTGCATTTTTTTTTTTTTTGAATCAGGTTCTCATGTAGCCTAGGCTAGCTAACCTTGAACTTGCTATGTAGCCAAGGATGATCTTGAACTTCTGGTTCTCTTGCACCTACCTTCTAAATTCTGGGATTGCATGCATGTACCAACCACATTAGATTTTATATGGTGCTAGGGATTGAATATAGGGCTTTGTACCTGTACCAGGCAAGCACACACTCCCTCTTTTTAATTAAAGTATATGTTTTTTCATAACAGACATTTTGATTATGGTTTCTTTCCAACTCCTCCCATATCCTCCCCAACTTCTTGCCTACCTAAATCACCCCCCTTCTTGCTCTCTCTTATTAGAAAACAAACAAATGTCTATGTACTACTAATAAAAATAAGCAAGACAGAATAGGAAAAAAACAATCAGAAAAAAAATAAAGGACAAAGAAAAACCACAAGAAGTACATACAGCTTCAGAAACATGTTCTGTCAGAACATGGTCCAAAGGATGATTTCATGGTAGACAATGCCTTGGGGGAACTGTGAGAGAGGCCCCAAAGGGGAGTGGGGGCAGGGGCCTCTTACCTCAAGTGCATTTTGTTCTCTGAATTGTTCTAGCATGTGATTTTGTGCCAACTGTGACAAACATTTACATTTAGTTTATAAGACATGCTTATTCTTGTTGGATGTCAGGACATAGCTGTAGAACCCAGTCTGGTGAAAGGACGTGCCAAGTGCTGTCCTCAGGGTGCCCTGCATCTGGATACGGCCTTCTGCCTTGCTTTCATGCTTTCCAGATATAATCTGTAGTACTTGCCTGGCAATTGTGTTTGCATAGGTCTGTCCTGAGAGGTTTCTGGGAAAGGGCTGCTCTGTTAATATCTAGTTGTGTGCTTACTGATGCTTATTCACATGTTTTTCTGATCGTGTTTTGTGAACCCAAGCAGGCTACCTTGGATCATTGCTTTCTTTGTTACAGTTGTGAGTAAAAGTACACTGCAACTGAAGTAAGGTTGCCTACAGCATCAGACTGTAGTCTGCCCCATTGTTTAAGGTCCTCAAACCTCAAGTCTCTCAGATAGATCTGCATAGGTCGACAAAAGTCAACACGTTTGAACACACAGAAATCCCATAGGATCACAAAACTGGAAACTCCCAAGATGCCATTGAGTTCGCTTGTATTGGTCGTCTATTTCTGGCCATGGGCCTATCCTTAAGTGTGGTTTGTATATCCAGTGAGACTCTGTTAGGAAAAATTAATTTTGTCCTTTGCAAGTGGTTATCAATTGGAGATAGCTTCTAGGTTAGGGATCGGAACTAGGTAAGCACTCTTATCAATTGAGCTACATTTCCATCCCAAATGTCTGCATTTCCAACAAGCTTCTTAGTGATGCGCATGTGGCTGAGCTCTGGGCCACTCTGAGTAGTAAGGCACTTCTGTTTGTCATGAGATATCTTGAGTAGCCACTTGTCTGATTTGCCAAGGATAGTCCTGTTTTATATCTCATCCCTTGCTTCTGATCTGAAATAAACATTAGTCTCCTAATCATGGGGAAGTCAGGGCCCACATACTCTTTGTACAATGGGTTTTCGATAAAAAATTGTGCGTGTGTGTGTGTGTGTGTGTGTGTGTGTGTGTGTGTGTGTGTAAGCTAGAAGTTGACATCAAGTACCTTTCTTAATTGTAGTCCAGTTAATTTTTTGAGACAGGGTCACTCACTGAATCTGGAGTTTACTAATTCAGTAAGGATGCCTGTCATCTGAGCCCCAAGGAGCCTCATGCCTCTGCCTTCTTAGCACTTGGGATTACAGTGGTGTGCCTCTGAGCCTGGCTTTCTAATGTAGGTAAACATTGAACTTAGGTCCTCACGCTCATGTGGCAAGCACTTTGCCAATGGAGCCATCTTCTTGGAGCACATACACAGACATACACACACACACACACACACAGACACACACACACACATACACATACACACACAGACAGACATATAGATACATACACAAACATACATAGACACACACAAACACACAAAAATGCACACACAGAAAGACAAACACAGACAGATAGACACACAAACGCAAATACACGCATATACAGACAAACACAGCAAGACTATGCAGGTAATTCCTAGTATATTTCCTGATCTGAGATAACACAGAACCCAATGGAATCCTAGAATGGTCAGGAGAGGCTGTAGATAGGAAGGCACTGGTGGGCCCCAGAAGGATCTTGAGCCACTGCCACCATCTTTAGTGTGCCAGGTGTGCTGAGCTGTTCCTAGGGCATATAATGCCTTCCTTATTCTCCATTATTTTACATTCCATTATGTAAATGGAATACATTCCCTTTCTATTGGTTCTCCCTTTCTATTGGTGAGCATCAAATTATTGGATCCACTAGGAAGCTGCCTTTGGCTCTTTCAATGGCAGCCCCAGCATATCATCTGTGCTCTTCTAGCACCTTTCAAATGTAACATGAACCAGGTCTCCACTGTTCAGTGTTTGGTCTGGTCCCCAAGCTATAGTGTGAATCCTGTGCGGAAGAAGGGGGCAATGAGATGATCTGAATACAGGGATGTAGGATGCTCCTATGGCAGGGAAAAGGAAGGTACAAATCTGAGAACTTCAGCTGAGATTCATCTGAGGTATGATGATATCCTGGGAGCTTGTGACAGCCTCACCTTGGCAACCTATCCTTCTACAGTCTATATAACAGCCTATATCCTGTATAACAGAGGCTTTGCAAGCCCAGCCCAGTCAAGACTCACAGGGATACGTGCTAATAGGGTGATTCTGCTCATGCATCCACTCACTATGCTTCTTGAAGGCTGATAGCTCCCCAGGCTTCTCTGGGGTCGGCGTCTCAACCTCCTCCGGAGTCTTGGGTAAGGTGCTGGCTATACAGAGCTTGCCGGTGTCCAGCGTGGTTTTGCCGAAGGGAGATATGGGTGAGTGTATGTTGGTGTAGCCGTCAGAGCTGCACCCGAGCGAAGCCAGTTCCAGTGCCTTTCCGCCTGTGATGATGGGGATGTTGAGGGACAGCTTCCGACGGCGGCTGGGGGACGATGTCCCGATGGCCAAGGGTGGTGGTGAGGAGAACTTGCGGCTAGCGCGAGGAGACTTGGGGGCATCTCCGTACAGAAGCTTGGCGTTGTGGCTGCTGGAAAACAAGAGTTCCAGTGACCTGTGGGGAGGGGAGAAAGAGGGAGAAAAAGTTGTGAGTATAGCCTTGCCCACTTGGCTCACAGTGGCTGACAGTGAATGATCTCTGAAGGCCAGGGTGGGTCCCTGCACAGGGTTGTGATTCTTGGGGACAAATGTCTATCCCCATGAGGTTAGGTGTCTAAGTGGTGGGCATGGTTCTATCTGATGCTCCTGCCTCTGCCTCCTTTCTTAGGTACTATGGCTACTGACTGCAGTAGCTATACCCATCCACCTACATGAGGCTACTAACCTGTAGGGTCTGCCCTTGTCCTTGTCCTTACAGTGGTGTGCTTTGAGCATGAGGAGGCAGAGGCTCAGGAAAAGGCAATGACTCATCTGATGTCTCTGACTCTAAACCCATGTCTCTGCCATAGCACCTAAGGAGTTTCATGTGTCTCCTGGGTTTGGAGCAGGTAGAAGTGTAGTTAGTGCTTTAACAATCCTGAGATCAGGCCTGCATTTAAGGTACCTCAGCCATGGACTTGTAAGGGCCTTGTGGAAAGTCTCTTGGCCTTTTTGGGCTCCAGTTTGCCATTGGAGAACTTCAGTGATGTAGGTATGAAAGATGGTCTGGGAGCCAAGGTAGTTAAAGGGTTCTGTCCACTGGAGGATGTATCTTGAATATACCATAAAGGACTCTTCAAAGTATGACAGGTATACACAGAGCAGGGGTACCTTTTTGTGTCTCTCTCCCTTGCATTTTTCCTTCTTTCTGTAAAGGGTGAGCCCTAAGTTTGCCAAAGGGTTTTAGGGAACAGAGAATAATGAATTTCCTTTGGCTTCCCTGACTAAGGCTTGGGGACTAGGGGGTGGCTTAGTTGAGTGTGGTGATGGCTAGGCAGTGCAGCTCCATGACAGATACAGCACCCACCCTGTGCCACTATGATGCCTAAGAGGAAGGTTAGCATGGATGGAGTGATGAAGGTGGAGCCCAAGTGCCGCTCAGCAAGGCTGTCATTGGCCAAGCCTGCCCCTGCCAAGGTGGATGTGAAGCCGTGGGAAAGGATGAAGCATCAGACAATAAAAGTGCAGACAAAAGAGAAGAGGGGAGTGCAGGGCAAACAGGCTGACATGGCTGACCAGCAAACAATAGATCTGCCTGCAGAAAATGGAGAGACTGGAAAACCAGAATCTAGCCTCTGAAGAAGAGAAAGAAGTCAAGTCCGACTAAACATCCATCACGTCCGTTAGTGGTCCGTGCCTCCCTTCTTGTACAATCCAGAGGAATATTTTTATCAACTAATTTGTAAATGTGAGTTTTTTTGATAGCTCTAGAAACATTTTTACAAGGTGAGGGAATCTCCCACCTCATCCCATTTTTTAAGTGTAAATGTTTTTTGTTTTATTTTTTAAAGAAGTTAAATCATTTGCTGGTTGTTTATTTTTATCTTTTGTAAAATCAGAAAATAGCAGGATACTAAACCAGGAGAGGCTGTGACAGTCTCGGGGGTCACCATAACATTCCATAAAGGAGGCTAGTTTTATATCCTACAATACAACGCACACTAAATGGCAATTTGGAGTCTCAAACATGCATTCATGTCTGGAATATTTTCAGTTATAACTGGCACCGTGCTTCTAGTAGAACCATTTCTTAAGAAAGCCAGTCTTGGTCCTTGCCCTGTCAGAACTGTGATGTCTGTGCTTGTGGCAGTCCATTTCCTGACAGTTGGGAAGTATGCTGTGAAAGATGGAAATTTTGAGTATGTCCTGTGTGTGGCATAAAATTGTGAGCTGGTGGAACTGAGGATTATGAGCATTTGGTTGTTATGAGAGCTCTTAAGGAAACTTGTCAAGATGGGGCTGGAATATCACTGGAATAAGTTCAAAGAAAAGCAATCCATAGCTCTTCATTTGTGTATACGAACACAATGTGACTTTTCAGAGTTTGTGTATATGTGATAAGAATTGGAATGTTTATGTACTCTGCTCCTCAACTAATAAAATCTCAGTTGTGAAAGAGTATAAAAGAAGAATGAGGAGGAGCAGAAGAAGAAGAAGGAGGAGGAGGAGGAGGAGGAGGAGGAGGAGAAGAAGAAGAAGAAGAAGAAGAAG
>NW_022196906.1:83934091-83949928 GCF_008632895.1 Mastomys coucha | reverse complement strand
GTAGCAGTAGCAGCAGCAGCAGCAGCAGCAGCAGCAGCAGCAGCAGCAGCAGCAGCAGCAGCAGCAGCTTAGATCAGCAGCATGGGTGGCTAGGCCTTGAGGGACTTTGGGGCAGAGAGGTAGAGCAAAGCCATCCCTCCCTATAAGAATATAGTCTTCCCAAGAAGACCTCTAACAGGCATAGCTGAAGATGACTTTGTGCTTCTGCTCCTCACACTCATAGCTCCAGAGCTGTGGGATTATAGACTCATACCACTAGGCCAAGTTTCCTCTGGGAAACAAACAAACAAACAAATCAGTCTTGAAATATACTCCCTCTCTGATCTTGGAATGATATGTGCCTTTAGCACTCCTACTTCTGGGACAGCCTCTTTTCCAGAGACCTCATTGGCTGATAAATCTGTGGGGTTCAGGAGGGGGGTGCATGGTTCCAATGCAGAAGTAGTGATGATGGGAGTCTTTGTGTGTGTGTGTGTGTGTGTGTGTGCGCGCGTGTGTGTGTACGTGTGTGTGTGTGTGTGTGTGTGTACGTGTGTGTGATAGACTGAGTGTAGATGTCAGAAGACAGCTTGCAGGAGTGGGTCCTCTCCTCCCACCATGTAGAGTCCAGGGGTTGAGATTAGGTTATCAGGCTTGGTAGCAGGTGCCTTTACACACTAAACCATCATGTCAGAGTTCAGGGATTCTGGTAGGTGGTGATGGTAAAAGGCATGCATATACCTGGCAGGAATCGCACTCATGGGTTTTCTGTAGATGTTGATCAGCTTGTCTAGGACCACCATAGCAGTGGTGAAGACACGATAGGAGTGCAGGAAAGTGTTGAGAAAGTCAATACTCAGGAAGCGAAGATCAGTCAGGCGCTCCAGCAGGCGATCCACGCTGGCATAGCGGATCTGAAGCACTTTGCAAGAATTCATGGTCTTGCTGAAGCGAATGTCAACATCATCACAATATAAGGAAGCATCAGACCTGTAAAGAGGAGAGCAAGGAGAGGTGACATATGTGCAGATATGAACATCACAATGACATAAGGAGACACTGAGCCTGAACACTGAGGGAGGAGGAAATGGTGATGAATGTCTAAGGTGTCTCTTCACCAGGTCAGGGGTGAGGCTACCACCAGGCCATCTTGTCAACCCTGCCACAACACAGAGGCAAGAACAGCTTTTCTGGAAACTTCAGAAGGATAACACCAAGAAAGAGCTATAACTCCTTTCCCCAAGATCCTAAAATTCTTCAGTGTTGGAAAAATACAAAAAAAAACATCAAACAACTTGCTTCCAAACTCCCAAGACATGTGAGAATTGTATTCACACAAAAATCTGCACATTTCCATTTCCATTGGCAATGTCCATAATAGAGGAAAGTGGAAAGAACTCACAAATGTCTATCAGCAGATGATGGTCAAATAAAGTATAGTGGGATGTTACTCAGTCATGAAAAGAAATGGAGTACTGACACATGCTACGGCATGGATAAGCCCTGAAGACACGCTAAGTGAAACAGGCCATACACTCTATGGCTCCATTTACAGGAGAGCCCAGAACAGACAAACCCCAATAACAGGAAGTAACCTGGTGGATGCCAGGTGTTGGGTACAGGCAATGGCACTGACTATTTATATGCATATCATCTTTTTTTTTTGGTGGGGGTGGGGAATAATGAAAGTATTTTAGAAGTAGATGCTGGTGTTAGCTGTACAACATAGTGTACTGAAACCTACTGACTTGTACTTTTAAAGTAGAGACATTTATGCCATGCAATTAAAAAAAAATAAGTAGGAACAGGTGTGATGGTATGTATCTTTCATCTCAGCACTTGGGTGGCAGAGTGAGGCAAATCTCTGTGAATTCAAGGCTGGCTTGGTTGACATATTAAGTTCTAGACCAGCCAGAGCAACATAGTGAAACCTTATCTTTTTTTTTTTTTTTTTTTTAAAGTAATACAGTGTAGGGGTTTTGAAAAGATTCAAGGGAAATTCTGAGAGAAGAGAAAATAGGAAACCAGCTTTTCTGTCTTGCTACCCTGAGGTGTGTCTGGATTTCAGAAACTGGTTTTGGGGTTTTCACAGGAGCTTGACCTGCTGTGTAGAAAGCTGGGTGACATCACCATGTCAATTTGGAATCCATGAAGGGTACAACTTTCAGAGAAGGACATGGAAGGGAAAACTTCCAGTAGAAGGGACATCTTTCTGATGTGGTGATGTGGTTCTGGCTCTAGCTCTTATCATGGTCTTGAAGTACAATATGCTACTGTTGTAATCCATGCTCTTCAGACTAAGAGCACAAAGTGACGACACAGATGGGATACCCCTGGGATGGTCAATGGAAGAACTACAAAACCTGTCTAGAAAGATATCTCCCAACCAGGATCTAGAACATACTCACTGTAAGTCCTTGGTGACAGTCTCAAATTGAGAACCACACAAGGACTTAAGCCCCTCAATATAACAAATAACTGAATTAGATTGACTCCCCCACCCCCACATATTTTCTCTCTTTCCTTTCTAGTTTTCAGCAGTGTTGCCATGTGGAGTCCAGGTTTGGGTAGAGTCTAAAATTCTTCTGTCTCAAGTGCTGGGATGACAGTTGTATGCCAGCCCTCATTTTAAAATCTCTTGGCTTAGAAAGTCATCAATGCAGTTGGCCACAGCCCTAGTGAGACTCTCTTCTGATAGCTTCCAGAAGCTAATATTGAGAAAACTGGCTTTGCAAAGCCTCTCATCATAAACTTCTAACTTGCTCGCCAACATAGATGGGCAGCTCATGGGTTTATTTTCTTCTATCTCCCTAGTGTTTGTAGCATAGGTCACTCTGCTCTTGATCTTGGCTACTCCTTGAGCATCAGGACAAGCCTTTACTTGGCAGTGGATGGGATCGGCTTTAACTCTCTCATAGGAAAAGAAGACCTCAGGGCCTGTCAGTTCACTCCGAAGTTTTACTGAAGGACTTACTGAAGTCTCTTCTTCTTGCTAAGGTGATCATTGCAAGGGTAGGACCCTGTCCCAAGCAAGACCTACCCATGGTCTTTTCTAAAATGTTCTAAAACTGGATCTACCATCACGTCTCACTCTTCCCTGGGCTGTCAGGATGTGAGGAGAGGAGTCAGTTACCCAGGTCACAGGGGTCTAAGGAACTGAAGGTGGAGCTCAGTATCTAAACTGTGAACTCAAGATTAATAGTGTCTTCTGGGCTTGATGGGAATCAACAGCCCCCGAAGCCATTCTATCATGCAGTCCTAACTGGCAGCTGAGCCAGTTAATGGCAGACTCAGTTAATGGCAATAGCTTGGGGTATAATTATAATTAAGCTTTAGCAATGACTCTGAAGTGTGTCTTGTTGTTTTGTTTGCTGGACATTGTAAATCTTTGTAATCATGTTTTGCCTTTTTTATCTTTGACAACTGAAAGTCTCAGAGTGAAAGGCAGGGTTCCCTTGATTTCCTCCCTTCCTTGTGTTGGCCTGTATTCCTTGTACACTGATGACTCTATCTTTCTACTTGTTTTTACTTGCAGATACTAGCTATCTTGGACCTTTTGTGTTTCTGATCAGATGTTACCAGCAGAGCACATAAATCAACAAATAAATATATGCTCTTATCAAAAGAATAAGCTTGAAATTTTTATCATAATGAACCCCCCCCCCCCCCAGTGCAAAAACCACCTAAGGAAACAGTCTAGAATGTCCTGACTACTGAGTAGAGACCAGGTTTACGCCTGTAATGGTTACTTTTCTCATGGCCCTGACAGAACACCGGACAGGAGTAACTTCAGAGAGGAAGGTTTTTCAGGCAGTCCACCACAGGGCAGTGGCCAGGCAGTGCCATGGGCATGATGTGGCTAGCTTACATCTTGATGAATCCAGAAGCAGGGTATGGTTATAACTCTCAAGCCCTTTTGCCCTCTAGAGATTCACTTCCTCCAACTGGGCTCAGCCTTCTAAAGCCTCCACAGCTTCCCAGAATAGTGTCAGCGGTGGGGTACTAAGTATTGGAACACATGAACTAGTTGGGGGGGTATTTTATATTTAAATCACAAATGTGGAGGACACCCCTTGATGCCAGCTCTATCCTTGTTTCCTGGACAATACCTAGTCTTCTATTCTTAGTCTCCTCATCTGTGACCTGGAAATAATGCCCTTTAGAGAACTTTCTTGAGAGTGGAATGAAGTGAACCAGTTTGAGATGCCTAGCACGGTACATGGAACACAGAGAGCTGTAAGTGGCTCTGAATTCCCTGGCTCTGCAGAAGGTGTCTCCCACTCAAGGGTACAGACAGAGCTCTGAGGATCTGAGCAAATGGACTTTCCCATCTGTACTGTACTACTTCTAAGGCGTTTTTTGGTGTGTGTTGGGGGTGGGGTTGGTGGTTCAGCTGAGTGGCAGAACACTTGCCAAACATGTGTGAAGCCTTATGTTCAACTCCCAAGTACTTTCTCTAGATACATTGGGATTTGAAATATCAATAAGTATTGATATTTTCCCCAGAGCCTCCAAGGAGCAGGAGGGTGAATGCAGGAGGTAGAGAAATGGAGCAGCAGATTAGGGTTGTGTGTGGACAAGTGACAGTTCCTTATTATCTGAATCTTGGCCCCCTGCCTTGCTTCTTCCTAGCTGCATCAGTCATCCCTGCTGCACAGACCAGAGAGGAAGTTGGATAAGTGGGCTGGACTGGCTGGTTTTGTATGCCAGCTTGACACAAGCTGGAGTTATCACAGAGAAAGGAGCCTTGCTTGAGGAAATGCCTCCATAAGATCCAGCTGTAAGGCATTTTCTCAATTAGTAATCAATGGCGAGAGTGTCCATCACTTGCCTGGTAGTTCTGGGTTCTATAAGAAATCAAGCTGAGCAAGCCAGGGGAAGCAATCCGGTAAGCAGGACCCCTCCATCAGCTCCTGCCTCCAAGCTCCTGCCCTGTCTTCCTGACTTCCTCTGGTGATGAACAGCAATGTGGAAGTGTAAGCTGAATAAACCCTTCCCCCCACCTTCCCCAACTTGCATCTTGGTCATGATGTTTTGTGCAGGAATATAAACCCTGACTAAGATATGGGCCCAACCCAAAGTTTGTAGAATAAACCACAGGGCCTACAGAAAGATTTGACATCTCAAAAGAGATCATCTCAGAAACACAGGTAAGGCCTTCATCTAAAGCAGTGTCCCTGTAGGGACAAGGAACATTTTAGAAACCTGCTGGCCAAGTCCACAGCTCCACCCCTTACCATTTTTCAGCTGATACCAATGCTCCCTAGGGCTCTCTCAGAGTGGTCACCAATGGTGTGGGGCTGATACCCTTTGGGTACAACCCTACCACTTGCAGAATAAAACCCAACAGCTTGCCAGACACAACATTGTTAACTGAATCCCACATGTCTCACCCGCCCCATCTTTCACCACATGGTGTAGATTGCTGTGTTAGTTAATAAGGTCTGACTGGGCTATTAAAAGCTCAGAGAAATGAGAAGTGAAATTAAGTATAGGAATAGCTTGTGAGACATAGCATACAGACACACAAACTACAGCATCTGTATGTTGAATGAGGGGAAAGATCCACAGACTACATGGGTACCAAATATTCATGGTGCCCTTAATATACACGAGGCACATAGGATGTTCAATATTTACAAAGTTTTGAGCAAGACATCCACTGATGAAACATACATGCAGATAATATCACAGTGACTGGTTAGGCCAACTGACATGCTCAGCTAGGGTCAAGCATGTGTGCCTTTTTCCATCTCAGAGAGGGCGAGTGTGTATGTACCGCAGACCTAAGTACTTTTTATAGTTTGGGCTGGTTCATCTAACTTTCACTCTGGCCTATGCAGCTAGGAAGATTGGCACAACATGGGGGGAGGGGAGAAGGCAGGGCAGGAGAGCACTGTGTAACTGGGACTCAGGACACTGACTATAAGCCATCCTAACATACTGTTCCATTTCTCTACTCCTAAACTTGCTTCTAACCCCAAGTTTCAAATGGACTCACCAAACACTCTGGTGAAACATCTTAATTTGGTCAGTAAGCCTGTCTGCTCCAAGGTCTAAGGGATAATTGGTCTGATCAGGTACCCGGAGACCACAGTTCACTGGGTCACAGCCTACACGGCACTCTATGCCCATAACTCTGCAAGCCCATGGGACTATTCATCATTTCTCAAACACAGCACTGTCCTGACTCTGAGCAAACACTCACACATGCCCAGGATGCCTTTCTATTTTAGCAAACTGCAACTGGCCTTAGATACTAGTTCTGTGTTCCCTTTTCAAGGAAGCCTTGCTCAGCTGTGCCAAGTGAGTTAGTCCCTATGTATCATCCTAGTGCCATATAAACTGTCTTATGGCACCCACTCTACTGTCCATAGTGGCATTTCATTGTGTATCTTTGATTCATTGAATAGCTCTTCCTATGGCCCCCATTGCCACCACCACTGTGTGGTCAGTGATGTGGAGGAGAGGAGAATGACACCTGAACACTGTCAAAGTTTAAGGGACTTGGTGCACCTGAAGCTGTCTCTGCTGACCCCTAGTGATACAGGAGAAACTTGAAGTAATAAAATTGATGTTATAAAGGATTTACTAATTAAACTTTCTTAGGAGACATTAAGTCACATAAAGTAAAATTTAGCTAACTAAGGGAGCAGTACCTCATGAAACACTCCAAAGGTAAGTGCTATACTAACCAGGCTTGCTAGAGATAGTTCAAGTTTAGCATGATGGGAAAACATCTGTCAAGGTTTGTTCACCAGGATTGCCCTCCATTCCCATGGCAAAGAAGACACCCTGTCTTAGGGTTTTATTGCTGTGAACAGGCACCATGACCAAAGCAACTCTTTGTTGTTGTTGTTGTTGTTTTTTAAAGATTTATTTATTATTATACATAAGTACACTGTAGCTGTCTTCAGACACACCCAGAA
Organism: Mastomys coucha; assembly: GCF_008632895.1. Taxonomy (NCBI): domain Eukaryota; kingdom Metazoa; phylum Chordata; class Mammalia; order Rodentia; family Muridae; genus Mastomys; species Mastomys coucha. The sequence goes on along the minus strand of NW_022196906.1, from coordinate 83,943,020 downwards.
GACGGCATCAGATCTCATTACAGATAGTTGTGAGCCACCATATGGTTGCTGGGATTTGAACTCAGGACCTTTGGAAGAGCAGTCAGTGCTCTTAACTGCTGAGCCATCTCTCCATCCCAAAGCAGCTCTTATAAGGACAACATTTAATTAGGGCTAGCTTACAGGTTCAGAGGTTCAGTCCATTATTAACAGGGTGGGAGTGTGGCAGCACCCAGGAAGGCATGGTACAGGAGAAGCTGAAAGTTCTACATCTTCATCTGAAGGCTACTAGGTGAAGACTGGCTGCCAGGCAGCTGGGACAAAGGTCTTAAAACCCACACCCACAGTGACACACTTCCTCTAAGAAGGCCACACTTCCAAATAGCACCACTCCCTGGGCAAAGCATATTCAAATCACTACATTCCACTTCCTGGCCACCATTAACTTGTTCAAACACATGAGTCTACAGGGGTCATACATAAATATAGCATAATACAAAATACATTTCGTCCAATTTCAAAAGTCCCATAGTCTATAGCAGGCTCAATAATGTTAAAAGTCAAAAGTTCAAAGTTCAAAGTCTCTTCTGAGATTCATCCAATCACAAAAACAAGACAGGAAACCAGCTGGGCAAATTCCACACTCTGCAAATCCATGTCTGATGCCAAAGCAGTCTTCAGCTCTCCAACTCTTTTTTATCTTTGTTGGCTGCAACAAATTTCTTTTTCTAATTCCAACAGGGAGGATTGATTTCCCTCCCTGTTAGCATCTTTCTATCTATTCTATGGCTCTAGCATCTCCCACATTGTGGGGTCTCCAAGGCAACGTCAATGTTACGTCTTGTTCCAATGTCTGATATCTACACATGACTGGTGTCACTTCTCCAGCTCTGCCCTCTGTAGCACTCTGGGCTCTGGTTGATTCCACTACACTGTTGCTCGTGATCTGTCAAAGAAGTTTACTACAAGTTCTTGGTGATCATCCTATGGTACTGGCATCTGCAATACACTGGGGTCTTCTGCTGCAACTGGGATCCACCAATAACCTCTCATAGGCTCTCTTCATGGTATGAAGCCTCAACTTCTTTGTATGACACTTTCAGTCCTGGGCTGTCAACTGCAACTGAGGCTGCACCTGCACCAATGACCTTTCCTAGCCTCTCACAGTGCTAAGCTTCAACTGCTCTTCATGATCCCTTCATGCCTTCAAAACCAGCACCACCTGGGTGATTCTTACACATTACCAAGTCCAGGTGCAGCATGAGATACAACCTTGGCTATGTCTGGAACATAGCTCCTTTGTGCTCTCAGAAAACACTTCCCAGATTTCACCTTAATGATGTTGGTCTCTTCTTAATCACTGTTAATTTCTTAGCTCCAGCTAACCAGCATCAATTGTCCCAGTAGTCCCTTCTATTCTTGACTCTAAAGCTAGAACAATGTGGCTGAAGCTGCCAAGTTCTGTTGTTTGCTGGGGCTGGAACATAGCCCCCTTGTTCTATTACTATTCTGAACTATTACTAGTTCTTAAACTATTATCAATAGTTTTCTGGTTTCCAACTCCTTCAGTGCCTAAGAATGGCTGTCCTGGAATTTGTTCTATAGATTGACCTTGAATTCAGAGATCTGCATGGTTTTCTCTCCTGAGTGCTAGGTTTAAAGCATGCACCACCACACCTGGATTTGAGCTTTTCTTTACTTAGAACTTGCTCTACACCAGGTTCCCCTTGAACTCATCTATCTGCTTGCTTCTGTCTCCTGGGATTAAAGGTGTGTACCACCATGCTTGGACCTAAGTTTAGCTAGATGGGATTTTGTCCAAGAGCACTACTCCCTTAATCTGTTTATTTCCTTGAACATAGGATTCAGCTCCATTTCACTTCATGGTGCCCCCATATTATTGTGAACCATACATTTTATATATTTTTTTTCCTTTCTCAGCTTGCTCCTTTTCATTAAAGGGCTCTTTTCATAAGACTAAACCAGAGAACAAAATCTCTGCTGGGCTTTCTTGAGACTTCCTTAGTCAATGGAATTAATGTAAATCTCTTTACCTTAGCCTCAGAAAAGGGCAAAAAGTAGACACATTCTTCACCAAAATACCACAAAATCAGTCTCTAGGCCACCCACTGTAATTCTTTGCCACTAAAACCACTTGGGTCAGGTCTGCACAGTTCAAATTACTCTCAGTAACAAAGTCTTTCATAGTCCTACTAGAATAGCCCATTAAGCCCTGCTTAAAGCATTCCTCTGCCTTCCAAATCCAAAGTCTCCAAATCCACATTCTTCCAAACAAAAACATGGTCAAGCCTATCACAATAATATCCCAGATCCTGGTCCCGACTTCTGTCTTAGGGTTTTACTGCTGTGAACAGACACTATGACCAAGGCAAATCTTACAAGGACAATATTTAATTGGTGCTGGCTTCCAGGCAGCTAGGATGAGGGTCTTAAAGCCCACACCCACAGTGACACACTTCCTACAATAAGGCCACACCCACCTCATCAAGGCCACACCTTCAAATAGTGGCACTCCCTGGGCCAAGCATATTCAAACCACCACATACCCTCAACTTACAACTAGCCATTAGGCACATTCCCATATCAAAGACCATGTTTCTAAGAGGCAACTCAAGGGTCAGCTTAGGGTGACCACTGTCACCAAGACCTGGTACACCATAAAACATAGTTCTGCCAGGTGGGCAAGATAGCCCCAGGTAACAACTATTCAAAGGGAACAACACTAGTGTATTTGAGAAATAACTATGGCAATATCTTCTCTGTGTTAATCTCCCATCTGCCCAAATGGCCAGATTTGTAGTCTCCTGTCTCTGTTTAAATTGTTCCAAGTATAACTCTGCAATAGGGACCTAAAGAAGTTTAAGAATGATAGTGTATTTGGAATTAATAAGCCAAAGGCGTATACAGGCTGGTAAATTGTGTTGAAAGCTTGTGTATTAGCAGAACTAGTTAACATGCTATTATTAAAGAGTTTTTCCTTCATTAATTTCTAAGTGTGCAGAGTGACTTTTCACTGTGAATATATGTAAGAGCAGCACACAGTAGGCTTATCAGGTGCTTGCCTTTATCCTGGTGGCAAGTGTGAACAAAGGGAGTCTGGCATGCTTTAGATATAACAAAACAAAACAAAACAAACAAAACCCACCACCACTACTAATGACAATAACAACTCCCCCCACAAACCTCAACATGTGTAAAAGCAACATCAAAGAACCCATTCAAACAGACATCCACCCAAAACACGAAATGAACTCCATCACAAACCCCAGCATATTCCCAGTTCCAGAGACTGGTCCCATCCAAGTCTTAGTGTGTCTGAGCAGAGTGCAGACAAGTTAAAAGCACTTACTTGATCATCTGAGGCACGGTGACCTTGGAATTTTCTTCAAAGGCATTCATCATGAGCCCATTGCAGCGGATATTATCCACGCACTGGAAACAGAGAGGACCCTAGGCTCAGAACCCATTCTCCATACAGGAACCCAGACCCACCTGAAGCCCTCCACGCCTGATCACAGGGTGCTCAGGCTTCAAGGGCACTAAGAAAGGGCAAGGCCAACACAGCATCATTCAAATTTTGGAAGTCGAGTGACCTTGGGGGACTGACATTGCCTTCCTGAGTCTGTTTCCTTTTCTGTGCAGATGGGTTTAATGGCAACGCTTTACCAGGGTGTTTGTCGGGCAGATGCGTCAGACCTGTGGCCAGTCTGCTGCACCCTTTGAAGCCAGTGTCAAGGCTGAAGTTGCCCCACAGGGATCTGGGCTCTCTGGGAAGCTGCCTAGTGAGCTTCTGCAGCAGAGAGTATAGAGTCCATGTGTCCTGTGACCCACCCCGGTGCCAGTGCCCCCAAGACTGGAGGTGGTTCCTACATTTCCAGTCTATAGGTGAGGAGTGTTGTGGGAAGTGAAGGGGCTTGATGCAGGCTGGCAGCAGGGAGGATGGTGGGATGTTTATCCAGTCTCTGAAAAACTCCAAAAGTCCAATTCTGCTTTGAATAAGAAGCTTCCAAAACAGCTCTGAAAGATTCACCTTTTTCTGCCCAGTGAAGGGCTCTGTGCACTTAAGAGGTTGACTCGGGAAGACCACAAGCTTGAGACAAGCCTTGGCTGCATAGTAAGGCTGCCTTCAAACAAAAACAAAAACCAACCAAGCGCAGAAAATTAATCCTGGGGGAGGGGGAGGGAGGGGCTGCCTCCTCCTACCTCCTGGCCCTCTGCCTTGGGCTTAGCATTTCTGCTGTGAAGGGGTCCCTCCTAAATTGAAGTTGTGGGGAGCTCTATGCATATCACGGAGTCTATGGCCTTGAGGTTGTACGTTAGTAGAGGTCAGTACTAAGGGCCAACTGCCACAGTGGGTGGTCAGTGCCCCAGGCCTAGTCCCCAAGTAAAAGCCAGGCCAGTAGAGGAAGTGACGTACAGGGAAAGGTTCCTGTCACTTGCCTTTCCCAGCCTAAATTCTCCACCAACCACTCTGTGACTCTCTTTTGAGCTCATTCTACCAGCCACTCCAGTCAGAGTGCTATGGAGACTGCAGAGGACCCCTGTAAGCTGCCAGGATGGCTCTTGAAGGGAAAGGGCTGGGTGGCCCATACTCTAGCATCAACCACATTGCTAAAGATCCCTGTGGATCCTTATAGGTGAGCAGCCAGCCTTTGATAGCTGTGTCTAACTGGAGACAGGAAACAGCTGGCTCTGATCTCTCTCCATTTTCTCTAAAACATGCTGTTTGGTTTTTGTTTTTGTTTTTTGATATTTTTTTACATACAGCTCAAAAAAATAGATTGACACTATGTATAATCCCACTGTGCGTTGGTCCCTTGTGGACTCAGGAGGGGTGGGTTGCCAGAAGGCCTAGGAGCTGATATCCCTGGACCAAGCAATGTTGATCTCTGCAGCCTTTATGGACTGCCTGGGTATTCAGTTTAATTTAGAATTACGCTATATGGAAAGATCCTTGGTGTTTTACTATCAATCTTTATCTGGAAGTTTCTTCCAACTTTTGTTTTTCTTCTTCTTACTCAGTGTTGGAGATTGAACCCTGCTTTGAAGCAGGACACAGAAGGAAGAAGGCAGGGAAGCCCTTTAGCTGTAGTGGGCACCCGGCTCTTCCACTGACCTGTAGGCACAGGGCTCCTCTCCAAATCCCCAAGACACAGGGAGGAAAGTCAACCGTAGCTGTCCTTCCTGCTGTCGGCTGCTCTAACCCCCACCCAGCTCTACCGAGAGGATGGCCACAGACAGAAACTCGGACCTAGCTCTTGCCTTCGAGGGGTGTGACACTGCTCTTTAGCTTCTGTAGCCCAAGCCAGGAGCTGCTGATCTCACCTCGTATACTTCCAGTGCCCCAATACCTTGGGCTGCTGACTTTTCAGGAGAAGCCAGTGTTTCCTGATTAATGGTTAAAGAGAGTCTGGGGAACAACTCTACTGCTTGCAATAGACAAAGGCCAAAACTCCATCTTTCTCTAGCACATGGATGCTGTCTTGGACCTCTGCAGGCTGTCCTGACTAACTGAAGTAGGTGCCCACATATCTTGGGACTGTGGAGCTCTCTCTTCTGCAACATCTAACCTCCATAGATGGTAGTGCCAAGACATTGTGTGTGTGTGTGTGTGTGTGTGTATGTGTGTGTATATATATGTGTATGTGTATGTATGTGTATATGTGTGTATGTGTGTATGTGTGTGTATGTGTGTATGTATGTGTGTGTATATATGTGTGTATGTGTGTATATGTGTGTGTATGTGTGTATGTGTGTGTATGTGTGTATGTGTGTGTATATGTGTGTATGTGTGTGTATATGTGTATGTATGTGTGTATGTTTGTATATGTGTGTGTGTATGTGTGTGTATATGTGTGTATGTGTGTGTATATGTGTATGTATGTGTGTATGTTTGTATATGTGTGTGTATGTGTGTGTATATATGTGTGTATGTGTGTATATGTGTGTGTATGTGTGTGTATGTGTGTATGTGTGTGTATATGTGTGTATGTGTGTATATGTGTATGTATGTGTGTATGTGTGTGTATGTGTGTGTGTATGTGTGTGTATGTGTATGTGTGTGTATATGTGTGTATGTGTGTATATGTGTGTGTATGTGCGTATACGTGTGTGTGTGTATGCGTGTGTGTATGTATATATGTGTATGTATATGTGTGTGTATGTGTGTATATGTGTATGTATGTGTGTGTATGTGTGTATATGTGTGTGTATGTGTGTGTATGTGTGTGTATATGTGTGTATGTGTGTATATGTGTGTATGTATGTGTATGCGTGTATGTGTATATGTGTATGTATATGTGTGTGTAGGTGTGTGTATGTGTGTATATGTGTATGTATATGTGTGTGTATGTGTGTGTATGTGTGTGTATATATATGTGTGTGTATGTGTGTGTGTATACATGTGTATGTGTGTATATGTGTGTGTATGTGTGTATATGTGTATATGTGTATGTGTGTATATGTGTGTGTATATGTGTGTATGTGTGTATATATGTGTATATGTGTGTGTATATATGTATGTGTGTATGTGTGTGCATATATGTGTGTGTGTGTGTATATGCGTGTGTATGTGCATATTAGGACCCAGAGATCAGACTGGAATGCAGACACTTTTGCCATTCACAGGTCTGGGGAGCAGGGAGCAAAGTCTGGCAGTCTTAAGGATTTAAAACCACACTGCAAACGGTCCTCATTGGCTGGGTCAGCCTCCACGGACCCAAAGGGCTCTGGTCTTTTCTAGTAGAACAATGCAGCTGTGCTCTGACCATCCAGATCCCTCACCAGGCCAAATATGCTCTGGACAATGTGCTCTGAGGGACGAGTAAAGCTGCTCACCTGGATGATGTCACTGGTCCATGCTGCCTTCTCCTGCCGGGATGAGGCCACCAGGATGACGGTGAAGGGTGGGGAATCCTTTGGCTCCACCACGATCTTAAACTCCAGGTGTTCTATCTCTTGTCCTTTGCCTTTTCCAGTGACAAAATATGAAGTTAGCAGAGTGAGTGTGTGTGTCTATGAGCTGGATAAGGTTCTCTGGTCCCTGACTCAGAACAGTAGAGGCACTGGTGGGATACCAGACCACTAGCTGCTCCTTTTAGAATAGCATTTTATCATTTTGGCGAAGTGAGAGTCATCATTTCAAAGAGGAAGAAACTGAGAATCTGGCATGTGTGAGTAGTTTATAGGTACACAGATTCTTGATTCAGATTCTGAACCACTAAGTAGTATACATGCCCTCTGCCCTTACTACACCAATGGGGTCTGAGCCAGGATTTGGCTAAGTCTATTAGCAGGGATGTAGCTATGCCAGGATCAGATAGGGCCTTATAACCCATCCCTTTGCTTAACACCCGGGACAAGTACCATTGACATCTGAAACTCCTCTGGACAGGGCTGAACATTCAGCTTAGTTTACAGCTCCCTGATGTGAAAGTAAATCCCTGATATTTTATTACTGATATCCAACTCTCTTTTTCTTTGCTCTTTTCAGTGCCGGGGATCAAATCCAGGGCATGACACATGCTAGGCCCTGGAACTCTTGAGAGCTGTTTATTGGAAAGACTGAGCTCAAAAATCTCCACTCTAGGGGCACACAATTGTAAGAGCCACTGGTCTAGGTTGTTCTCTTGATTTTCTCTTGTATCTGGGTCAGGGGCCATCATATTTGAACATTTGCTTTTCCTGAGCTCCAGCCTTGTTGAATGAGTGTGCGTGCACATGCCTTCATGAATCCATGTGAGTGTTCAAACAAAATAGCAGCTTGGACACTGACCTTCGTCATCCGGGTTTTCTGGTTCATCCAGTAAGGTGCAGTCGATTAGGGATATGACTCCATTCTGAAAAAGAGCAGCAGGCACCACTTTAGACCAGGAGTCCACAGAAGATCAGGCTTGGAAGGGCCTCAGCACCAACTAGCCACATGCCCACGGACATCGCGTATATCGCCTATGCTGAGTGAGCATTTCGCTTTGCAAAGCAAAGGACGTTAGCTTCCTTTACAAAGCCCACTGAGGTGGGTGCAATGAGATTTTCTCAGGTAGACTACCCCTAAAGAAGGCTGAGGTCAAGCTGTGGACAGAATCTGTCCGGTTGGGCTTCCTCTCACCCCATCAGCATCTCTGAGAATTACTTCATAGCCCCAAATCTATAAAAAATTGAAATCCTCCATTCTTGGTCAATTCCTTCATGTTATCAATGGTGAAACAGGCCAGGTTTATGGATCCATTATACGTATTGCTAACTCAATTTTATAGAGATTAGGAAATGAAGTCAGAGAGGTTAAGTCTTTGTTCAAGTCACCCTGTCAGCTGTTGGTGAGGTCCTGAGACAAAGCCTCAGGGGCCTCATCCCAGGCCCAGGTCAACAACTCATTTACTATTATCAGGAAGAACTTGCTGGGCCTCTCACTTTGACACAGTAGTGAGAATAGACTCTGGTGGCCGTCCTCCTATCCACAGAGGCTTTGACATGTCCCCCCCCCACAACCCCCCAAAAGTAGAAGAATAATTCTTTTCCTCTTAGGTGTGGGCCAGGCCTTGTGACCAGCAATGAATGAAGAGAACCAAATGGCAGCTAAGGTGTGCAGTTCTGGGCACTGCAGCCTCATGCCTGCTCTCTCCTTCTCTCTGGGATCACCTGTCCCAGGAGAAGTGGGTGCCATGCTGTGGGGAGAGGTGAGGAGTTGAGGCCTCCAGCCAGCAGTTCTGTGAATGAACCACCTTGGTTGGGTAAGCTTTTGGAGCACGGTGACCTGGCAAACGTTGCTATTGCAAACTAGAACCCTGAGCCAAGACCTCTTGTGAGCCGCTTCTGACTTCCTGACCCACAACTGGGAGACAGTGTTTATTTTCCAAGGACTGATGTTAATGTAGACCTAGCTATGTGACTGATCTATACATGAGATACTGGGCAGGCTGCCCACTTTTTT
>NW_022196906.1:83909935-83934041 GCF_008632895.1 Mastomys coucha | reverse complement strand
TTTTTTTTTTTTTTGGTTGTTGTTACAAAACTCAGAATTTATTTTTGACCACCTGCTTGGATCGTTCTAGTCTCATGTTATATATAGGCTGCTGCTTGTGAGGATAGCATCCAAGGGGATTCGCAGTGGCCCTGGGGTCTGCTTCTTGCTTCCTTCTTTGGTGACCTTGTGAAGCTCCCAGGACTTTTAAACAATAACCTTACCCTATGATTTCATGGGGCTTGGCAATCCTGGAAGCCTCCCTGTTAGCAGTATTCTGTCTAAACCCCACCCCACAGTTACCTGACAACAGCTAAGTATGCTCCACCCCACAGTTACCTGGCAACAGCTAGGTATGCTCCACCCCACAGTTACTTGGCAATAGCCCGGTAGGCCTGGCCCCCTGTAAAAGGCACTGCTTGCCCCCTCCTCTCTCTTATGCCTCTCTTATTCTTGCTTCCCTCTTGATCTCTTGGGCTTTTCCTTTCCCCATTCCGTTTCCCCTCTCTCCACATGCTCATGGCCACGGCCGGCCTCTTCTTCTCTACTCTCTTCCTCTCTCGGCCTCTATTACCTTCTTAACTCTCCTCCCCGTTCCCTGTATAAATTCTATACTATACTATACTATACTATACTATACTATACTATACTATCCTGTCCGGTGTCTGGACCCTCAGGGGGAAAGGGATGCCTTGGCATGGGCCCACTGAGGCACCCTCTCCCCCCACACCTCACCACACCCCCATAGAACATATCGTATACCTCTTTATCTTTTTATAAAGTCAACACCCCCAAGATCTGATACTTTCTTATTCACTTGCAATGCTGAGGTTACAACACAGGGCTTCAGCTTGCTAAGGAAGTGTTATGCTACCAAGCTACACCCAAGCTGGCATTCTCTTATTGGCCTATTTTTACTTCCTTTATCTCATTTGTGAACTGGGAAAGTGATAGTGTCTGCCTCATAGGCACTCTAGGAATTAAAAATGCTAAAACTTGGGATAGGGACTGCTCATCATCAATCGTTAGATGGGAGGCCTTATTGTCTGTAACACGGCAGGCTCATAAACATAGAATTTATAGTGACTGGTAAACTGATTGAGAGTTTATTGCACCGGGCACCTAGTACTACCTTAGCATTCCTGGGAAGTATTTTTTTTTTAAAGATTTATTTATTTTATGTATATGAATACACTCTAGCTGTCTTCCGGCACACCAGAAGAGGGCATTGGATCCTGTTACAGGTGGTTGTGAGCCACCATGTAGTTGCTAGGAATTGAAATCAGGACTTCTAGTAGGGTAGTCAGTGCTCTTAATTGCTGAGCTATCTCTCTGACCCTATCTGGGAAATGTTTTTTATTTTTTATTTTTTTGGCTTTTCGAGACATCTTTTCTGTATAGACCTAGCTGTCCTGGAACTCAGTCTGTAGGTTGGCCTCGAACTTAGAAATCTGTCTGCCTCTGCTTCCTATGTGCTAGGATTAAAGGCATGCGCCACCACTGCCCAGCGGGAAGTATCTATATATTCATTACGCAGATCAGGAAACAGGCTCAGTGAGGTCACTGCTTAGCCATCTTTCCAGCTCCCAGGCTAACCTTTCAGAGCTCAAAACATAATAACAAAAGTAACCAACATTACAACAGGAACTTCCTGTGTCAGATCAAGGATCTGCAGTCGTGTCTCTCTCCACCGTGTCTCTCTCCACCGTGTCTCTCTCCACCGTGTCTCTCTCCACCGTGTCTCTCTCCACCGTGTCTCTCTCCACTGTGTCTCTCTCCACTGCAGCCTGCCTGTGCGTACTCTACTGCTGAAGGACAGGAGATCTGACCCTCCCAACCTAGACAGCGACATCTGGAGTAGAACCTGGAGCTAGCAATTAACGAAAGCCTCTCTTGACACACAGTTTGGTTGGAACTTGAGTGTATAATATTTGTAAATTAATTTCTCCTTGTGCAGCCAACCAGCTCATCGATTGCCGTGTTAATATAAGCAGTGTATTCTCCGAAGCCTGTGCTTAATCTAACACCTCAAGGGGAGGTTACAGACTAGGCCTCCAGGTCCCTGAAGGAAGGTTTCCCTGATGCTCTCACTAAATTAAGGGCACCTTCTGGCCCCTTTTCAGGAAGCAGCACGTTCACTTTTGAAATCCCATGTGCTTCTACAGGATGGACATAGTATGGGAAGAGATGGCAGCATAGAGCGACAAGGTCTCATAATCAGCGTAGCAAATTCATAAGCATTGTCAGCTATTTCATGCATTGTTTCTGTAGGGACTGTGATCTTTGTTTGACTGACGAAATGGACACAAGACAAGGACATTTCCAAGATCACATGGGTGACAGAGTTGGGGCCAGCTAGGGTTCAGAGCAATGAGAGTTGTGTTGGGGAACAGTAGTTTGAACCCCAGACTTTACCACAGAGCTGCATCTGAGCAGGTCTTAAAGGACATGCCCAAAGGGTTCTTATGTTTTGCTCAAAGAACATGCTTGAAGAGTCTGCCGAAGAAGAGGTAAGGCTGTGTAGTTGAGTACATAGCAGGAGCAAAGGCCCTGGGGTCTAGATACTTATTCCCCTCTACCTACTGGGAGGAGCCAGACCATTGATTTAGTGCTACAAGAGGGAAGACCTGGTAGCAACAGCTCAGCAGCTTTCTAGAGTCACCTGATCGGAGGAAGGCCTCCTGTGACAGAGAAGTGGGCATCTGGGAAAGTCAGGAGGGTTTTGTCTGAGAAACTTTGTCTGAAGACGACAGAGAAAGATGCTATATGCTGCTCTAATCCTTGGCTGGAGGGCATCCTCCATTCTCCTCAATACCTCTATCCATATCTCACACACACACACACACACACACACACACACACTTGCATAATCATACACTCATACTTGTGCCTTGAAGGGTTGGTTAGAACTTCTGACCAGCTGTGGGAGTCTCTGGGGCCTGGGCCTGACACTACCTCTCCAGATCCATGATTTCTTCAGGGGGAGATATCAGCGGGGGGGTGTTCTACTCATTTCCACCCTCAGCTTAACTAGGGTGTATGTATGTGTGTACAGGTATGCGTTTACATACTCACAAATTCCCTCCTACATGCTTCAGCACCCTACTCTAGCATCAGGCTCCAGCGCTGACATGAAGGAGGAGTCTGTATGCCCAAGCCCCGGGACCTGCAGCTCCTCTCCCATGGCCTTACCTTGGTTAGGTGCAGTTTCCCACCAGAGCCTCTGGTGCAGATGATGAGATGCTTGGAGAACAGGAAACACTGGCGCTCACCCTCCTTCTTAATGGACAGAGATCCCAGGCGGCTCCTAGACATCTTGCTCTTATCTGACAAGGGCACCTGGATGAGGGAACCTGTAAGAAAAGGAGGTAGTGGTGAGGAGACTCTGAGCCTAACTTCAGATGGCACAGGTGGCACAGGTGGCATAGATGGCACTACCCTCTGGCCCAGCCCTGGAGGTGGAGATACAGCCACACGTGGTTGTGGAACAAGGTTGTCCAAATATACTGGTCACTCTTTCCAGCTTAGCCTCAGAGCTAGGGGATGGGGAAAATGAGAGCTCTCTCTATACAGGGTCTCACAACCAGCCAGGGGCCAGGGTCATGGCAAGCAAAGGGGCCCTACAAGAAATGGAGAGCTAGGCTGAGGTCTGGAAATGGCACTGAGTAATGAAGCTGGAGAAATGGGGGGGGGGGGGCTGGAGGCAGGCTCTGGCGTCTTAGCATGATGTATTCTCATAGCTGTGGCCTCAGCGGATATTACCAATTAATGTTGGCACTTCGCTTCAGAGCCTAGTCTGTGCATGTGGTGATCCTCAGTGTAATACAGTAGAAAGCCATTGCTGGATAGAGTAGCTGGCTGTCTCTACTCTGGGGGTCCCACGTAATACCTGCTCTATAGGTTCCCTTCCTGCTGTCCTCACTGTCCTCAGGGATCCTCAGCACGATTTGCATTGGGCTCACCTCCCCGCTCCTCTCCTCTCTGTCTTCATCTCTCTGTCCCAGAGCCAGTGTCATTCCAGAGCATACTGCCCGGCCTCGCTAGGAAAGCCTCTCTCCTCTGACTTCCCTGCCATGCTCTATGTCTGCTGCAACTGAGATGTCCATTTGTGACAGGTCTTCTTCTGCACAGGGGGGCTGGTTCTATTCTCTGGGGCCTTTGGAGCCCCATGGGGACATGGTGTACACAGGGCAAGAGTCAGTGCTGGCTGTGAGGCTCAACAGTGGGAAGGGCTGGGAGGGGTCCAGGTCCTGCTCCAGTACAGATGAGGAAGTGTGTTTTCTGGGTGACATGGCAGCTTCCTGGTCTTTGATGGGACCGTCTACTCTAGGAGAAGCTTTTTTTCCCAGGGCTTCAGGGAAGTAGAAAGAGGCTTCATGGGAATGCTTCTGGTATAGATCATGTCTTGTGGAAATCGGGAGACATGGAGACTGGGAGCTGCCCCTGGGCTTCCTGTGTCACAGGTAGACCCTCCTGGGGCCAAATGCAGTTACCATCCATGGGACATAATGCATATCAGTTCCTCCCCAGAGGCCAGGTTCTGATGTACAGATAAATCAGTAGAAGCCTGGCATAGAGCTATTTACTAGTTAGAGAACTCCAGACCTAGATGGAGGAGATGCTGCAAGATTATTTGGGGGCAGAGATCCATCTGGGGAAAACGAGTGAGTGCTGAGTTCCCCCACAGAACGTGGCAGCAGTATAAGGTGATCTTCAAATGCATCACAGCTTTGATGTCTCTGAGCCATCAGGAGCTCAACAGGGCCGTGCCATCCAGACCCATTCTCAGGGTAAGCAGGAGCCGGACATGGTAAGACTCACTTCAATGAGAACCAACGAGCCCAGGCATCCCTCCCAATGCTTCTGGTCAATTCTAGTCTCAGGCCAGTCACTATCTGTCCCCATTCTGTCTCTTACTTTTTCCACCAAAGGACAGGTCAGAGCTCACAACAAACAGCCCGTGGCTAATCTGGAGAGTAGACTCATATTTGGCATGACTGAAGACCAGTAGTATCTGCATGTGTGTGTGTAAGTTCTGCTTTCAGGTCAAGCTTTTGCATCCCAGCAGTCCAGAACATTCCACAGTCATAGTTGCAGGCCATCTACTGGTGATGTCCCCGAGTGCCACCCTCCTCTCAGGGACCTCTCGAGGGCTGCAGAGCAGTTGCCCTACCTTGGCGCACGAAGGTCTGGCTGGTGTCAAGGAGGATCTCACAGCCCTCGGTGATCATACGCTCAATGGCCAGGTTTTTGCGGATGTTCTCGGTCTCACTGACTTCGTCATGCATGATCCTGGGGAGACAGGAAGTAAGAGATATGCTGTTCCACTTTAAGGGAGAGGGATGCTCTTTCTCTGGGCAGGCCTAAGAAGCGAAGCTAGGGCGCGGGGCCCATGATTAAGAAAGGGAAGGGGATTCGTATCTGCTGAGTGTCAACTGTATGCTGGACACTAGCCAGGCTCCATCTGGTTTAATCCCCTGGCAGCCCAAGTTGCCAGGTGCTTGTTTAAGGAAAAGTGAAATGGAAATTGGCGGCTAGAAAGCAGGCTGGTCATATTTCAGTGTTGAGCATTGTAGGATAGAGAGCAGATCCAGTCCAGGGGGGAGATGTGAGCCCAGGATACCATTGTTTGTTCCGTATGTCTTACTATACACTATTCTCATTTCATGTACACTTCCTCAGGCTGTCCCCTCTTTGCTGGGAGTTGAACTCAAGGTCTTGAGGATGTTGCTCTACCACTGAACTATGCACCAGATCTTTCTGCCATGCCTTTACATGGCTCTGCTTTTAATGTTGCATGGGCTCAGGAATATTATGAGATTTGTGAGTGCCTGTCAATTATGCTAGCTCAGAGAAAGACCGGCTTTTTATCTACCTGCTTTGTGGGAGGAAAACAACCGGTTCCTTTTCTGTCTTCTGCAACTCTAGGACAATCCAGGAGGTGGCGCCATTTAATTACGTTGAAAAAAGTAACATGGGATTAAAAAAAAAAAAAAAGGAGCTCTCTGGCAATTTTGCTCTGGTGGGTTCCCAGGCTTTTTAGGAACGCAGAGAAGCACTGAGACATCCCTACCTACTTCAAGAAGCGCACATCTCATGCTTTCCTGCCCATTTCTGAAGTTCTACAGTCAATGTCACCAAGAAGGCTGCTGACCACATATGGTTTAATGTAAGGGGAGGTGCTTGTGTGGGCTATAAAATGAGCAAAGCACTCAAGCCTCAGCCAGCTGGTCCTTGGCTGTCCATGTGTGGAATGTTGGGGAGGAGGTGGGGCAAGCATTTCAGTTTACTCTTTTTTTCTTCTGGTTTAGCACTCCCATTTAAACTCTCTGGGAAATCTAGACTGGCTCCCTTCTCTCTGGCCGCCTCAGTTTCCCCTTTTCCTCCACAGAAATGTTTTCCTGAGACACCCAGTTCCTAAAGGTGGGGCTCTATTTGAGAAGCGCCAGTGGCAGAGAGAACATTTCTCATGGTGAGGGTGAAGTTTTGATTGGGCACGTTGGACTCTGAAAGGCACAAAGGGGGCGGGCAGACATGACAAGGGCAGCCAGCAAGGTAAGTTCTGCTTCTGCAGACTGGTGCTGGGGACCTATGCGTGGGTACACATAGCTGCCGAGCTCTTGGAGGGATCTCGGGTCCCAGAAGTGACAGTTATCACTGTGTTATCCTCGGTGCTATTGTGGTGGTTGAGGATAAAATGGCAAGACAAACACCTGGTCCTTAGGGAGAATGGAGCTAGAGGTGTGGGAGGAGGTACAGTTCTGAGAATAGCTAGTGTCTGGGTTGGAGAAGGTGGTGTGGTTCCTGATCTAGCCAGGACTTGGTTATCTGATAGTTTCTTTCTTTCTTTCTCTCTCTCTCTCTCTCTCTCTCTCTCTCTCTCTCTCTCTCTTTCTCTTTCTCTCTCTCTTTTAACAGTTTGAGCAATTTATTTTAGCCTTAAAGAGAAGAAGTTGGCTTTGATCATGATCATCGTGGTGCTAAAAGGGATATACCTCTCTGTGCTTGGAATTCAGCTCAATCTTCCCAAATTTTGTTCTATCTCAAATAAGCCTTTTTCGATTTTTATTTTCTTAACTTTAGACAACCAGGCTTTTAATAGTGCTTATTACTTTTTTCTTTTTCTTAAACATCACAGTGATTATAGAAGTCAGCATGTTTGGGTACAATAGACAATAGGGAGATTTTACCTTTCTAATGTTGTGTTATTTTAAATTTGATTTTTTGAGAACCTCATACGTAAGTACTGTATTTATATTATTCCCATATCTTCCTGTACTGGCTCTAGCTTTTCCTATATTCATCCATTCCATCTCAAGTTTAGGAGTATTTTTTTTTTTACTGTAAATGGCTATCTGATAGTTTCTTATCTTGCTAGGATACTTCCTGTAGCACTCTATAGAGGCAGAAGGGGGTGGGTGAGAGAACACACCAATGCGCCATTAAGGCTGGGCTCAGGAGAAGGTGCAGGTGCTGGGTGGAAGGAAGATAGAGTTAGATGCATACCTTGGCCTCTCAGGCCATCTGCACCTCAGACATGTATCTCTCAGCAATGAGGAACCCCAGAGGACATCCTAAGCCTCATCTCCGGGGAAGGAGGAGCATGTAGGATTTGGACCGGTAGAGGGTCCTTTTATCCTGCCATAGGCTCTACCGCTCTGCAGTCATGTACCCCATATGCTTCTTCTGGCCCTGTCTCCTGACTCAGTAACTCAGCAGGGTCTCAGAAGGATCAGGCTAGGCAGCTTGTCTCCTGCCCGTCTCAGCCTGTTCCTCTGCCTAGTTTGGAGCTGAGACCTGCCTAGTATTCTTTGCTGGCTTCGGGAAGTTGAGCCTACCTGACCCTTATTCCCAGTCCACTACGTCTGACCACACTGCTCAACCTCATGCTGTGACCTCCATCCAGAGTCAATCTTAGGCTCTGGTGTCTTCCTGTTTGAAGTCACTCCCATGGTCATATAGCACTGTGGTTGTCACCAAACTGATGACAGCTCTCAATTCCAGACTCTAGAACCCTCCTTTTCGGTCTCCTCCACTTGGGCAATCTAAAGGCATCTGGTCTGGAATCACTAGTCTTTTCTCGTCCTCTTACCCCAGTCCATTGGGAAATCCTACTATCTCTGTCTAGAGACAGGGCAAGGAGGGACAGATAGTGATGGCAGATGACAGAAGGCGAGAGCTCTGCCTTTGAGCTTCATTCCCAATCTAGACCATTCCCCCCCACAATCCCAGCATCTCAGTGGGGGTGTGACAGGGCTCCCCTTCCTGCTTCTGCTCTTGCAGAAGAAGGCCCCCGTTTGGACTACAGGACAGAGAAAAGGCCAAGTGAGGAATTCTATACTAGAGACCAGAGCGTCCTTAATGGTCATAGCTTTTCCACCTGTCACCTCCTGTTGTTATGGCAACTCCAGCTAATCACTTGGGAGCCCCATCCATGGGGGGCACTTATCACCACAATTTTTTTTTCTTGTTTTTTGAGATAAGGCTTCATAGATTCCAGGGTAGCCTTGAAATGTAAACTTTGGATTCTCCTGTCTCTATTTCATAAGTGCTGGAGTTTAACAGGGGCCACCATAGCTGGTTTTATGTAGTATTGGATACTGATCACAAGGGTTTGTGCATGTTGGGCAAGCACTCTATAACTAAGCTGTATTACTGCCTTGTTTTTATTTAAAACTTCTTCCTTTAAAAATATGGTTTTAAGTAGCTTCCTTAAGCTGTCTTCCGACTTAGGGTAGAGGCTGGCTTTGAACTTCTGAACTTCCTGCCTTCATCTTCTGAGTACTAGGATTTTACAGATGTCTAACACTAAACCTGGCTTACAGCTACTACAGGGTTTGACAAGCTGACACTGAAAAAGAGGAGAAGTAGGTGTTGAAAGTTCCTGGAAGCCCCTCTCCTAGGTCATGGGTCTACCAGGGTTCTGTAGGTTCTATCAGTGCCAGCGACAGCACCCAGCTGCTTCATCTAGGTCTGCGTGTAAGCTGCACAGGTCAGTTAGGGGAGCCGGCTTTGAAAGGAGGCAGGCTATGATTTTCCTGAGACAATTCTCAGCCCTGCCCTGCCCACCCTTTGCACCGTGGCTGGGCACTCACCTGGACAGCTCCTCAAGTTTGGATTTGGCATAGTCCAGGCTGTTGCGCTCCACATGCTCATGAGGTGTGTGGGCCAGCAGCTCATGGAGTGTCAGGATGTACCTGGGGATCTGTGAGTGGTGAGGGACATGGAAGGACAGGACCAGGAAGATGAGGAGCAGGTGGAGAGACAGAGGGAGCCGAGGAGGGACAGGGCAAGGAGGGAGTGACAGTGATGGTAGACAAGAGATGCATGGGAATGAGGGAGAGGGACAGAAAGCAAGAGAGTCAAGAATGGATCTTTGAACCCGATAGGCCGAGGAGGAAAGCAGACTGCATCTCTGATGTGTCTGGAGAGCCAGGACAATAGGGACCCGCATGTAACTGTCTCTAGGAACTGTCCCTTCACCTTCCCCACTGCTAGAGTGGACAGGTGCATGGGGGGCTCAGCTCGCTCTCCACCTGCCAGGATTTTGGGGAGAGGGATTGTGTCCTGCCAGCTGTGCCCTCAGTGCCCCTGCCCCAGCCTGCTCCCTTGGAGGTCAACAGCAGTCACCTGGAACATGGGGTAAGTGAGGAAGGTCTCCAGTGTGCGCTCCTCGCAGTCTGGCTTGGCCTCATACTGCTTGAGAAGCTTGTCAAAGTCCCGGTTTTGCTTGCAGTGTGCAAGGATCTGGAGGCTGTACTGGTGGTTGCGGACGAACTCCTGGTAGATGTTCAGCATTGGCAGCAGGATGTCGAACAGATCCGCTGCAGAGGAAGTGGGGTCAGCAGACCAGAGGGCGAGATAGCCCCAGGCCTTTGGCCCATTGGCCCACCCAGAGAGGCTGTGTGCAAGGTTCAAATCCCACCTCAACAGAGAGATCCCATCTTGGGGGTTACGCTGATATATAACCCATCAGAGTGGGTGGGTTCAGGACTAAGGCTTAGAGGTGTGGGCTGTCTTGTGGTAGGTCTGACTGGAGAGGCTTAGAGAGATGGTGAGGAGTTCCATACCTGATGGCTGCGGCTCCCAGGGGCCTTGCTCTGGGAACCATCTCTGGAAGACAGCCTTGGTGTAGGTCACACCTTATCTCATGGTTGATCCATATGGAGTGTGGGCAGTAACTGCCTCCACTCAAAGTGTCTTTGTAAGAGGCTGACTCTGTGTACACACACACACACACACACACACACACACACACACACACACACACACGATGTATATGGTTGGCGCGGGGAGTGGTACTATTTGGAGGTGTGGCCTTGTTGGAGTAGGTGTGTCACTGTGGGTGTGGGCTTTAAGGCCCTCCTCCTAGCTGCCTGGAAGTCAGTCTTCCACTAGCAGTCTTCAGATGAAGATGTAGAACTCTCAGCTCAGCCTGCACCATGCCTGCCTGGATGCTGCCATGCTCCCACCTTGATGATAACGGACTGAATCTTTGAACCTGTAAGCCAGCCCCAATTAAATACTGTCCTTATAATGTTGGCTTGGTCATGGTGTCTGTTCATAGCAGTTAAACCCTAGCTAAGACAGCGTGTGTGTGCATGTTCATGTGTGTGCCCACATACCTCTGTGTGTTTGTATGTGGAAGCCAGAGTTCAGTCTTTGGGGTCACCTTGAAGGAGCCATGGGCCTTGCTTTCTGAGATAATGTCTCTTCCTGGTACCTGGGACTTGCTAATTAGGCTAGTCTGGCCAGAAAGCCCCAGGGATCTACCCGTCTCTGCCTCTCCAGCACTAACTGGAGGAATATAAGTACATGCCGTTGAGTTCATTAAAAAAAAATGTTTATTAAAAAAAATGTTTATTTATTTTTTAGTTCATGTGTATGTTTTTTTAGGTTCCAGATAAATCCAGAATAAATGGCTGAGAGCCTAGTAACATATCATAGCAGAAACTGGCCACCAGATTCTCTCAGCAAGTGAACTACCTGCTGCGGAGTCTTGACTCCTCTTAGTACTTCTCACTTCCACCCCTACCCTAAACATCTCCAGCTCCTGAGCTCTGCTTCCCTTCCCTAGCTTCTCTTCCCTATATAACCCAGCCATTTTGGTGATGTGCTGTCTTGGTGATGTTGGTCTCTTGGCTCTTGGTTCCTCTCTTGGTGACCTTCCGTCTCCTCTCTTCCTCTCTCGCTCTTTCCAGCTCTACCTCCTCTCACGGCTGGGCTCAGTCTGCTGTCCTGGTTTAGTCTGGACTCTTCCATAAGCCTATGGCTATTTTCTCCTTCATACCCACTATGAAAACGTTCTCCTCAGCTGTACCTAGGAACAATTATGTCCTCATTTCTCCATGCATGCTTTGCTTATGTAAACATATCGTGTGCGTGCAATGCCCATAATGGCCAGAAGGGGCATCAGATTCGGCTGGAACTGTAGTTACAGACAGTTGTTGGTCTCCGTGTGGGTGACTGAGAACCAAATCTGAGTCCTCTGCTAGAGCTAGATCAGTGAGTGCAATCCCACTGGGCTCAGGCTTAGCTTTTTTGTGGCTTCTGGGGTTTCACTCAGGTCATTGTTCCCCCGAGACAAACATTTTACTGACTGAGCTATCTCCCTAGCCCCATAGAGCAAGGTTTTTGACATAAGAAACATCTAAAGAGTGAAGGGGGTTGGAGAGCCACATCTGGCTTGGCTCTGACTATGATTGTGCAGCCTCAGGGTCTTCCCCTCTGTAGTGAATGGAACATGGCTGTTCCTTTACCTACCAAAGTGAGAACATGAGAAAGAAAAAAGGCACAGGCCTGGCACAGATTCGGTACAATGGAAGGCACAGCTATGGCTCATCCGTGAAACCCAACAGCATAACTTTCTAGGCAACAGAGATGAAACTGGAGCCTTTGTTCTAGTAATTCAACTTCTGGAAACCTATCTCATGGAAATGGTCCCTAAAGATTTGCAACAGCTTAGAACCAATAAGAAGAGCTAGCTGGTTGCTTGGTTTCTGGTATGTATTGTTAGGGACACTGGTTCATTATGCAGCCATTGCAAAACTCAGCCTGAGAAAACTGGGTATGACAAAATGCTCCATTTACAAATGCTAAGCTAAGCTGTAACACATTGCCAGGCATGGTGGTGTACACCTTTAATTACAGCAGTTGGGAGGCAGAGGCAGGCAGATCACTACCAGTTCAGGGTCAGCCTGTTCTCATAGCAAGTTCCAGACCAGATAGGGCATCAATAGAGACCCTCTTTCAAAACAATGACAACAGCAATGTATCAGCATAATGTAATAATCTGATGTAAGCAAATGAGTGAAGTGTCTGCTACAAACACGCTTCAGACTCTAACTTTTCAGGAATGTGAATTACTGAAGAGAAAACCTGCACACTCTCAGATCTCTGTGTAGGGAAATGTAGAAAGGAACATGGCCATGACTAGGGTGGCTGCCCTTGTGGGACAGAGTGACAGGTGATATTTTAAGTGTTTTCTACTTTTCTGGAGTTTGAGATGTTCCTGGTGGGTGTGTTTCTGTGTGGGCACATTGCTGTTGAAAGGGAAGGTGGACAAGCAGATAGAAAGATCTCATTCCCTTCTAGGAGCACATACCACTCGTCTTTCTCCTCTCAGGAACTCTGGGGTCTACAGAGAGACTCACTGTGATGATCTAGAGGTGATAGAGCTGTCTCCTGCCCAGGAAAGGAATATGAGGGACCCCGTAGGGATGGCTACTCACCCAGCACCAGGGTGGGCCAGCTGGAGATACGAGCCTTCAGGCCTTGGTAGAAGATCTGATGCAGGAACATGATGGTCTCACTGAAAGAAAAAGCACAGGTGAGCTCCTGCCTGGGCTTCCTACCTCCCTGGGGGAGGACCTTGCTGGACATTTTAGTGCCATACTAAATCAGGGCCCTCAATAGGAGCTCTAATTGCCTAGGATTGAGTGGCAGAGCATTAACCACCACACAAGCCCCTCTGACCAGGGGGTGTGAGCCCATGAAGAGGGCAGAGAAGAGCTGCTGTGACCAGCAGCCAGCTGTGTGCAGAAAAAGCCTTCTCTGCCCACTTCCCCTCCTTCATCTGCCTCCAATGACTTCCCCTCCTTCATCTGCCTCAAGGTATTGGAGAGACCTGGAGAATACAGAACAGGAGCCACTGACGGTGGGAAGAGATGGGGCCTGGGACCCACCTAGAATGATGCTCACTTCTGACTCAGGCTCTTTCCTAGCTGTGTGTTCTCCAGCAAGACACCTAATATCTCTGAAATCCATATCCTCCTATGTGAAATAAGCTGAAGAATCTCCTGCAATGCTGAGGATGCCTGGATGCCTGGTACACAGTAGGAGCCTAGCAGAGCCCAGATCCCCACTAGCCCTTTAATGCCTTCATTCATCCTTTCTCTTACCTTACCTCCTCCCCCTCCCTGACTACCCCACACAGAACCTTTCAGACATCCTGAGGGTCTTTGCCCATGGACCCCTCTCTACTCACCTCTGCTGCTCATGGCTCCCTTACCTCTTCCCCCTGCTCAGGTAGTACTGATACAGTGAGGGAGAACACATCCAGGCAGAGAGCAGAGCCTAGTCCCAGGGAAGCCACTCCAGGCAGCCAGAAGATAGGCACCCGATGCTAGGACATGCACCAGTAAGGGAAGGAAGCTCTTTAGATCCCTGATACTGCACAGGCCAGTGTAGCAAAAGATTAGCAACAGACCAGGAATATCACAGAAAGGACGGTAGAGACAGACTGAAGACATTACAAGGGGTGGCTCCAGACCATAATACAGCATTGCTTATTATTATTATTATTATTATTATTATTATTATTATTATTATCAGCATTATTATTATTATTATTATTATTATTATCAGCATTATTATTATTATTATTATTATTATTATTATTATTATTATTATTATTTGCTTACAGGCTAATTAATCTACTCACAAGATTTTTTATTTTCCTCACTCTTTAGACTTTAGTCTGACACAGTATTGTGATGTCTCTGTGTGTCTGTATGGTGTATATTTGGTATAAGCACACTTGTGGGTGCTAAAGCCCATCTACATGAGAGTGGAGATCAGAGGAGAATATAAAGTGCCCTGCTCCCATCACTTTGCCTTGCTCCTTTGAGGCAAAGTCTTTCACTGAACCTGGAACTGGGCTGGCAGCCAGCAAGCCCCAGCCATCCAGCACAGCTACGTCAATTTTTTTTTATATGAATAAAGATTTGAACTCAGATCCTCACTCTCATGTAGCAAGAGTTCTTGCCCACTTAGCCATCTTTCCAGTCTGAGTATGATGACTTCAAAATCCACATACCCTAACTGAATAACAATTCCTTGTGGAAATATGCTAATGGCTGCCCGAATCCTCCGCAAGCCGGTCCTGCTGAGGAAGGTCTTGCAGTAACACTGACCACTGTGACCAATGAGGTGACTGCTGAAGGTTAGAGTGGCTGTGGTGACTTCTTAAACTTCAGTTTCCCAGATTCGCTGACTCTTCTTCGGGGCAGGAGTTTTCAGTTCTGTATTTTATGGCCAGGCAAACTTCTTCCAAACTTAGAACCCCAGACCCTGCTACTGTTGGAAGTAAGTGTCTGTAGCCCTCCGAATCTTCTGTCACATCAGAGTGCTCACAGGGTCTCCATGGGCAGGAGCTACCCAAAGGCACTAGCTTCTTCCTTATATCCCAAGACTGCAGCCCTCCCATCTCACCTTCAGATGCCACTTCTGATCCTGACTCTTTGCTGTATCCACCACACCTGAGATGAGTCTTTGTGGAAGTCTTGGTTGCCTCCAAGTCACCATCTTCTTCCAAGCTCCCGTTAACGTTAATGTCTTGGTCTTTTCCCTGAATCACAGATGTTCTTTCTGACATCTACAATGGTGTGTGTTCTCCAGAAGTTCTTGATTGAACTCTAACCAGATCATTTAGAAGAATCCCTATCTGTGGCATCCTTACAAAAGTATATTTCTTAGATAATCAGATTTGAAAGTTGATATTCTTCCTTGAGGTTCCAGCTGTAGACCAGATGTCATGTTAGAAGGCATGAGATAAACATTTGCTTTATATGACTCTATCTTAGCTCTGGGGTGACCAGGTGCACCATCAATCACTGGTACTATTTTGGAAGGAATCTTTTGTTTTTCCTTAGCATTAGATCTCAACAGTGGACTTCCATGTTATATATAGATGTGCCTGGCTCCCTTCATAGAGCACAGGTGAGGAAGATACAGGCTTCTG
The DNA here is from genome assembly GCF_008632895.1 of Mastomys coucha. NCBI lineage: Eukaryota > Metazoa > Chordata > Mammalia > Rodentia > Muridae > Mastomys > Mastomys coucha. The sequence continues at coordinate 83,918,821 of NW_022196906.1, read as the reverse complement.
AGAATTCAGAATTTTAAATGATCACTGGCTTAGCTCCTATGTCTGGGTCCTTAACAAGACAGCCTATTCTTTAAAGCTCTGAAACCAGACATCAATTTCTCTGTAGCTATGACAGTCTTCCACAGACTTGTCTGTTCTGTCAGGCACTTTGGTCCACATGGGGAATCAGGTGTGAAGTGCAGCTGCCTTCATGGATTATCTCTGATCCATCTTCTAGGCCACTTCCTCCAGTTTCCCCATCAGTCCCTTGCATTGCTCCTTGGAGGAATGACTTCTGTCCATGAATACCTGCAAGCTTCTACAGCCTTCTCAGAGTTGAAGAGAGTTAGTGCACCTCTCTGGTAAAGCCATTGTTTATTTGAGCTTCCCTCTGGAAGTGCCTCTCTAACAGTCATATGATTGTTAGAGAGACACTGTTAGAAGTGTCTCTCTAACAGTAATATGACTGCTAGCCTTCTTAGCACTGGTGTTTATTGGACCAGCTCCTCCTTTTTTTAAAATAGAAGATTTATTTTTGTTATTTTTTTAAAATTTTTTATTTAAATTTTTATTTAATAAAAATTTTTTTATTAAAATTTTAAAAAATTTTTATATTTTATTTTATTTTTATTTATTTTTTTTATTTTTGTTATTTTTAACTATGTGCGTGAGTGTGGGTATGTGCCTCTCAGGGCAGGCACCAGAGAAGGCCAGAGGCACAGGGTTTCCTGGAACTAGAATTACAGAGCTGTCTAACGCGGGACTCAAACTCTGGTCCTTTGCAAGGGCTGAAGGAGTACTTTATGCCAAGCTATCTCTCCTGCCCTGGAGTAGCACTTTTACTTCTCTTCAAGGCTGTTTCCTTTGCCTTCAGAACTTGGCTGCTTGTCATAAGAAGCTTGGCTCTCGGGCCATTCAGCTCTCAGCATGCATTTCTCACTGAGCCATATTTTTGCTTTTGACTCAAAATAGGATATTGAGAATGTGTTTTATTCACACACTCGGGGGCCACTGTAGAGTTATCGTTCCAATTTCAGTATTATCTCTGGAGATCAGCAGGCCAGAGGACAGTAAGCAAGGTACAGTAATGGCCAACTGGTGGAGCCTCCAGAATGTACACAGCATGTATCATATCAAATGGATCATTTTCTCCCTGCCCCCCGCCCCACCCCCACCCTCTGCTCCGTAACAGGGTTTCTCTGTAGCTCTGGCTGTCCTGGGACAGGCTCTGTAGACCAGGCTGGCCTCAGAGTCACAGAGATCCACCAGCCTCTGCCTCCCGAGTGTTGGGATTAAAGCTGCCAATGGATTATCTTAAGATTCATGGCATCCTAAACAATTAAACCATACAATCAAAGTCACTTCTAACAGATCATTATAACATAACAAAGTTTCAAATGCCACAAGAATTAGCAAAATGTGGTAGAGACATAAACTGAGCCTACGTTGTTTGATGGGTGTGCTCCGTGAAGCCTTGCACTATGAAAAGGCACATCTTTCATACTCAGATCACATTCAGTATGGGTGTGATAGCATACACCTGTAACCAGCAATCTTGTGGTGGGGATGGGAAATAGAGACAGGTATCCATGGCAGTAAACAACAAAGAGGTGCTGTTTCAAACAAGGTGGAAGGAGAGGACAGACAGACATCCAGAGTTTTCCTCTGACCTGCACATGCATATGCCTACACTCACACGCAGGCACACACAGGCGTGTGTGTGTGTGTGTGTGTGTGCATGTGCATGTGCACACACACAATTTTAGTGGGTTGGTTGAACGTTTTTCCTGGATAACAGCCTTTTGTTTCTATTTTGGGAATTCCCTAGTATTGCCTATTTACACCTTTCTCTCAAGAATTTGAAACAACTCCTTCAAACACAATTCTGCATGTGTGAGCCCCAGCATTCACTTAGGATTTATCATGGTTGGTGATGTGGTTTTCCATTTTGCTATGAGAGGATCTCTGTTTTCTTTCTGCCTCAACCTTGGATATCAGGTCTTTTCCAACCTCTATTTGATTTATTTATTCCAATCCATATTTACCTGTACTTTAGTTTATGTGAAAATACTTAACCAAAACTTGCTTTGCTGTAATATGAGAAGAAAGGCTATGAGTATGACCTTCCTCTTTAATTGGTACGCCAAGGGTCCAAGTCAAATTAGAATGCCTATGGTTTTTAATAAATTCGCAAACATTCTTCAGCCTGCACGGGGAATTTCACTTTGATTTGATGACATGCTGGCTAATTCTTAGGTGTTATGTTATCACCATGTTATGATATACTTTTGTTATTTCTATTTATCTATCTACCTATATATCATCTATCTACCTATCTGTCTGTCTATCTATCTATCTATCTATCTATCTATCTATCTATCTATCTGTCTATCTACCTATCTACCTATCATCAATCTACTTACTTATCATCTATCTATATATCTACTTATCATCAATCTACCTACCTACCTATCATCTATTTATCTATCTACCTACCTACGTATCTATCATCTATCTACCTACCTATCATCAAATTACCTACCTACCTATTATCTATTTTTCTATCTGTCTATCTATCTATCTATCTATCTATCTATCATCTATCAACCTACCTATCATCTATCTACCTACTATCATCAATCTACCTACCTATTATCTATCTACCTATCATCAATCTACCTACCTACCTATTATCTATTTATCTATATACCTACCTACCTATCATCTATCTATCTATCTATCTATCTATCTATCTATCTATCTACCTATCATCTATCTATCTACCTATCTATCATCTATCTATCTACCTATCATATATCTACTTACTTATTATCTATCTATCTACCTACCCATCATCAATTTACCTACCTATTATCTATTTGTCTATCTGTCTGTCTATCTATCTATCTATCTATCTATCTATCTATCTATCTATCTATCTACCTAATGTCTATTTATCTATCTACTTACCTACCTATCATCTATATGCCTTCCTATCATCAAATTACCTACCTACCTATTAACTGTCTGTCTGTCTATCTATCTATCTATCTATCTATCTATCTATCTATCTATCTATCTATCTATCATATATTATATCATATCATATCTATCTATCTATAATCTATCTATCTAATTATCTATCTATCTATCTATCTATCTATCTATCTATCTATCTACCTACCTATCATCTATCTACCTACCTATCATCTATCTACCTACCTACCTATTATCTATTTGTCTGTCTATCTATCTATCTATCTATCTATCTATCCACCTATCATATCATATCTATCTATCTACTGTTATCTATGTATCCACCCATCCATCTATCTAGCCATCCACCCACTCACCCCACTTCACCCACCTTTGTGTCTATGTGGTATGTGCAAGTATGTACACACACTTCCATGGGAGTGAAGACAAGAAGTTGATGTCAGGTATCTTCCTCAGTTTCTCTGTGTTTATTGTGGCAGGGTCTCTCACTGAACCCAACATTCATTAATTCAGCTTGTTTAGTTAGCCAGCTTGCTTGGGGGACTACAGGCAGACCACTGCAACCCCCAGCATTTGTGCAGTACTGGGGATCTGAACTCCAGATCCCATGTTTGTGCAGCAACTAAATACCCACATGACCATCTTTCCATCTTATAACATATTTTAATTGGAGGTAGGGAATGTGTCTTTCATTGTTTAAGTGGACATTAAAATAATTTTTTCTAGGCTGAAATTTCAGTGGAATTATATTAAATTTGGAGAGTATTTTTGGTGAAAAGAATGTTTTTGATATGGAAACTTTCTAATCTGGACATTAGTACACCTCTCTCTCCACCCCCTTCCTCCTTTTCCTCCTCCTCCTCTTCTTCTTCTCTCTTTCTTCCTATTCCTCCTTCTTCCCCCCTCTCTTTGTGTGTGTGTGTGTGTGTGTGTGTGTGTGTGTGTATGAGTGTGTGTAAGCACAGGTGCTTGCAGGTGTGTAGCCATGTGATGCCAGAGGCCAGCCTTTGGAGCATTCCTCAGGAACACTGTCAACCCTATGTTGAGACAGGGTCTCTCACTGGCCTGAAGTTCAACAAGTAAGCTAGATTAATCAAGCTAGCCATTGAGCTCCATTACGCCCCAGGGATCCTCTGGTCTCTGCCACCTCAGTGCTGAGATCACAGGTACACACTACCTCAGGTTTTTCACACTGTTTCTGGAATGGAACTCAGACCCAAGTACCAACCAAGCCATTTCCCCAAGTCCCACTTGTGTGTTTTTCGAGTCTTTTAAAAAAAGATATAAGAAAGCTTTCTGTCTTGATCACTTGGGACCTCTGTTTATTTCTCCATAATCATGTTGCTGCTTCTATTTTGAGCAGGATCATTTTCTCATATTTTAAAGTTACTCTGTAGACAGTGGGAAAAGCTACCCTCATTTGGATTAAAAACTACCTGGATTTTGGACTCACTGCCAGGTTCCCATTGATGATGACCTCTGATTTATCCAGTTCAGCTACTCCTCCACCATCTGCTTCTTCTCTCACTGAATGGCAGCTTCAGCTGGCCAGCCCCTCAGTCACTCCACCTAATCATCATGTTGTGGATTCTGTGCTCTGCTCTCAGGGACACCTGCCTCTCTATCATCTCTTCCCAGACTATTGTTAGTGGGTTCCTCAGGAGTCCTCTGCTTCCACATTTGCCCTCAGCTCACCCTCTCTCTTAATGCAGCAATTAATTCTTGAACATCTGAGCTGACTTAGAGTGGCCTTAGCTTGCCCTATACCCTCCTAGCCCATCTTATATTCTTTCTCATTTTGTTTCAGCCACTCTGCCTTTATTTCTGTCCACTGTACTCAAGTTTTTCTTGCCTCGGTTTTTGCATAGGCCATTCTCTTGGTATATACTGACATTTTTGAGTGGGAGGAGCAGAGTAGGAGAGAAGTGGGAGGGAAAGAAGGGTGTAGTATTATCTACATCCAAGTATACCTTAAAATTACTTCAGATTTATTTATTTTATTTTAGGTGTATGAATGTTTTGCCTGCATGTATGTCTGGGCACAACATGCATGCGTGGTGCCCATGGAGGTCAGAAGAGGGCATTGGATGCCTGGAATTGGAACTTTGGTTTTTGAGCTACCCTGTGGGTGCTGGGAACTCAATGTGGGTCCTCTGCAAGAGCAAACAAGTGCTCTTAATAACTGAGCCATCTCTCCAGCCCCAAGTATGCCTTTTTAAAAAAATTGACTTTTGGTTAGAATAATCGGAAGGCTTTCCAGTTTATTCAGTTCTGTCAGTGTAGGTAAAAATGATTGATTTCCTTCAGTTCTGTCATTTTAAGTAAAAATGATTGATTCTTTTAAAATGCTAAGTTTATCGAGACTCTTTAAGGAGAGTGCACAGCATAGGTTTTCTAAATGCACATACCCTTTCAAAGGTAGAAAGCTGTGAGCCCTGTGCTGAGCTCTGCCAACACACAGCCAGGCACCAGACCAGAGGCTGGTCATTCCATATCCAAATCTGGCCATAATAAAGACAGAGATTGGGTTCCAGGGGTTACTATCCTCACCACACTCTGTGTTAGAGGTTAGCAGCTGTGGCCTGTTGGGCACACATGACACACCCCATCTTGGATGACTTTCACCTTTTTGAGGTTATTGTTGTTTTAAAACAGAATATCACTATGTGCTTAAGGATGCTGGGGAGCCTGCTATGCATTCCAGACTGGCCTTTGTCTCTCCAGTGCTGGCATTATAAGAATGTGATACCACATGTGGATTTTTGGGTTTTTTTTTTTACACTGTAAATGGTTGGGGGGAAGAACCCTCCAACAGATATTTTGTGACATGTGAAAATTATATGAAGTTCAAGTTTTAATGTGTATAAATAAAATTAATTGGAATAGAGCCACCCCATGTGTTTGTGTCTCTATTACTGCTTAGTTGCCATAGGAAATGTAGGCTCCACAAACTCTAAAATATCGATTTTTTTAAATTAATTTTTTAGTGAATAGCAATGACATTTTATATATTATTGTATTTTGCTCAGGCTTGTCCCTCCACTACCCTTCTGTTCCTTCTCACTCCTCCCACTATGAAATAAAATTACTCATATGTGGTCCTTTCCAGGTAAGTTTTCCTAGTATCCCAGGAATTATGGTCCTGCCCTCCTCACCCTCTGGAAAGATCTTGACACTAAAGAGATCCCGTTTGGGTTTGTGAGGAGGCTCAGTGGGTCAAGCACTTGCTTCACAGGTATTAGAATCTGCATTTGCATCTCCAGCACTCCCTTGGAGCCTGGAATGGTGGCTTAAGTCAGCAATCCCAGCTCTGGGGAAGCAAAGGATCATTGGTGCTTGCTGGTCAATGAGTATAGCCAAATTAGTGTGATCTAGATTTACTGAGAGATCTTGTTCCAGAAAATAAGGGGAAAAAACCCAAGGAGGAGAAAGACCTTGGGGTAGGAGACGCCCAGTGTTGACTTTTGGTCTCTACATGTACACAAGTGCACACACTCACACGTACACAAAAGAAATCGCTGTTTAAAGGTAGTGAGGGCTACTGCAGAGAGGCACTCGAGGAGTATACAGAAGGGAATGTTGGCTAATAGCTATCAAGAGGTCTGGGGGCTGGTGAGAGACAGAACATCCAAGGGAACCAACGAGGAAAGGACAGTAGTTCATCTGAGACCTGCTTACCTGCCTCCTTCTGCATTGACCAGGAAGGGGCATGACCAAGGCCAGGCCAAAGAGGCCAGAGTGGGGCCAGAGCAGGGCAGAAGCAGGCCTGTCTACACTACTAGTTACGGTGGCTTAGTGCCCACCCCTGTCCACTCCCTAGATCATTCAGACATGACAAATGGATTTTGGCATTTCCTCCCATGGAATTCCTCATTGGCCCAAACCAAGGCTCCAGGCAGTCACTCACTGTCAATCATCAGAGTGAGCATCAGGATACAGACATAACCCTGTCACCAGGCTGAGGAGACCCTTAGCACAACTGTGGCTTCCAGCTCTCAGGGCTGGGTATGGATTTTATTAAAAGGAAACTGTTCAAGTCTGTAAGTAGACCGTGCTGGCCACTCAGAGCCTGCTACCGCCGCTTAGGTGAAGGAGCAACCGAGGTATATGACAAGCATGCAATTAACACCCTTCGTGACACTGCCTACCTGGAGGAGAGAGGTCTCTTTCTTCTCTAGGACCTTTTTACTGAGCACCAGTAAATTAAATCACTAAATTGACATCAGGTTTCTAAAGTGGCCATCCACTTCCTCTCGAAAGCAGTGTAGCTGTGTAGAGCCGCTCTCCAGTAAACCAGCAGGCAGCTTCCCTCTTCACATGTGCTGCCCAGAGCCCTTCCTTCCCCATGGTTGAGGTGGAAAGCAAGCAGGATCAGGTTCGGGAACCTGTCCCCAAGGCACTTAGAGTAGAAGGAAGGGCGGGGCTCACACAGTGGAACAGACTTCAGATAGCGGACATATTTGGAGCCCTGTGCTATGATCCAAGCTAACGAAGAGCATGGAGCATAGGAGAGAAGCCCAGCTTGTCTTTCCTTGTCCGCCCTGTGATGCCTCTTTCTCACATGCTTCTGTCCAGTGGGGGTCTTAGCACAGGAACCTCTCGGAAGTCAAGGTTGCTGCTGCTAAGCTCTCAAAATCCCCACTTCCCCCCCAAAACCCATGAATACAAATAAGCTTTCTTTTCCTTTCTTTCTTCTTTTCTCCCCCCCCCCCCCAGTTCTGTGAACAAAACTGAGGGTCTCCTGTGTGCCAGGCAAGTGTTCATCATCTGAGCTGTATTTCCAACCATTTTAAAAAGGTAAAGTCCAGATATTTTGTTATTGCATCATGAAATAGATGAAGACAATTCGTAACGGTCAAACATTGAAAGTAGAGTTTCTCATTGGCAGTGTTATTGGTATTTCTGGTAGAATAGTTCCCGTGTGTTATAGAATGTTTGGACATATCCATGGCCTTTGCCCACACATGTTAGTAACAACCTCCTATAAACTTTTGCAAACCGTCATTGTTAACTCTCTTACCACGGCCAAAATATTTTAGATTTCAACTATGTCTGCCTTAGTTTATACTCCCATCTCAGGCTCTGAAACTGGTCATACTACCTTGACTTATTACCCTCCTCCTGGGACTCAGATTCCTCAGGAGCACTTGGTGGAAAACACTCGTGGGTTTGTGTCAGGATTCAGCTCAACGTCTGGCAACCAATGCCTCCCACCTTTGTGGTTCCCCCTCTTTACCTGTTCAGAAAGATGCTGCTGACGTCGTCATGAGTTATAGGGGGTTTCTTAGAGCTGGCAGCCATGCGCAGTGGGCGCAGGAAATTGTTGACAAGGATGTGTAGTTGCTGCACGTACTCAGCCTCGGCCTCCAGCATGCTGAACACTACCTGGTTCCTCTTGCGCATGCTGTCGGCGTGGGGAGACCGGATATAGTCCTGGATGATGTTCTTCCACTTTCGACGGCACAGCCATCCCCGAAGGAAGCTTTGGACCTGGTAAGGAAGAGTGGTTAATGTTTGTATAGGTTACTCTTGTTCGTAAAAGTTGTGAGCACACCAGGGCCAGGGGCCAGGAATTTTCATCCTCACTGCTGGGAGTATAGGGAGAAAAGCCGATATGTAGGGCAGGCCTGGCTGTGCTGCCTGGGTGATGCTGAACATGCCCCATGGGCCCTCAGACACTTCCCAGATGTGAAATAGGGATCAGAAACATCACGGTACGGACTAGAAAGCTAGTTAGAAACATGTGTTCTAGAGCCTGCTCCAGCCTGCTACATTTTTTTTAAAGATTTATTTTTTATTTATTTTATGTGTATGAGTACACTGTAGTTCTACGAACGGCCATGAGCTATCATGTATGTTACTGCTAGTAATTGAACTCAGGACCTCTGACAGCCCCGCTCGCTGTGGCCC
>NW_022196906.1:83898400-83905900 GCF_008632895.1 Mastomys coucha | reverse complement strand
CATATGACCAGGATTCACATTTACATAGTCAAAAGAAAAGAACTTTCTCATGAAGAAAAGCCACCTGTTTCTCCTCCCTGCTTTGGTGAGAGTTCTGTGGAGAGTGACTGCTAGTGGTCTCATTCATTACAGAACCTGGTGGCTAACACAGGACCCAGCAGGCAACACAACCTTGTTAGCTACAAAAATAAGTGAATTAAAAACTGATCAGGGCAACAGTGGCTGCAAAAGCCCCCACCACAGGAAGCTATCATAGTCACTGAGCCCAGCACATCTAAAGGCAGAGGCTCGGGGGACAGGCACGGCTGCCAGCGGGCTGTTTCCTCCTCAGAACAGGAGGCTGTGCCCTCAAGGCCACTTGCTGAACCTCAGGATGAATGGCTCTTCAAAATGAAACGTTGAAGCCTTTGAAAGTGGAGTGAGCAGTTGTAGGCTCTCCACGCCTAGGCTGCTAAAATTACCCTGGCTGGCCTTCACTTGGAGAGTGTCTGAAAACATCTAACTGGAACATTCAGTGGAGAGATCTGTTCGCTTCCCCTTCACACCCTCCCCTCCCGCTTTTTTTTGGGGGGGGTCTCTCTATTACTTCCTTATATTTTCTCCACAGCCCTTAAGCTTAGAACATTGATGTGTTGAGAGTAGATTTTTCATGAATAAGTGAATGACTGACTGCCACCCCACTGCTCTTGGCCAGAGTTAGTCATTAGGTGATATGGCCATAATCCTTCCCTTGTCTCTGTCTCTGTCTCTGTCCCTGTCTCTATGTCTTTCTGTCTCTCTCTCTCTCTGTGTCTCTGTCTGTGTCTCTATCTTTCTGTTTGTCTCTGTCTCTCTCTGTCTTTCTGTCTCTGTCTCTCTGTCTGTCTTTCTCTGTCTCTCTGTCTCTGTTTCTGTTTTTCTCTGTCTGTCTTTCTCTGTCTCTGTCTCTCTGTCTCTCTGTCCCTGTGTGTGTGTGTATGTGCTCTGTTTGGATTTGGGGAGCTGTGTTGGGTTACTATAGATCTCAGAGCTTTTCCCCAGAGTAGGATAGAGCCAAGAATGAGCTAGGAGTTTCAAAAAGAGGACAATTTTGGGCCAGCCTTTGGAAGTCTGTCAGAGGCTCTCTGTACACAGTAGAAAGTCTAACAGATGGATGGAAGCCTGTGTTCCAGTTCCAGGTCTGTAACTTCTTGGCTGTGTGTGCTTGGACCTGAGGTCTCTGAGCCTGATCCCTCATGGCTTATCCTATTTTCGTTTGTTTGATTTTTCTTTCTCTATGTAGCCCTGGCCATCCTGGAACCCTTGCTATAGACTGGGTTGGTTTCAAACTCAGAGATTTACCCGCCTCTGCCTCCTGAGTGCTGGGATTAAAGGCATGTGCCACCACTGCCCAGCTTATCCTACTGGAATGGCACTGGGGGCTGATGAAGGAGGTGTGGCTGAAGGCTCATTTTAGGGTTAGAAATGGGTTGATATGGAACTCCAGTTAAATGTGAAGTTGCAAGTTGATGTTAGCAGTGGTATAGAGTTTTGGCACCACTAGACAAGATGGCATTGGTGGTTCTGGGTCTCTAAACTTTCTGTACAGGGATGGAAGGGACTGAGCTACAGCTACAGGTATTGGAGGGAGTTCTGTACACAGAATTGTCCCTGTCCCCAGGGCTTCTAGCGCTATCACTGATACCTTCAGGTTCTTCATCCTTTTCTGTTGGGATTACATGTCTTTCAGGGAAGCCTGGTAGGAATCAGGGAACACAGCTTGGGGACAGCAGGCCTGGGTCACATGAATTGCCACCTCTCACTCTACTCTGCCTCCTTAGGTGGGATCTTGGCTGTCTGCTCTCCATATCCTGGTATCAAGGATACCATATGGGCTTCTGGGAAGGATGCCAGAGAGCTTGTGCTCTCAGGAATCAACAGCATCTCTCAGCATGGTATCTAAAATGTAGGTTCACATTCAGAAGTTCTGGACTGGCCCAAGCCTTGGCTAACAATGAGTGGCTATGCCCTAGGAGGTATTTACAGGACTGGTGCCCACATAAAGAAGGCTTGATCCCATGTCATCAGGGGCACACCCTAGAAGCTTGTGATTTGCCTTTTGACACTTGTGTATCTGGTGCAGGCAGAGAGAGCCCAATATGACCTATAGGTAATATTGTACCTCCAGAGTCTGGAGTTGACAATAGAGATGTTCATGTGTCCTCACACAGTCTAACAGCTTGTTTTTACGTAATCCCACTCATCCTTACCATCTGACCAGGTAATAGCAATGACTCTGCATTATATGAAACAACCCAGAAGCAGAGAAGTGGGGGACACACTCCAGGTAGCACCTGGTAAGCACAGAGGTGGGACCCAACTGGCTCTGTATGCAGGCTCATCCTGTTCGCCTCCTACTACCACATCCTAAACATGGAGGCTAGGGAATGAGCCTGTGCATTCGCCCCGTCTTGTAGGAATCTTGTCTAGGAACACCAACTTGCAGTCACCTCGGTCTTCAGTCGCTCGATTTCGACCTCACCATCCTCAAGTTGCTGCCGCAGCTGCTTAGCCACGGTCTTCTCTGTCTCCACTACCTGCAGCAGGTGCAGGTACTTCTGCATAAGCGCCTCATGCTCTGTAGCCAGTATCTTATAGCTGTGGACAGAGATGTATAACAGGTGAGATGCTGCCCCATCTCTGGGCCCACCCCCCATTGTACACCAACTGCTGGTTGCTTTATTAGCCTGGATCTCTTTGTTATACTCTTTTTATCTGATTCTCTGTGCTTTTGTCTGTCTCTCTGTATAACACACACACACACACACACACACACACACACACACACACACACACACACACAAAAACATATTCCTGGGACTTTAGGTAGATTTGCATTTTGAAACATACCCGCCGGGGCGGTGGTGGCACACGCCTTTAATCCTAGCACTTGGGAGGCAGAGGCAAGCGGATTTCTGAGTTCGAGGCCAGCCTGGCCTACAGAGTGAGTTCCAGGACAGCCATGGCTACACAGACAAACCCTGTCTCAAAAATACCAAAAAAAACCATACCCACCCCTCCTGACTCCACTCTCCTTAGCCTACTTCTGGGATTCAGCTGAAATGACATCTCCTGGAAGCCTTAGTGGACTCCAGGGATCTTTTTCCAGCATCTGAGCTTCTAGTACCATGGTGATAGCCGGTGGATATATCGAACACCTAAAAAGTACTTAGTGGATGTACTTGCTGCATGCAAGGGTGACTACAGACACATGCCTCAGGCCTCATGGGATATATAGAAGACAAGTAGGCATACACATTTCATTGTTTGTTTGGGTGATGCCTGAAGACACTGCACAGGACACAGAAATGTCAAATGGTGAGTTGCAGGCTCTTAGTAGTGTACACCACTGAGGACGGGGCACAGCAACAAGGATTTGTGGTCAGGCAAGATTTCTAGTAAGTCCTAGGTGATACAACCCCAAGTTAGAACTGAGGCTTCTAACTCCCCACCTAGTTCCTTGTGTACATACTGTAGGGCAGCCCTGGGTAGGAGGCTTGTGTCAGCAGTAATTGATAACGAGGTGAGGTGGTTAGGTGGCACCGGATCAGAGAGAGTCCTGAAGGACAGGCAAAAAAGGGAGAAGGTGTCATGGAAGATGGGTAAATGAATATGTGGTGCATAGAGTGGCAGAGGAGGAGTAGAGGTAAGGAGTGGCTTGTCTAAGGTCACCACCCCTGAAGAGAGACATCTAAGTTCTAGGTCTGGGCCTCTCCATGATGCTCCATGGTACGACCAAGCCTATTGGCTAGCATTGTAGCTGGGTAAGAATCTGATTCTAGAAAGAGGCCCAGCCCTGGAGGACAGGGTAGCTTGGACTCCAACATCTCATAGGGAGGTGTCTATCCAGATGGGGAAAGGGCCTTGGAAGAGAAAAGTTAATGTTCTCAGGGATAATGAGGTCTGGGTCTGTATCCCCTATTATGTCTCAAATTCTTCTTCTTGCTTCAACCCACCATCATCACCTTAGGGCCTCCTGTTTACCTTCTCTCACACTTGCCCATCCCTCTGTGTCCCTCTTCTTACCCAGCAAGGTCCCATCTTTATCACTGTGTCTCCTTTCTTAATAGTAGCGAGGGGTTCCCCTTCCCATCCTTGGAATGACAAGGGCCAAGACATCTCATATGCCTAACAAACTTCTCTGTAGGGTCTCTTTCTTTCAGAGGAAACTGCCCTCTGCTCCATTATACATCCATTCCAGAATCCAGAAAAGACTCAAGTCCCTACTCCTCTAGGACAAACCAAGCTGTCTCTTGCCCTCCCTAGCCCTACTGTGACTATCAAAGGGACTGGACTGAGGTAACCAAGATTTTAGGAAAGCACTCACCCTAGTGTGTTTCTGAGGGTGTTTCCAGAGATGATTAATGGAGGGCTGGGAGGAATAGCTTTAACTGTGGGTGGTGCCATCCCATTGGCTGGAGGTCCAGAAGGAACCAAAGGGGAAGAAGGATGAAGCCTACTATCGAGGATAGTCTCTGTCTGCTTTCTGGCTGCCCTGAAGTGAGCAGCTTCCTTCTGCTCACAGCATGGCGGCTTACCCTACCACAATCCTAGACACAACAGAGCCCAAGGGATGGAGTAGTAAAGCTGCAGAAACCATGACCAGAATAAACCTTTCCTCCTTGAGGTTGTCCTTTTAGGCATGCTACCTTCTTTTGCACTGGCTCAGCATAGTTTAACTGAAAGAACAGCTCACCCAGTATTTCCTAGCACCCTGTACCCTGATGGTACAGCATTGGCTCTTAGCACCTACAGCAACTGTTTCACCCTCTGGGTTCACCCACTATCTCCTACTTATGAGATCAACAGACACTTTGTCTTTGGGAAGCTTCTTGCATAATCATGCAGCTCTGCATACAGCTGATCCATGTGGTCAAGCTGGGGAGGAAGGTCTTTGTCTCCGCCTCAAGAGTCTGCTGCCTGAGCCCACAAAAACTCCCTGACCCTCAAGGTTTGAGGTGAGAGTCCCAGGAGGCCATGATGGAATTAACCTTGCAACAATGAAAGGCTGTGTGCCAAGGTGCTGAAGTGGACAGGGCAGTGGCACAGGGCCTTGTCATCTGATGGTGCCAGAAGATGCCCTCTTGGGAGGAGGCTGGCAGCAGCCATATTTTGAAAGTGGGAGGATATGGCAGGAAAGGCTTGCTCCATCAGGCCCAGGACAGCTATGGCAAGGAAGGGATCTGGGGATCCAGGGAAGAAACTGTGATCCAGAGGACTGATCTCTGTCCTTAGCGCCACCTTTCTTAAGTAACCGTCTGAGAGACAAGCTGCTCCATGATAACACCAGTAGTTTAAAACGGCGATCTGGCTGCTTCACTTGTGAAAATGAGGACAGACAGGAAGGTCTTCCTATCTTCCTAGGATACTTAATTGTCTTCACTCACAAGGGAAATTCAATTGAGAGCAAGGAGTCTGTTTTCACACCATCCTGCCTCCCTGCTCAGGGGTGCAAAGCTTCTTCATTAGTCTCATCTTACTCATGGCAGACACTTCAGTGCTCCAGGCAGAAGTGCCATCTGCAGGTGATCTGCTTACCTTGCTCCTCTCCTCCATTTTCCTCTTACCCTGCCTCCTCTTTCTTTTCTCCTTTCCTCTCTGATTCCTCCTCCCCTCTTTCTGGTCCCCCCCTTTTCCCCTCTTTTCTTCTCTATTCTCTTCCCTCTCCCTTCTCTTTTATTCCCCTGCCCTACCTCTTCCTTTCCTTTTATGCCCATTTTAATAGGATATGTTATGCTTTGCATGTGAAATCCCATGTGTCAGAAAACAAGCAAAGAGCAGCAGGGTTGCTACAGGGGTGATTAGCACCGGACTGCTGAGATAGCTCAGTTGGTAGAGTGTCTGCCGCAAAAGCACAAGGAACTTAGTAAAAAAAAAAAAAACAAACTAAAATAAAACAGGTCATGAGGTGTGTGCTTGTAATTCCAGCTCTGGGGAGAAGAGGTAGGCAGGTCTAACCTAACCTATTCTGAGAGCTGTTGTCCTGTGAACAACCTGGACACACACACACACACACACACACACATACAAATTAGCCAGACTCTACCCATTATTGGCTCAAGGATATTTGGAAAATCTTGCTTTGAGAAGTCCCAGAGAACACATGTAAGTCCTTCTCTACATCCATCCATTAAGTATTCAGAGGCACCTGCAGCTGTAAGCCAAGTAGGTGTGGCTGCTGTTGGAACCAGTGATAAAATTTGGTGTTATCCATAGGATACTGGTTTGGGAGGTATTCTGAATATAAGGGTTATGAATCACAGAGGTTTCCATCCAGATGTCAAAACAAGGCCTAGGAAGCTAGACAGTATGGGAAGGTCAGAGTCCATATGGGAAGTCCCCAAGAGGGTGAAGCTGGGAGATTTAAAGATGGATTGTTTGGAGCCCTCAGGAGGTTGGAAATGCCAAAAATGTGGGACACCTGACAAGGAGAGTTTCAGGAAGTCAACAGGGGCTTCTGAGTGTTTACACTGAGAAACTGGCAGTTGACAGATTGCCTGGGGCACACAGAGAGGAAGAGGGGCCATCTTAGTCAGGGTTTCTATTCCAGCACAAACATCGTGACCAAGAAGCAAGGTGGGGAGGAAAGGGCTTATTGAGCTTACACTTCCACATTGCTGTTGATCACCAGAGAAAGTCAGGACTGGAACTCAAGCAGGTCAGGAAGCAGGAGCTGACGCAGAGGCCATGGAGAGATGTTCCTTACTGGCTTGCTTCTCCTGGCTTGCTCAGCCTGCTCTCTTACAGAACCCAAGACTTCCAGCCCAGGGATGGCACCACCCACAAGGGGGCCTACCCCCTTGATCACTAATTGAGAAAATGCCCCACAGCTGGATCTCATGGAGGCACTTCCCCAACTGAAGTTTCCTTTTCTGTGATAACTCCAGCCTGGGTCAAGTTGGCACACAAAACCAGCCAGTACAATTGACCCCTTGCCAACTTGACACACAAACACATCACTATTAAGCTTCAACCCTTACTTTCTTATTCATCCTCAAGATCTAAAGTCCCACAGTCTTTACATATTAAAAGTTCAATCCATTTAAAATGTCCGATATCTTTAAAAATTCAAGGTCACTTAACTATGGGCTCAACTAAAATACTTTCTTTCTTCAAGAGGGAAAAATATCAGGGCACAGTCACAATCAAAAGCAAAAATCAAACTCCAAGTGTCTATTGTCTGGGATACACTCACCATCTTCTGGATTCTTCCAAGGGCTTGGGTCACTTCTCCAGCTCTGCCCTTTGTAGCACATACCTTGTCTTCTAGGCTTCAGATGCCTGTACTCCACTGCTGCTGCTGTTCTTGGTGGTCATTGATGGTACTGGCATCTCTAAAACACTGTGTTCCACTGTAACTAGACTTCACCAATAGCCTCTCATAGGCTCTCTTCATGGTACCAAGTCTCAACTTCTTTGCATGACCCCTTCAGTCCTGGGCCATCAATTGCAACTGAGGCTGCACCTTCACCAATGGCCTTC
>NW_022196906.1:83890086-83897624 GCF_008632895.1 Mastomys coucha | reverse complement strand
AGGTTGTCACAGGAATACCCCACTTCTGGTACCAATTTGTCTTAGTCAGGGTTTCTATTCCTGCACAAGCATCATGACCAAGAAACAAGGTGGGGAGGAAAGGGTTTATTTAGCTTACTTCCACATTGCTGTTGATCACCAGAGAAAGTCAGGACTGGAACTCAAGCAGGTCAGGAAGCAGGAGCTGACGCAGAGGCCATGGAGAGATGTTTCTTACTGGCTTGCTTCTCCTGGCTTGCTCAGCCTGCTCTCTTATAGAACCCAAGACTTCCAGCCCAGGGATGGCACCACCCACAAGGGGCCCTACTCCCTTGATCACTAATTGAGAAAATGCCCCACAGCTGGATCTCATGGAGGCACTTCCCCAACTGAAGTTTCCTTTTCTGTGATAACTCCAGCCTGGGTCAAGTTGGCACACAAAACCAGCAAGTACAGGAGCCATGGCTAGGTAATAAGATGGTGAACTTTCAAGGTGGTAGACTTCTTCCTCATCCCCCACCCCCAAACACCTGACAGCTTAAAGGACTTTATTGGCTTTTTCTTACATCAGTAGGGATCCCTATTGATGGACTGGCTCAAGGATTCCATGGCTGCATCAGGATATGCTTACCTAACAACTGTGGGCCCATTAGCCATCCTTTCTTTCTTAACATGAATCAACTCTACAATAGGGAAGGGGGACACTTCAATGACTTTTAAATACCCCATGGCTCAAGGAGAACCTGTGCTTCAGGTACCTAGTCTTCATTATGTTTTGCAGAGGGTCTTTTCTCTGTGTGCTTGGTGTATTTATATGTTTCCTCACTTCTGATAAAAGCTGTTCTTGACTGTCTGTAATATATACACCATTCACTCCCTAGCTACTCACTTTCTCCACTGATACCCAAACTTCCACAGTTTCTACTACTTGCTAAAGGTCCATTCAATGATGAATTCATCAAGGGTTAGCCCAGTGATTAGGTCAGAACCTATAGGAGAAATTTCCTGTTGCTTCCTGTTGTGTTGGAGATTTTTTCCCCTGCCTTTTAATTCTTGAACTGACAAAGGAAATGAATCTGCTCAAGAGTCCTAGATGGTACAAATATGAGCTACAGATAGAAAAGACTTCAAGGGTGGTATTTTGAAGCCCATTGCTACTCATACCATGCCCCAGATACTGGACATGCTCATGACATGATCTGGACACATAGATGTGGAGCTACATGCTATAATGTTTGTCTGGCTGGGCATTGGGCTCATTACTACTTTCTATGTTTCCATTTCTCTCTTTGGGAAGGGGTATGTCCCATACTTGTGTGTCAGAAGTACAAGACTTCCTTTTATATTGTAGGTGATCACACTAATGTTGTCTTGAGTCATTGAAGAGAGACTCAGGGGCAGAAGATACCATAGAAAACATTGACACAACAATCAAAGAAAATGCAAAATGCAAAATGCAAAATATTCCTAACCCAAAACATCCAGGAAATCCAGGATACAATGACAAGACCAAACCTAAGGATAGTAGGTACAGAAGAAAGTGAAGATTCCCAACTTAAAGGGCCAGTAAATATCTTCAACAAAATTATAGAAGAAATTTTCCCTAACCTAAAGAAAGAGATGCCCATGAACATACGAGAAGCCTATAGAACTCCAAATAGACTGGACTGGAAAAGAAATTCCTCCCATCACATAATAATCAAAACATCAAATGCACAAAACAAAGAAATAATATTAAAAGCAGTAAGATAAAAAGGGCAAGTATCATAAAAGGCAGACCTATCAGAATTACACCAGACTTCTCACCAGAGACTATGAAAGCTAGAAGATCTTGGGCAGATGTCATACAGACCCTAAGAGAACACAAATACCAGCCCAGGCTACTATACCCAGCAAAACTCTCATTACCATAGATGGAGAAACCAAGATATTCCATGAGAAAAACAAATTTACGCAATATCTTTCCACAAATCTAGTCCTGCAAAGGATAATAGATAGAAAACACCAACACAAAGAGGGAAACTACACCCTAGAAAAAGCAAGAAAGTAATCTTTAAACAAACCTAAAAAGATAGCCACACAAACATAAAAATAACATCAACAATAACAGGAAGCAACAACTATTCATTAATATCTCTTAACATCAGTGGACTCAGTTCCCCAACAAAAAAACATAGATAACAGACTGGATGTATTAACAGGACCCAACATTTTGCTGCATACAGGAAATGCACCTCAGTGTCAAAGACAGACACTACCTCAGAGTAAAGGGCTAGAAAACAATTTTCCAAGCAAATGGTCCCAAGAAACAAGCTTGAGTAGACACTCTCATATCATTCAACCTAAAGTTGTCAAAAAAGATAAGGAAGGACACTCATAAGCATCAAAGAAAATCTACCAAGAAGAATTCTCAATTCTGAACATCTATGCTCCAAATGCAAGGTACCCACATTCATGAAAGAAACTTTACTAAAGCTCAAAGCACACATTGCACCACAAACAATAATAATGGAAGATTTCAACACCCCACTCTCATCAGTGGATAGATCATGGAAACACAAACTAAACAGAAACACAGTGAAACTAACAGAAATTATGGACCAAGTGGATTTAACAGATATCTATAGAACATTTCATCCCAAAACAGAAGAAATGCAGCACCTCATTGTACCTTCTTAAAATTGACCATATAATTGGTCACAAAACTGGCCTCAACAGATACGAGAAGACTGAAATAATCCCATGCATCCTATCATATCACCAGGGAATAAGGCTGGTTTTCAATAACAACAAAACAACAGAAAGCCCACATATACATGTAAACTGAACAACAACCTACTCAATGTTAACTTGGTCAAGGAAGAAATAAAGAAATTAAAAAGTTTTTAGAATCTAATGAAAATGAAGGCACAACATATCTAAACTTATGGGACACAAAGAAAGCAGTGCTAAGAGGAAAAGTCAGCTCTGAGTGCCTCCAAAAAGAAACTGGAGAGAGCATACACTAGCAGCTTAACAGTACACCTGAAAACTCTAGAACAAAAAGAAGCAAATAGACCCAAGAGTAGTAGTGGCAGGAAATAACTAAACTTAGGGCTGAAATAAACCAAGGAGAAACAAAAAGAACTATACAAAGAATCAGCAAAACTAGGAGCTGGTTCTTTGAGAAAATCAACAAGATAGATAAACCCGTAGCCAGACTAACCAGAGAGTACAGAGACAGTATCGAAATTAATAAAATCAGAAATGAAAAGGGAGACATAACAACAGAAACCATGGAAATCCAAAAAGTTATCAGATATTACTACAAAAGTTTATACTCAACTAAATTGAAAAATCTGGATGAAATGTGCAATTTTCTAGACACAAACCAGCTGCCAAAGTTAAAACAGGATCATTTAAACCATATACACAGTCCCATAACCCCTAAAGAAATAGAAGCAGTCATTAATAGTCTCCCAACCAAAAAAGCACAAGACCAGATGGGCTTAGTGGAAAATTTTATCAGATATTTAAAGAAGACCTAATACCAATACTCTTCAAACTATTCCATGAAATAGAAATAGAAGAAACACTACTCAATTCACTCTATGAAGCCACAGTTACACTTATACCTAAACCACACAAAGACCAAACAAAGAAAGAGAACTTCAGACCAACCTCCCTTATGAACATTGATATAAAAATACTCAATAAAATTCTTGACAACCAAATCCAAGAACACATCAAAACAATTATTCACCATGATCAAGTAGGTTTTATCCCAGGGATGCAGGGATGGTTCAATATACAGAATTCCATCAACATAATCCACTACATAAACAAACTCAAAGAAAAAAGTAACATGACCATTTCATTAGATGATGAAAAAGCATTTGACAAAATTCAGCATTCTTTCATGTTAAAAATCTTGGAAAGATCAGAAATTCAAGGCCCATACTTAAACATAGTAAAAGTGATATATAGCAAACCAGTAGCCAACCTCAAACTAAATGGAGAGAAACCTGATGCAATCCTACTAAAATCAGGGACTAGACAAGGCTGCCCACTCTCTTCCTATCTATTCAATATAGTACTTGAAGTCCTAGCTAGAGCAATTAGACAAGAAAAGAAGGTGAAAGAGATACAAATTGGAAAGGAAGAAGTCAAAATATCACTATTTGTAGATGATATGATAGTATACTTAAGTGACCCCAAAAATTCCACATAGAACTCCTAAAGCTGATAAACAACTTCAGCAAGGTAGCTGAATACAAAATTAACTCAAGCAAATCCGTGGCCTTCCTCTACTCAAAGGATAAACAGGCTGAGAAAGAAATTATGGAAAAGACACGCTTCACAATAGTCACAAATAATACTTCACACTTTGGTGTGACTCTAATAAAGCAAGTGAAAGATCTGAATGACAAGAACTTCAAATCTCTGAAGAAAGAAATTGAAGAGGATCTCAGAAGATGGAAAGATCTCCCATGCTCATAGATTGGCAGGATTGATATAGTAAAAATGATTATAGTAAAAAGCCATCTTGCTAAAAGAAATCTACAGATTAAATGCAATCCCATCAAAATTCCAAGTCAATTCTTCATAGAGTTAGAAAGAGTAATTTGAAAATTCATTTGGAATAACAAAAAACTCAGGATAGCAAAATCTATTCTCAACAATAAAAGAACTTCTGGGGAATCACCATCTCTGACCTCAAGCTGTATTGCAGAGCAACAGTGATAAAAACTGCATGGTATTGGTATAGAGACAGGCAGGAAGATCAATGGAATAGAATTGAAGACCCAGAAATGAACCCACACACATATGGTTACTTGATCTTTGACAAAGGAGCTAAAACCATCCAGTGGAAAAAAGACACCATTTCTTAACAAATGGTGCTGGTTCAACTGGTGGTCAGCATGTAGAAAAATGCAAATCTATCCATTCTCATCTCCTTATAAAAAGCTCAAGTCCAAGTGGATCAAGGACCTTCACATAAAACCAGATACACTGAAACTTATAGAAGAGAATGTGGGGAAGACACTCGAACACATGGGCACAGGGGAAAAAATCCTGAACAGAACACAAATGGCTTAGGCTCTAAGATCAAGAATTGACAAATGGAACCTCATAAAATTACAAAACTTCTGTAAGGCAAAGGACACTGTCAATAGGACAAAAAGGCAACCAACAGATTGGGAAAAGATCTGTACCAATCCTACATCCAATAGAGAGCTAATATCCAATATATACATAGAACTTGAGAAGTTTGACTCCAGAGAATCAAATAACCCTATTAAAAAATGGGGCCCACTCATAAGTTGCAGGGGAGTTACAGGGCAGTAGGGACAGGATCCTCT
Source organism: Mastomys coucha (assembly GCF_008632895.1). Lineage (NCBI taxonomy): Eukaryota > Metazoa > Chordata > Mammalia > Rodentia > Muridae > Mastomys > Mastomys coucha. The sequence goes on along the minus strand of NW_022196906.1, from coordinate 83,892,303 downwards.
CAGTCTCCGAGTGACAGCAGTGGATCTGCAACCCTCTCTGCCTCTTCCCTGCGAGTGGAGAGTCTGCCTCCAGGAAGTGCTTTAACCCAGGGACTCTGGTGAGTTCCGCCATTTTCTCTCCAGTGACTTTCTAAGGCAGGACCAGCCAGGAGGCACAGGCCTCATGAGTTGCAGGGGAGTCTAGCAGGGCAGCAGGGACAGGATCTTCTCAGCTTCCAAGTGACAGCTGTGGATCAGCAACCCTCTCTGCCCCTTCCCTTCAAGTGAAGAGCCTGCCTCCAGGGAGTGCTTTAACCCAGGGACTCACCCATCTGCATCCCGGATTTACCAGAGGAGAACTGATCTCCCAAAAGTACTGACTCAGGCTTACAGACCCACAGAATGAACAAGCTCTAGTCAGAGACAGCAAGAACATCTAACACCAGAGATCAACAGATGGCAAAAGGCAAACACAAGAATCCTACCAACAGAAACCAAGACTACTTGGCTTCTCAGAACCTAGTACTCCCACCACAGCAAGTCCTGGATATCCCAAATCACCGGAAAGGTAAGATTCGGATCTAAAATCATATCTCATGGTGGTGCTAGAGAAACTTAAGAAGGACATGAATAACTCCCTTAAAGAATTACAGGAGATCATGAGTAAACAAGTAGAAGCCCTTAAAGAGGAAACACAAAAATCCCTTAAGGAATTACAGGAAAACACAAACAGGTGAAGGAATTGAGCAAAACCATCCAGGACCTAAAACTGGAAGTAGAAACAATTAAAAAATCACAGAGAGAGAGACAATTCTGGAGTTAGAAATCTTAGGAAAGAAGTCAGGAAACATAAATGCAAGCATCACCAACAGAATACAAGAGATAGAAGAGAGAATCTCAGGTGAAGAAGACACCATAGAAAACATTGACACAACAGTCAAAGAAAATGCAAAAAGCAAAAAGCTCCTAACCCAAAACATCCAGGAAATCCAGGACGCACTGAGAAGACCAAACCTAAGGATAATAGGTATAGAAGAGAGTGAAGACCTCCAACTTAAAGGGCCAGTAAATATCTTCAACAAAATTATAGAAGCAAACTTCCCTAACCTAAAGAAAAAGATGCCCATGAACATACGAAAAGCCTATAGAACTCCAAATAGACTGGACCAGAAAAGAAATTCCTCCCGCCACATAATAGTCAAAACAACAAATGTACAAAACAAAGAAAGAATACTAAAAGCAGTAAGGGAAAAAAGTCAAGTAACATATAAAGGCAGACCTATCAGAATTACACCAGACTTCTCACCAGAAACTATGAAAGCTAGAAGATCCTGGGCAGATCTCATACAGACCCTAAGAGAACACAAATGTCAGCCAAGACTACTATACCAAGCAAAACTCTCAATCACCATAGATGGAGAAACCAAAGTATTCCAAGACAAAACCAAATTCACACAATATGTTTCCACAAATCTAGCCCTTCAAAGGGTAATAAATGGAAAACTCCAACACAAGGAGGGGAACTACATCCCTGAAAAAGCAAAAATGTAATCTTCCAACAAAACTAAAAGAAGATAGCCACATGAACGGAATTCCAGCTCTAACAACAAAAATAACAGGAAGCAACAATTACTTTTCCTTAATATCTATTAATATTAAGGAATAATGGACTCAATTTCCCAATAAAAAGTCATACACTATCAGATTGGGTACATAAACAGGACCCAACATATTGTTGCATTCAGGAAACCCACCTCAGTGACAAAGACAGACACTACCTCAGAATAAAAGGGTGGAAAACAATTTTCCAAGCCAATAGACCCAAGAAAAAAGCTGGAGTAGCCATTCTAATATCGAATAAAATTGACTTTCACCCTGAAGTGATCAAAAAAGATAAGGACTGACACTTCATATTCATCAAAGGTATGACCTACCAAGATGGATTCTCAATTATGAACCTCTATGCTCCAAACCAAAGGGTATCTACATTCATACAAAAAACTTTACTAAAGCTCAAAGCACACATTACACCACACACAGTAGTGGGAGATTTCAACACCCCACTCTCTGCAATGGACAGATCATGGAAACAGAAACTAAACCAGGACACAGTGAGACTAACAGAAGTTATGAAACAGATGAATTTAACAGATATCTATAGAACTTTTTGTCCTAAAACAAAAGGATATACCTTCTCCTCAGCACTTCATGGTACCTTCTCCAAAATTGACCATATAA
>NW_022196906.1:83879017-83889333 GCF_008632895.1 Mastomys coucha | reverse complement strand
AAGTAGGCTTCATCCCAGGGATGCAGAGATGGTTCAATATACGGAAATCCATCAATGTAATTCACTACGTAAACAAACTCAAAGAAAAAACCATATGATTATCTCATTAGATGCTGAGAAAGCATTTGACAAAATCTAACATCCCTTCATGATAAAAGTCTTGGAAAGATCAGGAATTCAAGGCCCATACTTAAACATAGTAAAAGCAATATACAGAAAACCAGTAGCCAACAGCAAACTAAATGGAGAGAAACTTGAAGCAATATCACTAAAATCAGGGACTAGACAAGGCTGCCCACTCTCTCTCTACCTATTCAATATTATACTTGAAGTCCTAGCCATAGCAATTAGACTACAAAAGGAGATCAAAGGCATACAAATTGGAAAGAAAGAAGTCAAATTATCACTATTTGCTGATGATATGATTTTATACTTAAGTGACCCCAAAAATTCCACCAGAGAGCTCCTAAACCTGATAAACAACTTCAGCAAGGTAGCTGGATACAAAATTAACTCAAGCAAATCAGAGGCCTTCCTCTACACAAAGGATAAACAGGTAGAGAAAGAAATTAGGGAAACAACACCCTTCACTATAGTTACAAATAATATAAAATACCTTGGTGTAACTCTAACTAAACAAGTAAAAGATCTGTTTGACAAGAACTGCAAGTCTCTGAAGAAGGAAATTGAAGAAGATCTCAGAAGATGGAAAGATCTCCCATGCTCGTGGACTGGCAGGATTAATACAGTAAAAATGGCCATCTTACTGAAGGCAATCTACAGATTCAATGTAATCCTCATCAAAATTCCAACTCAATTCTTTACAGACTCGGAAAGAGCAATTTGCAAATTCATCTGGAACAACAAAAGACCCAGGATAGCCAAAACTATTCTCTACAATAAAGGAACCTCTCGTGGAATCACCATCCCAGACCTTGAACTGTACTACAGAGCAATTGTGATAAAACCTGCATGGTATTGGTACAGTGACAGGCAGGTAGATCAGTGGAACAGAATTGAAGACCCAGAAATGAACCCACCCACCTATGGTCACTTGATCTTTGACAAAGGAGCTAAAACCATAAAGTGGAAAAAAGACAGCATTTTCAACAGATGGTGCTGGCTCAACTGGTGCTTAGCATGTAGAAGAATGCAAATTGATCCATTCCTTTCTCCTTGTACAAAGCTCAAGTCTAAGTGGATCAGGGACCTCCACATCAAACCAGATACATTGAAACTAATAGAAAAGAAAGTGGGGAAGAACCTCGAGTAAATAGGCACAGGGGAAAATTTCCTGAAGAGGACGCCAATAGCTTCTGCTCTAAGATCAAGAATCGACAAATGGGACCTCATAAAGTTGCAAAGCTTCTGTAAGGCAAAAGACACTGTCAATAGGACAAAACGGCAACCAACAAATTGGGAAAACATCTTTACCAATCCTATATCTGATAGAGGGCTAATATCCAAGGCATACAAAGAACTCAAGAAGTTAGACTCCTGAGAACCAAATAACCCTATTTAAAAAATGGGGTACAGAGCTCAACAAAGAATTCTCAACTGATGAATACTGAATGGCTGAGAAGCATCTAAAGAAATGTTCAACATCCTTAGTCATCAGGGAAATGCAAATCAAAGCAACCCTGAGATGTCATCTCACACCAGTCAGAATAGGTAAGATCAAAAACTCAGGTGACAGCAGATGCTGGAGAGGTTGTGGAGAAAAAAGAACAGTCCTCCATTGCTGGTGGGACTGCAACCTGGTACAACCACTCTACAAATCAGTTTGGCGGTACCTGAGAAAATTGGACATTGTACTACCTGAAGACCCAGCTATACCACTCCTGGGGATATACCCAGAAGATGCTCCAACATGTAATAAGGACACATGTTCCACTATGTTCATAGCAGCCTTATTTATAATAGCCAGGATCTGGAAAGAACCCAGATGTTCTTCAACAGAGGAATGGATACAGAAAATGTGGTACATTTACACAATGGAGTTTTACTCAGCTATTAAAAACGATGAATTCATGAAATTTTCAGGCAAATGGATAGAACTAGAAAGTATCATCCTGAGTGAGGTAACCGAATCGTAAAAGGACACACATTGTATGCACTCACTGATAAGTGGATATTAGCCCCAAAGCTCCAAACAACCAAGATGCAATTCACAGAGCACATGAAGCTCAAGAAGAAGGAAGACAAATGTGTAGGTGCTTCAGTCCTTCTTTGAAGGAAAACAAAATACTCAGAGGAGCAAATATGGAGATAAATTGTAGAGCAGAGACTGAAGAAAAGGCCACCCAGAGACTGTCCCACCTGGGAATTCATCCCATACACAGTTACCAAACCCAGATACTATTGTAGATGCTAACAAGTGCTTGTTGAAAGAAGCCTGATATGGCTGTCTCCTGAGAAGCCCTGCCAGAGACTTACAAGTATAGCGGCAGATGCAGCCAACCATTGGGCTGAGTATGGGGTCCCCAATAGAGGAGTTAGAGAAAGGACTGAAGGAGTTGAAGGGGTTTGCAACTCCATAGGTAGAATGACAATATCAACCAACTAGACCCCCCAGAGCTCCTAGGGACTAAGCCATTAACAAAGGAGTACACATGGTTCCACCTGCATATAGCAGATGATGACCTTGTCATGCATCAATGAGAGAAGGGTTCCTTGGTCCTATGAACGCTCAATAGATATCCTAGTGTAGGGGAATTGAGGGTAGAGAGGTGGGAGTAGGTGGGTTGAGGAACACCCTCATAGAAGCAGGGAGAGAGAAGATGGGATGAGGGTTTTTGGGAGGGGGGAAACCAGGAAAGGGGATAACATTGGAAATGTAAATAAAGAAAATACCCAATAAATAATTATTTTTAAGAAGAAAAGCCTATTTTCAACAAAACTGGAAAATCTGGATGAAATGTACAATTTTCTAGACAAATACCAAATACCAAAGTTAAATCAGGATCAGATAAACCATATAAACAGTCCCATAACTGCTAAGGGAATAGAAGCACTCATTAATAGTTTCCCAACCAAAAAACTCACAGGATCAGATGGTTTTAGTGCAGAATTCTATCAGACCTTCAAAGAAGACTGAATACCAATACTCTTCAAACTATTCTACAAAATAGAAACAGAAGGAACACTACCCCATTCATTCTATGAAGCCACAGTTAAGCTAAGTATTCTCCCTTGGAGATGGAACCATTTCTGTCTTTTCAGTAACTTTTCACAATTTCCTTTCACAGAGGACTTCATAAGAAATTTTTTTCTACTTCTATCACGGTTAATGTTCCAAATAGATTTTAAAAACTGGTTGAGTGCATATTACTTTTAGCTTCAGAAGATATCATGTATATTTAAGAGGCATTTAACTCTTATAAATTATTTTGATGACTTAAAAAATGTCAATACTGAGTTGCATATTTTAAAATAAATTTTATAAATAAATAAATAAATAAATAAATAAAGGACTGTTGGATGGTAATAGAAACTGGGGAAGGTCTAATTGGAGGAAGTGTGTAGCTGGGGAACGTGTCTCCTAAGGACATATCTTATCCTCAGCTCTTGCTTTTTTCTCTCTGCTTTTTGCTTCCATGAGGGAAGCAGTTTCCCACTACCATATCCTTCTGATAAGATATTTCCATCCTAATATAAGCCCAAACTTCATGGAGTCAGCCAACTGTGGTTTGAAACCATGAGCCAAAGTAAGTCTTTCTTTATGCTGATTATTTCAGGTATTTGCTAACAACAATGAAAAAGCCAACACCACTTTCCCTTCCTTCCCGCCCTTTCTATCCACTTCTACCCCAGCCCTTCCATTCTCCACCACTCCTTCCTCTTCTGGAAACCTTCCAGTGGAGACTGAGGGAGCCTCACCTGGTATGTGCACTGTCTTTATGAACTCAGGCCTTCAGAGCTAGAAGGAAACTCAGGTTCATGAAAAGTTGACTGTATAATTTTCTCAATGAAGACACTGAAGTCCAGGGGAGAGAAGCAGTTTGCAATAGTTGGATAGTGTCAAAACTGGAGGTGGAATCAGCCCTAGGGCCGGAGCGTACGTTTCAGCCTCTCTGACCCCTGGCTTGGCACGTAGCTCTCACTAAAATGTTGAATATGAACCATACTGGCTGCTTTATCTTATAAACAATATCTTATATTATGGGATGGCTCTGTAGTGTGTGTGTATAGTTTACACACACACTACAGAGCCATCCCATAATACTAGACTATGATACATACAGTGTGAGAGAACATTGTGTCTCTACATGGTATTAATACACCACACTGCATATTTTTGTACACAGAATGTTTCTATTAAGTATATGTAAATAAAAACTAAATTGGGAACATGTAAAAATACTTCACACTCAATATGGCTGTGGCAGAGAGCCAGTTGTTGTTGCTGTTGCACACACACACACACACACACACACACACATACACACAGAGCTGTAGAATGTGTTCTCTCAAGTTGACAGTCCCATATAGAAGGAAAGAGGGGGAGTCATTGGATTCTCATCTGAGATTCTGCCCTCCCTCCCCCGGGTATTTTTACACGTAGCTTTGGGGTGTAGGAAGGTGTTAGAGTATATTGTCTGGGGAAAGTTAACAGAAGGTGGCTCCATGTATATGGATATGGGGAAGTTATCATCTATGCTGAATGAAGACTTTCTAGTGTGGGTGCTTTACAGACCTGCCAGCAGTCCCTCACCATTTTGTAACTGAGCCCAATATATTCTCTAGTTTCCCTAGAGAATATAGTGAACCTTGTAGGACTGGGGATTTTTTCTTGGTACTTTACAAAGACAGGGTGGACTTTATCTACTTCTCCCCCAGGGAAATAATTCTTGCAACACATGCACATCCACACATGTACATGCATGCACATTCTCTTTCTCCCATTTCGCCACCTCTTTCTCAGGTTGAGGTTGCATAAAGCCCATCGTTCAGTGACCTGACCTTGATTTCAGTCTCACAAGGTGCCAGGCAGAAACCTCAGTTGAGCCTGGACTTCTGACTCGCAGAACCACAAAATATTTTAAGCTGACAAGTTTGTGGTGATTCGTTATATACAACAGAAACATGAGACATTCTATTATTCGTCATTCGTTTTTTAAAATGTGAAGTTGAATACACACGTTGTGGAAAGCACAGGTACTAATGTCACAATGTTGAGGAAGACAAGCATAGTAAATAGCTCAGCAATTTGGGACTCTGCTTGACTTGGGGTATACCTATATCTCTCTTTTAACAGTGCATCTGATAGCCTGGAATTCCTACTTGCATATCACACACTCACACACACACACACATACACACACACACATGCATACACACTTCTTTCTAGGGAACTTACCTGTCATCCTGTTAGCAACCTACGACCTCCATCCGTCCTGGTCTGCGTGCACAACCCGCTCTAAAGAATGCAATGTTGTTTCTCTTTTCCTTAACAATCATCAAACTTAGACAGATTATATTCAATCACACTCTAATTATGTTCCGGTGTGGAGTAGGAGAGTCAGTCTGGCCTGAACTAGTTTTGGGTGCATTTGCAATAAGGCAAACTGAGTCCTTAAGCTGAAAAAAAATTTTTTTGATAGAATCTCATATTTGCCACTTTATGACTATACAAAATTGGGCATGCACATGATTAAAATCATATAAACTATGGAAAAGGACACATGTAGAAAAGATGTTCTATAACTAAACATATCAATGGAGAAAAAAAAAACCCACACCTACACCCTTAAATAACACCAACAACAAAATCATCTTTTATTTGAAGTCCATAAAAGGAAGTGCCAAACAGCAATCAGGCCTTGAGTCCTCTTACTCTCGGGGCCTGTTGTCACTCTTGACAGAATAGTCTGACCTAGTCTATTGCTTTGCTACATCTACAATTTTATGTGAGCCATTATTTTAGTTCTTTGAATAAGACACCAAAAATCTGGACATAACCAGTCCAGGTCCCAAACCCTAGTAACATTTTGAGCAATTATGATAAAAAGCATAAACCCTTAATTAAGGTAAAGGCAACTTCTAGCTCCCAGAGAGCTCTTCCCACTCTATCCCACCCAGAAGCAGCTGCTGCTCTGGTTTCCACTGCCCTGGTTAGTTTTGCCAGATCTAGAAATTCATATAACCAAAATCATATAGCATAATTTTTCCTATGTTTATTCAGCATATTGGTTTTGAAATCCATCCATCTTGTTATGTATAACTGTGGTTGGTTCATGGTTATTTCCCAGGAACATTCCATTTTGTGGACGCACAAGAGTTTTACTTCTATGTTAGCTTGGTTATAGACATCATGGCTTATGGTTGCACATTAAGCTGTTAGGAACATTTACATAGGAGACTTTTGTGGTTATCATTCCTCTTGGATAGGTACCAAGGAATGGAACTACTGGATGATAGAGCACATATTATTACTGTGATAGGCCTGACCATGGGTTTTGTTGTTGTTGTTGTTGTTGTTTTGTTTTGTTTTGTTTTGGAGGAATGTGGATTTGGGGAATTGAAATTAAGAAAGCAGTGGAATGTTTTAAGTGAGGCCTAATGGGCCATACTAGTAGAAGCATGGAAGACAGTGATGCTCAGTGTGATTTGAACTGTAGGGGCCTTGCTCAAGAGATTTTAGAGGAGAAGAATTTTAGTATATTGCCTAGAGGTTGTTCTTGTGATGTTTTGGTGACAAATACGGCTGTTCTTTGCCCCCGTTTAAAGAGTCTGCCTGGGGCAAAGGTAAAAGAGATTTAAACTAATTGCTTTGGAAAAGGAAGTCTCAAAACAGCCTGGTGTAGACTCTGTCCTGCGAGTCACTCTTATGAAAAGTGGGTTTTGCAAATGGAGAAGGCTGCACAAGAAAAAGTACAAAATATATGATACAGGGATTAAAGGGGCATTAAGAAGTGCAATGGAATTAAGTCCTGTGTTCAGGGAGGTAAACAGATTAAAGATGTTTAGTGGAATTAAGGGAGTGGTGACCTCATGGCAGGATTCTACCCAGCTAAGCTTCCATCTTGTGAAAAGGATGCTCCCCAAGGGACATTGCCACCTACTGTAAATTTACAATGTATTTGCAGTTGTACAAGTTATATCATTGGGATTATTATTATATACAGGCATTATTATGACCTGGTAATTGTTTATGTCTAAGGGGTGATTTGTGATGGTTAGTCTCGGTTGCCAACTTTACTATATCTGGAATGAACTACAGTCCAGAAATGGAGGGTACACCTGATCTGGATTTTTTAAAAAAGATTTATTTATTTTATGTATATGAGTACACTATATCTATCTTCAGACACAGCAAAAGAGGGAATCAGATCTCATTACAGATGGTTGTGAGCTACCATGTGATTGCTGGGAATTGACCTCAGGGCTTCTGGAAGAGCAGTTGGTGCTCTTAAGAGCTGAGCCATCTCTTCAGTCCCCTGATCTGGATCTTAAGGCAGAAGACAATATGCCTTTGATCCTGATCTCGAGACTGGAAGACACAGGCTTTGATCTGGATCTTGAGGTAAGATGACACACACTTTTGATCTGAACCAACATATATGTCTTTAATTCAGATCTTGAGGCATAGTGGCCATGTTTATAAAGAACTATGTTAAAAAGGAATTAAAGAAAAGCTTAGATCCAGGCTTAGATCCCAGCACTCAGGAAACATAGGCATGCAGATCTCTGAGTTCAAGGTCAGCTTGGTCCACAGAGCAGGTTTCAGAGCAGCCAAACTTAGGCAGTGAAGGAAGCCATTGAAAACAGAAAGCTGGTGAAGATACAATTGGACAAGGGGACCATGTTGCAGCCCTAGCTAGCAGCAGGACTTGGCAACTTTGTCTCGTGGTTCTGGCTTTAACATCAAGAATGGAATTTCCCTCTGCAACTAAGGAGAACCACTGAGGCCAGGAATGTGTCAAGTGTGTCTCTGTATAGATGTGCAGAAAGGCCATTGTGTGAAGCTGTAAAAGGCCATTGTGTGAAGCTCTGAACTTGAAGCCTGGATTGCCTTGGAGGCCCTGAGGTACTGGAGATGCCAGAGTTGGGATATACCTACTAAGGAAAACCTTGGACTTTTAAACATTATAGACTGTGATGTACTATGGGGACTTTTAAGTGGAACTAAATGCATTTTGCATTATGTTACTGCTACAAGCCTAAGGGAACCAGGGAGTGAAATGTAGTGATTTGAATAGTCGTGGCTTCCATAGATTCACATGTTTGAATGCTTGGTGCATAGGGAATAGCACTATTAGGAGGTGTGGTCTTGTTGGAGGAAGTGTGGCCTTGTTAGAGGAAGTGTGTCACTGTGGCGGTGGGCCTTTGAGGTCTTAAATGCTCAAGGTATGAGACATATCCTGTCTCCTCCTGGCTGCCTTTGGATCAAGAGTAGAACTCTTGGTTCCTCGAGTGCCGTGTCTGCCTGTACACTGCCATGCTTCCTGCCATGATGATAATGGACTAAACCTCTGAAACTGTAAGCCAGCCCCAATTAAATGTTTACCTTTATAAGAGTTGCCTTGGTCAGTAAAACCCTAAGACAAGATGGGGCTATATGGTCAGAACAGAGTGGGACTCTGAAGTGCTCTCCTTCTCTGGGGTGGCCTAGACTGGATCCCAACAAGAGATGCTTTTACAGCATCTATCCGCCTCCTCATCTTGAGGCTTGGACTTGCAGAAATTTGCTTGGTTTGGTGTCTGCTGCCGAGACAGTTTAGCAAGGTGAGACATACCTGGCGCGAGCGATCGCTGCCACCCACTCGTCACAGTCCTTGGCGTCCTCGGTCCTCAGCTCTAGGGACTTCTGGCTGTCATTGGAGAAGTTCACTGTGAAGTAGTGTTGCTACACAGAGAAGAAGACACAAGACACCTCTAGTTACCAGGATGCCCACAAGTCCCACAGCATTCCCAGCTGCACTGCTGCAGCAGCTGGGCCCAGATGCATTCTTTGTGTTCGCTGGAATATTTAGTACTTTATTTAGTACTTTAGTACTTTATTTAGTACTCTATTTAGTACTTTAAAGTGCTCAATCTAAAAGGATTTTGTGTAGTGTAACAAAACCTAGGCCTAGGATGTGATAAGGAGGCAGACACCACAAAGCCTTATTTGCCAGCCAATTATAAACAAACCACCACCACCAACAACAACAACAAAAACTAGTTCGAAACCATCAGGCACTCTGGAAGGACAGCAGGGGAAAACGACCAAAAGAACTTCTCCGAGGGGGACTGGGTACCGATTCAATGTAGCATATCTTTAATTACTTCATGAAAATTGACTAAGAACTCATCTAAATGCTGGGGTGAAAGAATCAAATCAATAGTACAGCCCCCAGAACATTACATCATAAGCCACGTCTGTGCTGGGCACAGGTGTCTGACTTCAAGCTCAGTCAATAGTGGGGCCAGCCTCCCTGAGGTCTCTGGGGAGCTGAGGAGTCCGATCAGAGACCATAATGCTCTCTGAGCACCACCTGTCACTAAGTAAGGACAACATGAGTGTGTGTAGTGATTAATGCCATATGATTGCTGTTATGAGCAAGGTGAAAGGGACTGTGTAGCACAGAGGAAGCCGGCCACTGAAGAGGAGCTTCTTGGGGATGTGTCTGGGGTCCTGGTTCTCTTTTAAGTCGACTGGTGACAGTGTAGTTACCTGGAGCCCGTGGCCTGCTGTGAGAAGAGATACATGGCAGATAGATGAAAGGCAGAGGGCTACTCATACAAAGAACTCAGGGATGCAGAAGAGAAGGTAAGAGGAGCCAGGGTGAGGTGCTGGTTTCTGGTTTGAGTAACAAGTACCATAGATAGGGCTCTATGAGTGATTTTGGGGGGGGCAGACTGAGTGGGAGGGGAGCAAACAGAATGTGGGGTTCCAGAGACAGCTTTGAGGTCGAGAGAAGCTGAGAAGCCATTCAAATGGATGGAGAGCCCACAGCTGGGGCTGCTGGTTCTGCCTCTTAGAAAGGAGCAGGGTACAGTGCAAAGAGGGGCCTTGGGCCTGACGTTTGGAGGGGTGCCATACAGGGTGCCTGTGCTCCAGTGCTTGGGTGTCCAAGTGGCTGGAAGGGGCAGCACGAGGTAAGAGGTGTAAACGAATTTTAGTGTCATACTTGTGATGGTGGTGATGGTGGTGGTGGTGGTGGTGGTGGTGGTGGTGGTGGTGATGGTGGTGATGGTGGTGATGGAGGTGGTGATGATGGTGGTGGTGATGGTGGTGGTGGTAGTGATGGTGGTGGTGATGGAGGTGGTAGTGATGGTAGTGGTAGTGATAATAGTGATGATGGTGGTGGTGGTGGTGATGGTGGTGGTGG
>NW_022196906.1:83840251-83878389 GCF_008632895.1 Mastomys coucha | reverse complement strand
GTGGTGGTGATAGTGGTGGTGGTGATGGTGATAATAGTGATGATGGTGGTGGTGGTGGTGATGATGGTAGTGGTGATGGTGGTGGTGGTGATAGTGGTGGTGTGTGTGTGTGCTGTGGTGTGTTAGGGGTCTGGTGGGGAGACTTCCTCCAGAGTTAGTACTATCCCTTGTTTCTTAAGAAACAGATAACTGTCTTGTCACATGAGATGTGAGTTCCAGCCTCGAACAGCTGAAGAGGAGCTCTAGTGGGCTCTGGTCTTGTGTGAGGGAAGGAAGGAAGCAGGTTAAGAGAGGAGCTGCAGATGGCCACGCAGCTCCTTCTGCATCTCAGCAAATGTAAAGAAACCTATCACCATGTTACATGATCTTGTGTTATCCCATATCCACCAAGGGCTGCAGGCATCTTCTGCGTTCCACCGGATGACCCCAGACACTTACAGACACTGAGTAAGCAGAGAGCGAAGGAGCCATTGGACACACCTCCTCCTGGGGCCTGACCTCTGCCACTGGGATGCAGACTGCTGGGTGCCGGTTTCCTTTTCCTAACTTTTCCTCTCCAGTGTTGGAGCCTCTGAGATTCATTGACCCTGTATGAGGCTTGGCTTTCTCAAGGCCAGGGCCTGAATGTTCTGGAGTGTTCTCAGCCCTGCCCTGTGCTGATTCTGAATGACCAGTAAATGGCTGAAGGAGAGGATGAAGGAGATGAGGAGGCTCTACCTCGCCCTGTCTCTGAGGTCTCTGTAAGGCACCAGGGAGGCTCTTTCTTGGCTCACATTAATAATGACTCGACACAACTCCAGCCTCCATTTCTGTGTTCCTCTCCCAAGCACATGTTCCGTGGCGGCCATAATGCTGAATGTAGCAAAGCCCCCAGGGAGAGGGCAAGACCGTCCAGTTTTTGGTTAGCTGGAGTCTGTGTCTGATGTTTTATTTTAATTATCACCGGGATAGGCTCCCCCAAGTACAAAGAGCTCACGGATAGACACAGGGTAATAGCATTTCCCTTGTGCCAGCCTGTCTCTTATCTACTCCCCACCCAGGATGGTGATTAGAGAAACTTCTAGGGAAGGGGATTCTGGCGTTAAAGTAAGAGGAAGGGAAGTTTTTGTGGAGGTGTGAGAATAGCCAAGATTATGAGTGCTCCTGGGTCTGAAAATGAGGGAAGACAAGGATTTAGAGAAAAGGTGACAGCGAGGGGACTCCCTTTTACATCTAAGTGGGACCCTGAGGTCTGTGAGCTAAGAAAGCCTTGGCTTTTGCTGCTCCTTGTCTCCTGCCAACATCTTATTGTGAAGTTCAGGTGTTTGGAAACATTGGCAGGGCTTTACAGGAAAGCCGAAATAAGCTACCATCTGGGCTCCTGTTGTACTCTGCAGCCCTCAAGGACAACCTTGGCTTCCATGAGCGGCTCCTGGTGAGTAGTCATTCCAGATGGAAGATTCCTCTCTACGATTTGGCACAGACAACTAAGGACAATGGAAACACCTTCCCGCGCCCCATAATGGCTCTTTGCGGTCCTTGGCTGGTAACAATGGTATGGGTACGCTGCTTCAGCTTGGGAAACATCTGGTGCTAATCGCTGAGGGTGTGTGTGGTTCTGGTTTAATTGTTTGCTGCCTCCTGTTGGTGTGGGGTCTATGCTGTGACAGGCTCTGCTGTCCCCTTGATTTGGAACTTTGGAGAATGAGAACATGTAAGAGTCGGGGTTGCAGTACTGTGGCTTTACAGGCCAATTTGGGTAAGGCAGTGCATCCCTCATCTGTCCCTGCACAACGAGCTGCCCTCCCTGGGGCAAAGCATGACAGAGGTTTAAGGGGACAGGTATATTTTACTCCAGCCTCCATTTCTGTGTGGGGTTAAAGGAAAAGGGAGACTGCATTTGGAAGAACGTCTTCCCTTTTGTTTTTTGTGTGTATGTGTTCGTGTGTGTGTGTGTGTGTGTGCATGTGTGTGAGTGTAAGTGTGTATATGCATAATTTGTGTGAGGGCCAGAGGTTGACTGTCTCCTTCAACTGCTTTCTACTTTAAATTTGAGAGAAGTTTCTTATTGAACGCTCTTCCCATCTTCCACCTCCCCATTGCCAGGATTACCCAGAGGCCACCATGCTTGGCCTTTTCATGGTCCTGGGGATCCAAACTCAGGTTGTCACGCTTGCACAGCCAGCACTTCCCTCAGTGACCCATCTTCCCAGCTTCTTTACTTTCTTTTGAGATGAAGAAATAGCTGACTTCCCTGAGGAAGGATGAATGAAAGGGCATATTCTTATGTATTTGGAGGACAGCAAGGAAAAGCCCTGGGGCCTTGTGTTTTGTGATCAATCCTATGCCAGCATGTTCTGCTAGCCAGATAACCTTGAGCATTTGTTTGGTGGGTTGTACCCCTGTTTCTTCATCCATGCAGTGGGCATGAAGAGGCTCTCTTCCTTTTAGAGCTCTCCTAAGGTCCAATGTGAGAAGGCTGGTACCATCCTGACTACAAGTCCCCACTGCATGTTTGCCACTCTTTTGATTTTTCTTACTATCTTTATAACATTACTCGCCTAATAGGCTTGTTGGACAACACTGCTAAGCCTAATTTAGTGTGGATATTTCTTGGCTGGTCTGATATGCTGCCGGTGTGCAATAACAATATTGTTATCTTTCAGGCCCGGATCCAGTCTAGAGATTTGGGGCCAAGTTTTGGGCAGCATTAAATGTACAGAGCTCCTGAGGGTCTGAAGTGCCCGTCTCAGGGCTGACTAGTGATAGAGAGCACAGGAGCATATTGAAAATCATTCTGAGCCTTTCCCATGGTGCAGAAACCCTCCTATCTTCTGCTGTTCCCCACCCCTTCGAGGGTAGCTACACCCCCAGACTGGCTCACATACATCCACAAGGAGACAAGCTGAAGGGGATGCTTGTCGCAGAGGCTTTGCCTTCTGCAGTGGCTCTCATGACCCAGGGTAAGGCTTGTTCCCTGTCACTGTGTCCTGCACAGTGAGCAAGCTTCTGGCTTGGAAGAGCCAAGGTTCTGTAAAGATCTAGATCTTGGTTATTTGAGCTGGGAAAGATACAACATCTTCCTATTCATTCCAGACCTTCCTGTCTAGATCTTTAATTCTCTGCTGGTCATGGTTCCTGTCCTTCGCCTTACTGCCTAGTCCTTATCTCCTTACTCTTCACATGACAGGTGACTCCCCAAGGTCCACAGCATTAACTACCCCCTGGGGGGCAGGAATTTTGAAAGAGAGAACTGCCCACAGACATGACATGCCATTTTGAAGTCCCCCTGAGGAAATAATACATTTGAACTCCAAATCCTAACACCTGCCGCAAACCCAGTATGACTCCTGAGAATTCTGAACTTATGGGACATTAATAGATCTTCCCCCCACCCCAGCCTCAAATGAAACAGAGATAGGAGATGTGGCAAGAGGATCTCATGTTTGAGGCTAACCTGGGCTACATAGATGCTGGCTCAAAAAAAAAATAGGTAAGTAAATCAGTAAGTCAAAAAGGTTCTATATTGAATATATTCCTGAAACAATTCTTTGGTTGCAGGACTACCAGGTAACCTCCTGCTGTCCGTGCGGCATCAAAGTCTCTTTCAAACAATGCCTGCCCCTCATCAATCTTGTCGGCCCCACCGCTCACTCCTGAGGGGTAAATTCAACACCACCTGCTTTGCGGCTCTTGCTATTAACCAATTAACTAATGAACTGGTCTAATGAGTTCGGTCACCCACTCAGCAAACAGGGACAGCTCCATGCCTAGCACAAGGCACAGCGCCAAAGCGCAGGGCTGTTTCTTAGTCAGAAATGACTTCTCTGAAAGGACAGGAGCCCACTCACTACAGCGTAGGCAAACGAGAGGACATGGGCAAGCATGACAGTGGTAACTAGTAGACCACAGAAAAACCACTGTCTGCAAGGAGTGGCTGAGGAGCCACTCCCATCTGCCTTGCCCCTACGAGGGGCATCATCTCCTTCGTGCATGTGCCGAGACCCTCAGCTTCTGTAGGACTCAGCCCATTCAGATCACTGCTCCCCCTCTTCCCATCACTCTGTTCCACAGGCACATATCTGATAGGTGTCCTTTCTGAAAGAGTACATTGGACATTAGTGATAATGGGCTCTTCTCGGAAACTAGAGGCCAAAGGGAAAAGCCATTTTACTAGATGCCTTTTTATTTTTTATTATTATTATTTTTTTTTGTCTCTTCAGTGTTCAGCTTGGGTCAATTATAGTAACCAACGGTACTACTAATTGGCTAGAGTAAGCAAGGTAGTGGCTGTTTTGTGAGCTCTCTGACTGACTGTTTGGTCTCCAGACTCCGGTGGCGCTGTGCATAGTCAGGATGTTGACACTCACACTCCATCAGGTAGTCTCCTGAGCATGGTTTTCTTTGAGGGCCAGCAAGAATTGCTGACTGGGACAGTGACTTAGCCCTTAAGATCAGCTTCATGTCTCTGCTCAAGTTATGTAAGCCATTCACACTTTTGTTTACTCCAGCTCCTGGGGCAGTTGAATGTCTCATAATTAGTCTGCTGTCTTCTTTGCCCAGGCTAGCCCTCTGACACAACTGCACACCTTTCCTCACCTATAACCATACAGTAAAGCTCATCAGGAGCTCTACCCTCTCTCCCCATCCCAGGTTTCCACAGATCTGACCAGAGGGAAAAAGGTTTTGGGTGGCAAGCAGTCTGGCCAGAGGGCAAAGAAGATCCTGGAGGGGCAGGCCTGGGGCAAAGGGATACTAGGCAGTCTACAAACACTGCCTGTGGCCACGTTCTTCCAAACCGTTTTGCCTATGTCTGGAGGTTGCTGAAGAACCCAGGAAGCGTTTAGACAACTATGCCTGCAGTTGGAAGTGTTTGAGAAGGTTTCTCTGCATTTCTACAAGGAATTTTGGAATCCCAAGGATGATACGAATTCATCCATTCACTTTCCTAAAAGTAGGCTTGACAAGGTTTTATTATAAGATATGAGTTGGATTTTTCCAACGTGGAGAAAGTCAAGTATCAACTGGGAGATGTCATCTAGAAAAATGATTATCTCCTTTTGTGGAGGAAAGAAGTTGCCTTTGCCCCAGAGGTTAGCAAAACCTATTCTCTAAAGAAGAAACCACTTAACAATTGGCCTGGATATCCATCTGACCCTATCCATGTAGGAGGTCTGCTTCCAGTTCTGACCTTTGGCATTTGGCATTGAGAACTCAGACTCAGGCACAGCGCACACTCTATAGGTGTTTGTTGGTACTGCAGCGAGGCATTATGTAACTTTCAGCAGTGTGTGGTAGGGCCTGGATGAAAATGAAGGGGACCCTTAATCCTCTCCAAATTCTAGCCTTAACCAATGCTCACTTCTAGTGGTATAGTGCTAGAATCCCAAGCAATAGCCTGCAGCAATTGGCTTCTCCTCTTCAGGAGGAGCTTATTAAGAATTTCAGAAGCTTTTGGGGTTACAGCTCTGTGTTGACTTATTTCACCTGGCACCCTGGTGACCTGGTTTACTGCTTCACTGTGGAAAAGGTTTGGTTGTTTCTTCTTTCTTTCCTTTTCTTTCTTTCTTTTCTTTTCCTTTCTTTCTTTCTTTTTTTTTTTTTAAAAAAAAAAAGCATATGTGGAAGTTGTAACTGTTACAATGCACTGGCTGCACCTGCCTGGTCCTACAGTAGCTGCTACATTGTAGCCAGTTTAACAGAGATGGGGACACTGAGGCCCAGAGAGATTGAAATCTATCTTAATCTGGTGTGTGTGTGTTGTGTGTTGTGTAACAAAAGCTGAATCCACACCTAGGCTGAAAGTCCCTAACACTACTTCTCCTGAGAGACTGGGAACTTCTCCATGTTCAAGGCTGGAGGCAGAAAATTAAGGCTCTGTGTTTGAGGGTGTGTGTGTTCCCCTTTGGGGACAAGAAGCCGAGGTGTCTGGGCTTCTCTGATATTTTCTGCATGACTGTGGCCCTCATGGGAGCATTTGGGCCTTGGCAGTGTTTTGGGCCTCTGTCACTTTCACAAATCTCTGAGGCTCCTGAATATACATCAAGGGGCTGAGTTGTGTTTTTGGCTGTGTGTATACCACCCCAGCTCCAGGCTCCTACAGATTACAGTGCAGTGAGTCAGGACTGTGGGGTGTGGATGTCTGCCTTGTGTTTTCCCTTGATCATGGCAGAGTTGCAAGGTTCCCACACAAGTCGAAAGCCGCCTTCATAAAAATCACTGAAACAACCATGACATATTTTACTCACTGTTAATTTCCCCCTCCCCTCCCCGAGACAAGGTCTCTCTCTACAGTATCTTTGGCTGGCCTCAAGTGTGCAGGTATCCTCCTGCCTCTGCACCTTGAATGCTGGGGTGACAGTTATATACCTCCATGCCTGGCCTAAGGATCAGCCCAGGTCTTTGTGTTTGCTAGGTTAACTAAGTCCCATCCCCAGCACTGCTCTTAATTCTTCCTGATTCTCTTTCTATCCCCACAAGCAGAGGATGCTAAGAAAGTACCCAGCCAGAGTCTTTATGATCTGTTTGTGGCTGGAGAGCTTAGGTTTGAGATTGATCGGGGTGCCTGCATATCTTTGCTCTGTAACTTTGACCACGAGAAGTAGAATTCTTTCTCGGAGCCTCAGTTTTTCCATTTTGAAAATGGGTTAACAGCGATGACCTTCTAAGGCTGCTGAGATCATTAAGGGAAGTATAGAGTCATACTCTGGAGCCCAATCGCTAGGGCTCAGTGTTCTTACTCAGTGTTTTTTGTATATTGTTTTAAAGCACCATGTTGGAAAATTATATACATTTTAAACTGGGTGTAGTGGCTCACGCCTGTAATCCCAGCTACTTGGGAGCATGAGGCAGGAGCATCCAAAGTTTGAGACCAGCCTGGGTAACTTAGCAAAACTGTGTGCTGTGTTGTTGTTGTTTTTTAAAACAACCTAGCAGGGTAGATGGGTGGCTGAGTATAGAACACTTGCCTAGCATTCACAAAGTCTTCATTCAATCCCCATTATTGAAAATAAAGAGAAAGAAAAATTATAGACATTTTAATCTGCATTTAGAACATGCCAAAGCTGAGCTGAAGGGCACTTGGTGATAACTTGTAGCAAAGGTCAAACACTTTATAGCATTAATATAGATGAGTTTTTATGTGGAAGCCCAATTAATATATAAAACAGTTAAAAGCAGACTTCTCTGACTGATGTGGGGTATGGCCCCCAGGGCTTCTCAAAATGAAGGAAGAGAACCATAAATGGAAAGCTAAATGATCAATCTACAGGGTTGGTGGAAGAGACGCTTCGACTCCACTCTGTCACGCGGCGTTGGCAAGTCTTCCGGGCTTCCCATCCATGTCTGTGGAGCTGGAGCAACAGTGCCTGGGTAGCACTGTGGAGAACACTCTGAGCTCAGCGCGTCACTGTTGGCTGCTCTCAGAGAACACAAAGGATAGGCTAACAAGCCATGGCAGGTTGTGAAAGAATTTAATGTCAGGTTGACTCTAAGGGAGCACACAGGGTCTACCCAGCTGGCACTGTCCTCTGTCTTCTCCTTTGTGAACCTGTCCAGTATATCACCTCATTCCCTAGGATCCAGGTTACAGAGAGGCCACCTGCCAAACATCTGACCATGGCCTTTCACTGGGTCCACCCCTTTCTGCATGTATGCTTGCTTTTGTCCACTGAGGGTCACTGTCTCTGTAATGGGCATCCTCTTCACTACTGTGAACAAAACCTTTTCCTGCTTCTAGCATTTCCCTGCTTGTCCTCCTGAGATAGCACCATTTCTCACTGTCTGCTCCCCATCACAGTTGGCTTTTTGCTCATGCCCAATGTCCTAGCACAGAATGTGAGCATCATTTTACCCAACTCTATCTCATCCAGTGGAATGATAGGTCCTGCCAGTCCCTCCTTAGGGTCTTCTGTATATCACAGAAATTCATCCTTTTTATCAGAACTCCACATCTGTGACCTGGGCACTTCATTATGCAGTTTCTGTCCCAGTTGCCTAGCACTGTCCTGGTGTTTGGATTTAGTGGAAGAAATGTACATCTCCAGACTACCAGCTGAGGACAGGAAGTAGTCATGGACTATGACTGCAGAGATGAAGGAAGAAGGGGCTAGAAACACCACCAGTGGCTCCTGGAGGGGTGCAGGCAGACTTTTCTTCTGAGAGGCCATTTTCAAGCTGAGACCTGCTAGAGAATCAGAGGCCACATCCCACAGGTAGGGGCGGGGGCAAAGATCACCATATCAGAGCTCCCAGGGTCTTAAGAGTGGGAAGGAGGGTTGTACAAGATGAGGACTTGTGGTGTGAGCAAGGAGGAGGAGGAGAAGGGGGTGTTGGGGCTGCATTAGGGGCATCAACAGTCTGGCTTTCAAGGGATAATTGAGGGAATGGCTAGGAGGAGGAGGAACTTGAATTCACTCCAGGTAAGAAACGTTGAGAGTTCAGGTAATGTATATATGTTGATCAACACTTAATGTGGATGCAAATCAGATTGTAGCACTACCTCGTAAACACGTACAAATGGTATGTGTTGTGTGTCAACCATAAAGGTTAAACAAATATAAGAATAATAAAGTCCTGGGACTGCTTGAGAGGGAATCAGACCAGGGTGAGGTGTGATAGGGACAGATGAGGCCAGATTCCTATCTAAGGAGGGGGCTGGTGAGTGAGTGAGTCCTCTAGGGACTCTTTGGGAGGGAGGGAGGACTTCTTGCCCTAGGTAGATACTGTATGTGCTTGCTTGGAGTATAATGTTCTCTCCTCTGCACCTGTGGGGTCTGACCCTGGCTCAGTGTGGAGAGTCAAGGTGTACCCTGAGCAAATCAACCACAATAACGTTTCGAGCTTAGGTTTACAGGCACACAACGTGTCTCTGCCCCCCCTTTTTTTGGCTTTTTTTGTTTGTTTATTTGACTGAGAGGTAGGGTGGGTAAAGGGACACCCCACAGTGTCCAGAGTTTCTCCAGAGCCAGTGATCACACATGCTGGCATTCTAACTTAGCCTTGCCAGCCTCTTGCAGGTACAAATCCTTCTTAAGTTGGATCTGCTGCTTTCCTGTCCTCCATCCCTTGGTTTGCTGAGATCACAGGAAGCTGTGTGTGAAGGGTAGTGCCATCAGGGCAGCATCCTTTCCCTACTCTCTGACTTGCCTTTTCCTGCCTTGGGGAGGAGATGAATAGGTTTCAGCTCTGAGGGTGGTGAGGCTGGTAGAGCTGCAGAGAGGAGAGGCCAGAGGGTGGAGTCTCATGTTTGCTGCTATGATGGGTGGCCACTGAGGAGTCTGTCTCCCCACCTGTAAAACCCCGAGCACCCAGAGATTTTAGGCTGTGGTGGAGATCAATCCACTGGGCCAGTCAGAAAGGTTCCCTGCAGATAAGAATCCTGAGTAATGTTAGGTAATAACATTGGCCTAGTGGAGGAGGGGCTCTCAGCTCATGGGGCCTAAGCTTACATCAAGCTCCGAGCCAAAGGCATTGCTGTCTGCTTGAATCCTTTTTCTCTCTCAAGGGAATCATAAGGCACCTTCTGTCCACACTGGCCTCTCCTGGTTGGAGGGAGCACAAGCTGTACTGAGGTTACTTTGGCAAGATCTCTTACTGAGAAGCCAGCACTAGACATTATATGTCAGGTGGTTTGGAAAAGCCACCGTAGATGACTCTGTTTAGAAGCAGAGTACGGGGCTCCCAGGGCCAATCTCTAGGCATGTGGAACCCATGCTGTAATTCAGGTCACGTCACAGTTCAGGGCTGGGAAGAGAGGAAATCAGGGCTGAGTAAACAGAGCCCAGGCCAGGGAGGTACCCTGCTGCAGCTAAGAGGGAGGGGGACAAGATGCATCTATCTCATTTCAGAAGACCCTGGGATCCCTGAGCAGAGCCAGTGTAAGAAAAAGCCCTGAATACTGCTCTTGCTTTAAACATAGATCAATCTGGGTACAGTGGAGTGAGATGACGTCATTATCAGCCTGTGCTCTCAAAACACCTCGCAATCCAGGTCTTTTACAGGTTCTGATGCATCTCCCTGTTTGTATTTATGTTCCCCAGAATCCCAGCATCTGTGATCATCAGTTTCTTAGGCATAGTGCCCAGTACCCAGTCAGTTCTCAGGACATGAAATATGGAAGTAACATATGACACTTCAAACACATCCAGCCCAAGAAGCATTTTCTATATATCTGCTATGTGTTCAGTCCTCAACCTTGCCACTTCTACCAGGATGGGGGATTTCCAGTTCAGACTCATTCTCTGTTCCCATAGGTATACAGTTGGGTAAAATGAAGCCCCTTTAAAATGAAGTTCCACCAGATACCAGCTAATCTTGCCAAATTTAGACCCTGAGTCAATTCTAGGTCTTATTTTTGACAGGGCAACTCCCTTCTATGGTCCTCAGTTTCTCAGCCTGAAGAGTGAGAAGAATGGATTAACCTAATATGCAGACAGATATAATCCTAATACAATCCACTAAATTGTATTGTTGAGCATCTTTTCCTACACAAAATTTGGTTTTGTGTTCTCAAGGACCTACAGAATCCATCTGGCCAGCGTCATTTCCCCTTTGTTCACAAAACAAGCTCAGAGGACTTCTGCGTAGTAACTGAAGCCACACCGGAAGAAGCCATTCAACTGGGGGAGGGGGGCGGGGAGGAAGGGCGGGTTCCAGCCTCCATCTTGTTTTCCTTCCCAACTAGCTGCTCAGATCCTACTGTGATTAGGGAGCTGGGGCCCTGGCTGAGCCTGGGGGTGCAATTTTCTCGTAGATACAGGTGTGTTGTGGCTTAAGGACTGACAGCCTGGGTTTGGGTGTTCTAGCTGAGCAAAGGCTCCATTTAGCTACAAGCTAAAGGAGCTGCTGGGCCTTGCCATCATGGAGCCTCTGCCTGGTCACCTGACTGGTCATTTTCAAGAGTCATCCCCCAAATTTCTCCCCCCACTTCCAAGCCCCCCCCCCCCAGAAACCATCACCTAATGCTAAAAGGGGCTAAGGCAAGGTATGAAGAGAGTGGTGAAGGGAGAGTGCAGATCTCTGTCCTAATTATGGAGAAGGAGGACTTCAAGGGTGGCTGTCATCACAGTCAATTCAATTGCCACCAGCCTGAATGTTTTTGAGATCCTGGTTGGTTGTCTTCTCAGAACATTACGTCGACGTCGACTCCTGCTATGACGCTGTGCAAAAAAAATCAATCAATATTTCTCTCTTTCCTCCCCCCTCCCCTCTCCCTCTCTAGGCCTCAGTGTCTCCATCCGGGCAAATAGCCAGGTGGGGCTGGGCCCTGTGAATGTCAGGCCTCTCCTAGAGCTGACGTTTTAGGATACACTGTCATGTTTTTTTTTCTTCTTCCCTCCCAGAGGCCAGGGGACCAAAAGCCTTGGGAGGGATATCAAGCTTAAAGATATCTCTCCCTGAGGGTTCCCACCCAGAGGCTGCAGGTGCCCCTCCCCTTTCCATGGCAAACTAGCGCGTCTATGACGTCTAGGCCCGCAGCGGATCGAGGCCTAGCCCTTTAGCCTTGCTATTTGGGCAACGCCACAAGCGAGTGAACGAGTGAGCGCAATGCTACCGCGGCGACTGCAGCGGCCGCGGCGGCGCAAGGGGCGGGGGGAGGAAAGAACCCACTTGTCCCACTGCTTCGCAGCAGCCCTGGCCCTGGCCTCCGCTCATCTCAGCGGGTTTTTTTGTAACCCTGGGGTTTGTTAGACTGGCCAGAGCCAGCTGGAGCACACCATCACTAGATCGCACCAAAAAAAGAAAAAAAAAGAAAAGAAAAAAAGAAAAAAAAAAAAACAACTCGACTCCCCCCACCCCACCCCCCATTCCCTAACTCGGCCAGGCTAGCGCAGATTATAATTCATCCCTAGCTGCGTGAGGCAGGGTACCGCGACGCTTCGACGTCTGTCTCACCCTTTCCAAGTCTAAGTGTAAGGAATTTCACATTTCGGGCAGAAGATGGGGGCTATCAGGGATGGGGGTGAGGGTGGGGGTTGGGATGGGGCTAGGGGCACCATTTTGAGTCTGACGGTGATGAGACTCCTTGCCCGGGTCTTTCCTTTACACCCCATCTTCATCTCTATCTCCAACTTTCAGGCTTCCTGTCCCCGCCCCCCCCACCTCCTACGGGGTTCACCCTGCCAAGGGCGGCCGTAGTGGCGCCCTACCCGCAATCTCTGCCTCCTCGGCCCGCACTAGGGTCACCCTCCCTATTTGGTCCAGTCAGTCCTTCCCGCGAAAGATGCTGAGACGCCCTGAATTCTTAGAGGAGAGGGTCAAAGTTCTGTCCCCGCAGCTGGATGGAAGGCTCCTGAACCCGCAAAGGCCTTAGCTAGGGCGCGGGAGGTGGGGACGCGGCGCTTCCTCACCTGTTTCTCGCCGGACTCCTTGGAGGAGGTCCCTCGCTTCGGGGAGGGCGTGCGTTTGCAGACACTTCCCTCGAGCAGGTAGAGCCCCGAGGGCCGAGGGCTGGTGTCGCTTTCGAAGTAGAAGAGCAGGTTCTGGAGCAGCGCAAACCACTTGGTTTGCCATTTGGGGTTGTCCGGACTCCTCTTGCTCAGGTAGCCTTTGCGCGTGCCGTCCTTCTGGGCCAGCAGTCCCAGGGACACGACGTGGCCATCGTTGAGCCGGATGGCCTTCTGCATGGTGCTGCTAGTAGGTAGGCCAGAGAGACCTCTACGCACTTACATCTCAGAGAGGCACCCGACTGCCCCTCGTCGGTGCGCGCTCTGCCGTTCTCTGGCGCTCGCTGAATCGTTCCCTCGCTCTCCCTCGCTCGCTCGCGCGCTCTCTCTCTCTCTCTCTCTCTCCCCCGCCCTCCCTCGCTCTCTCACACCCCGCCCCCTTCCAGATCTACACTTTGAGATCCCGCGCCGCGCTCCTAGCTGGACCTTTCCTGGCTGGAACCTCTTCTCTCCGCAGAGCCGCGGGGGCCCCTGGGGAGGTTGTCCGACCCTCCCTCAGCGAACCAAGGGAAGGGCGATGTGAGCGAGATGCTGGGGGGACAGCAGGCGGAGTCATATGACGCCAATCCCTCGAAGAGCCCGTTTCAGCAGCGCGGACAGGGACACACGCACGCAGCCCCGCCGAGGCGCAGAGCCGCACGCAGGCTGCACCTTGGCGCCTCCTCCCCTCCCCGGACACACACACACACACACACACACACACACACACACACACACGCATACACACACACACACACACACACGCAAACACACACGCACGCACACGCGCGCGCACACACACATACACACACGCCTACCCCTCCCTCCTTGTTTTCCTCTTCTCTACTTCGGGTGTTCTAAGCCAAATCAGATCAATTTTCGTTCAAGCCCATGGCACCCCGGAGGCTCGCCTCCCCGGAGTTTGTGTTCTTTGCGCCCCGCCGCGGCGCACCTTAGACCTAGGGTCAGCCCCATTTGTCATTTTTTTTTCTCTCTTACAGCTTTCCCTCACCTTCTTTCCCTACTTTATTTTTCTAATTCAAGGTGGATGGAGGAAGGTGGATAGGAAAGGGATGTACTAGTTTGTGCATAACCGTTCGGGTCTCTCTCTCTCTCTCTCTTTTTTTCTTCTGATTTCAGCTCTATTCCTCGCGGCTTCGCCAGCGACCCGAGAATACAAGGGGTGAACTTGGATAGGGAGAGGGGACTGTTTATTTTTACTCCATTTTGAGCGTTGCCATAATTACCAGTGTCACCCCCTGAACCCTAGGGTCTGGCTGGCAAGCCGCTGCTGGGAGTTTTCAGCAAATACCCCTGAAGCTTGAAGGCGGGCTTCAAACACAGGCGCCGGGGACCATGGGAGCCTTCAAATAGCTGCGCTGGCGCAATGATACCTTAATGATAGATTTTCCGTTCTTATTTTTAGCTTCAATTCGCCTACACAGTTACACGGCATTTATCCGAGAACGTCACAGCGCCCGCATGCTGCACCGGCAGAGCGCGCGGGCTGCCGGGCCAGCCGGGTTCTGGTGCGGGGAGCGCGCATCGCCGTCTGCCGCAGAGGGCAGCGGCCTCGTTGAAACCGGGAACAGCGCCCAGCGCTGACAGTTTGCAGCCGGGACGGGTGTCCTCGCAGCTCTCTGGAGAAAAAAAAAAAAAAAAAAAAAAAAACAACACCATCTTTCTTCACAGAACCGCGAGAGCCCTTCCCCCTTTAGAACACACACACACACACACACACACACACACACACACACACACACACACACACACCATACACCATAGTCTGGAATGGAGCTGTTACAGTTCAGGACATAGGGACCCAGGCCTGTGTTCCTATACGATGTTAATTTTTCTTCTTCAGGTAATCAAAAGAAAAAAGGGCAGAGTGTTAAGCCCCTTCATGCAGTTTTAATTTGCTCAAGAGTGAGTCTGTGAAAAGATTGGGATAATTTTCCCTTGTTTTCCAATTTTCTTCTTTCTCTTGTCCCATTCATCGTTTTTCCCTACCTAGCCTTTCTCTTCTTTTCCTACTGCATCTTGTTATGTAGCCCAGGCTGGCTTGAATTCCTGATGCTTCCACACCAGAGTCCTGACTGCAGGCAGCTTTTTAACTTCCCTTGCCTCCGTTGTAAAAGCAGAACTTTCAGGATTGAGGTTTTTATGTAAATTCCCATTAGGAGGCCTGTCACAGAAAGAACCAAGAAAATCTCCGGTAAGGGGCCCTATGCTAAAAGCACTTCGCCACAGGTCAACCATTCCATTTTCTCTAGAGCCTTCAGTGTAGGTTGAGGTCGGGCTCACACACTTAGGGCTCACTCTAATGAAAAGTGAAGGCGTTGGGATTTGAACCAGATTGAAGCTGATGGAGAGCGGGGCTTTAGAGTTGCATCGATAGTCAGGGAGAACGTAGCTCTGCAGGAGCTAGAGCAAAGGTCAGCCCTTGGTTGAAGCTTGTATGACAGACAGACCTACAGTCCCTACAAGACGTGGACCTTCTGCCTGCACCTGAGCTGAAGGTTTATGGATGGGTAACCCGAGGTCACAAAGGATTTCACCACAGGAGTTTGGAGACTTACTGATAATACTGCCTTGGGCAATGAATCGCCTGAGATTTTGGTCAGAGCATAGCATTGTCATTCAGGGATCCAGGCAGGGTCTGAGACAGCTGTGCCAGTGATATGGCTCCACTGCTCTGCGGCTCCATCATTAGATTTTGGAGGTGGAAGAGTATGGGACTCATCATTCTCTCTCTCACACACATCTTATTGTGTTGGCTGGATCCTGGAGACATAACGATAAGAAAAATATAATCCCTGCTTTCTGGAGCTTGGGCTAGCCTAGGAACGTCTTTGCCCTACAACTACTAGGATATAGTCAGAGGGGGTGGGGAAACTCCACTTTCTCTCAGGTCTGAGGAGGAAGGCATGATAAGCAAAAGGGTCAGTCAGGAGAAGAATTGAGTCCACTTCAGAAGCTCTGAACTCCAGCGTCCTTTAGAGGTTTAAAGTCTGTGTTCAGACCTTACTCCAGGCCAGGGAAGACAGAATCTGGACATGTATCCCCTACTGAAAAGATCCCAACACGGAGCCAGGGCTAAGAAGCATTAAAGTTCGGGCCAAGCACACCCCTTCACTGCCCCCCTCCTGCCCTGGTTAGCACTGGGGTGCTAGGGTTGTAGACTTCTGCTAATCCTGGGGTTCTGGGATTTCCTGGTGAGCTGGACCATGCTGGAAGGCCTGCATTAGCTCCAGGCTGCTGTACTAGAGGGAAGAAAATGGCCCGAGTCCTGTCTGGAATCTTGATTAGTATTATGTAAGCTGTGTGAATATTGCTTTTTTTTTTCCCTCCAGTGACCACAGGCAGAAACCTGAGACTAACATTTGGCCTCTTGGCAGTCTTTTGACTGGAATCAAGCTCAGTGCTCTTGGAAGCCACTTAATGATTCCGCCTAAGAAGGTATCATGTACAAGGCTGGTTCTTGGCTTGTGTAAGAGCCATAGAGAAGGTGGGCATATGTTGCGTAGCAGTTTGTCCTAAATTAAAATATCCCTCCTAGAGGGGAGAAGGAAGGCTCAGAAGACCTTACAAGCCCCTTCTCTTAGTCACTGTTCCATTGCAGTGAGGAGACATCCTGACCAAGGCAACTCTTGGCATTTAATCTGGAAGCTTGCCCAGAGAGACTGGGTCTCTCTTGTGTGCTTTTAAAACTTCAAAAGTGTGTACCTCCTCCAACAAGGCCACACCTTCTTCAACAGGGCCATAGTTTCTAATCTTTCCCAGTCTACCAACCAAGGACTAAGTATGGAGCCTATGGGGGGGCCATTCTCAAACTACCGTAGCTCTGGAAGCTTGGACCTAAGGAGATGCACAGAGCTCCTGAGGGTTAGGTGAGCACTTGCTGGGGTGGGTGGTACTGGAAGAGAAAACCTTCAGGAGAACTGCCAACAAGTTGGGCAGGAAGCTCCAGGGATGCACCCGTTATTGGGAGGGGGTGTGGGTCAGTGATAAAGCTGCTTTTGAGTTACCCATGCCCTGTAAAGAACCCCAGTAATCTCCTTGGTTCCCCAAACTAGAGAGCTGGGTGAATTTCTTTGGTTTATTATGGCTGCCCTATCTGTAATAAATACATGTTAATTCATATAACTCCTCTGTCCGCCAGAATCACAGAACATAATACATTGTCATAGTTGGTAGACAGGGACACACTTAGAGGTTAAGCACACTGTCTACAGGTGCAAGAATCTAGCCTATTCTCTAGGGAAGGGTAGATGCTGACTAACCACAGTGCATTTGGGCCTGGCCTTCTTGATTTACTCCATCCTCCCAATACAATTTTTGTGCATAGACGTCAACAATCCCATTTTCCAGGTGGAAAAACTGAGGCCTCACAATGTGTGTGTGTGTGCTCTCATGTTGAAAGCACACATAGAGAATTTCTGCCCCTTTGGCAACAAATTAAAAAAGAAAAGTTTTGAAACAGAGACATTACATTTATGGAGTCAGAGAACTTTTGGCATGTGGGATTTGCCTGTGGGAATTCCAACTCTAATTTTAGGCTCCATTGATCACCTTGACCAGACACCTAGTGGGGAGCAAGGAGCCTGTATTTTTAGTTTGTATTAGTCAGTTGTTCTGCCTGTTTCTAAAACTGATGGATGTTCTTTGTAAAGGAAATAAATAGTAAATAAATAAGACCACCCAGGGAATAGAGAGACAACACCATCTAAGACTCTTCTTAAAACCCTTTGTATATAAAATCCCTTTGCATTTTTCAGATAGAAACATAGTCCTCAAAATGGTTTTCTATAGTATTTGACATTTTTATAGGCTCAGTCTCTTTCTTTATGTCCTTTGTAGTACATGGAAATATTTCTTCCTAACACTAAAAATTCGACGATCTTCTCATTACGGACAGTTGAGTTGGATTCAGTTCATAGCTTTCGGCAGTGATGTGCCGTGGTTACTGTTGTATGTGCACCTCCAGTCTTAGGGTGAGTTTCCCAAGGTGGGCCTTCTGGGTGAGGAGCTAGACACTTGGACACTGGTATAAAATGCTTCATTCCCAGTGGGTTGGTTCTTAATCTTTACATTAAGCCACCAACTGAAGATGAGAAAGCAAGTTTCTTTTCCCTGTGCCAAGGTATCGATGTTGTCTAGTTTCTTAAATATTTGCTCATTAGAAGGGCCGAAGTTACATCTCATACAGTATTAATTTTATTTATTCTTTAATTCATTGAGTTTTAATTGCACACAGTCATGGCATTCCTTTTGTTTGTTTGTTTTTGCTTATATTAAAAGTTTTAAAGTTTGAAGAAGCAATTGTGTTTTCTTGTAGATGTATCAGTATTTCATAAATGTAGAGCCGGTGACTACATGTACAGTGCAAAGAACTTCCCCAGTGTCTTGCTCATTTATTCATCATTGTAGTAAAATACTACAACATGTACTTGTAAAACAGCTCTCTCCCCCCTTTAGATAATGTCTCTCTACATAGCCCAGGCTGTCTCAGTACTTGTCACGTAGACCAGGCTAACCTTAAACTCACAAAGATCTAATTGACACTGTCCCGAGTGCTGGATTAAAGGTGAGTACCATCACACCTCTTTTATTTCTCTTCTTTTCTTTTCTTCAGTGTTCATAAGTATTTTCATTTTATTAGGTTCCAGAAAAAAATGGACTGGGATTATATTGAAAATATCATAAAATTAATTTTTTATGTTTTGTCTTTTTATGCAAAAAGTTCATACATCAAATTCTTTATTCTTAATGTTTTGGTAGAATGTTATACTTTCCTTTATATATGCCTTGCACATTCATTTATAGAGATTTTGTATTTAATGGTTACTATTGGAAACGTGATATTTTTATGTTTTGAACTTAATTTTTGTAAGATGGGGGCTTGCTGTGTTGCGCAGGCTGGGCCCAAACTTGGAGATTCTCCTGCCTCTGCTTTCACAGTAGCTGAGATTACAGGCACACCCCATCACATCAGTTTTCTTAAAAGTGAACATTATTGGCAGAAAAGGAAGTTATTGCTATTTATATATTTAGGTCTAAGCCACTACTATGAAATGAATTTTTCTGATGTGAGGAATTTTAGCTCATCTGAGTTTGCTCTTTAAATGAGTGGAGTATAAGAGTGTGAACTTCCTAACACTTAGGCATGAGAGCATCTTTCAGACAAGCCCCACTTAAAGATGGAACGGTTTTTTTTTACATTATTATTAATTTGTTTAGCTTGTCTTTCTTGAGTCAATCTCAGTGTAATTTCCAGGATAATTTGTTCACACTTTCCAATTTATTATACTTGCTACCAAACACTCTTCTGTCATTCCAAGTTTCCCCATCTGTGTCACCTCTTCTAATGTGCTGATTTTGTCTCATAGAATTGGTCTTCTCTTACAAACATTGAATTAATATTATTAAGATGTTCAACTACTTATTGATTCTACTGTTTCCTAACTCATCAATACCTGGGTTTATTAATTATTTTTCCTTTATTTCTGTTAATTTTTATTGCTATTCCTTCTACCTCTTGAACACATGGTTTATTTTATTTTCTTGATTTCTTGTTTAAAGGCTGAGTTGTTTTTCTTTCTTTTTTTTTTTTCTTGCAAGACCTGATCCTCCTCTTCCCTCAGATCCAATAGGATAGCTATATAAAACAGGTCCTATAGAATTGTTACATAAAGATTCAATGGGATTGCTATATAAATCTCCAGTTTTCACTGTCGTAAAAGAGTCAGAAATGAAGTTATCCTTTAGGTTATTATAAAATTGCTCCCCTCTTTTTTTTATTTTGAGACAGAGTCTCACTTCATGGACCCGACTAGCCTAGAACTTGCTTTGTAGATCAAGCTAGCCTCACACTCCCAGAGATCCGCCTTCCTAGTGTGCCGCTATGCCTGGCTGTCAAGTCGTAATCAAATGCCTTCTGAATTTCCAAGCTGAGTTTTTGTGTGCTTTGCCTATGGCCAGCTTTGTTATGCTGTGCTCAGAGCGAGCATGCGTTCTGCCTCATCTTACACATACTGAAATGCGTGGCTCTTTTTGCCCTGTGGCCTGCAGCGGGTCAATTTGTGATGGTTGCAAGGATTCTGGGAAAAACACACATTGGATTTACAGGGTGTGGCATTTTGACTCAAATCAGTAGCATAGTTCGATAAGTTACATATGACACACAAGGACAAAGCTCTAATTATGACCTGCTGTTATGGTAGCTAGCGGGCAGCTGTGAGCATATGTTCATGAGAACTGAAGGAAACTGGGTTTTCTCCCTTAGTACCACCAGTGTCCTGGGAGTGCAGTGACTTGCTAGGATTCTGATCTCAGCCACAGACCAAGAAGCAAACATGGGGTAGACAAAAGAATATTATCTTGCTCATGTGTTCACAAGCTCTGATCCCAGCAGCGCAGGTCTCCAGTGCTAGGGCCTGTTACCAGCTGTAGTTTTCACATCCTCTTTTAATTTAATCACCGTTGTAGAGGCATTAAAATGTGGGCCTTTTAAGAGGTATTCTGCTCTTATGAGCAGACTAATGCCATTATGGATAGGATAATGGGTTAATGGATTGCTCGTCACGGGCATGGGCTCTGAGGAAAATGAATGGGTTTGACATATGCTTCTCTGTCTCACACACCATGATATGACCAACGCAAAAGGCTTTTGCCAGATTCTGGTACCATGATTTGCCTTCCTTAGTCTCTGGAGTTATGAGTTTCTGCTGTTTCTAAACTACCCACTCTGATATTCTGTTATAGCAGCCACGAATGGACCAATTTATCTCTTTTACATCCACACTGCTCAGTGCCTTCCAGTCACTTGGTAATAAGACTTCTTGCTGAGTGCCATCTCCTTTCACTCTCCCTAGGCTCCAAGCCCCACTCTCTAGGAGTGCTGGCACTTACCCCAGGGCAATGTGATGGCCCTGGCTGTCCTGGAACTCACTTTGTAGAGCAGGCTGGCCTCCAACTCAGAGGTCCATGCGTGTCTGCCTCCCAAGTGCTGGGATTAAAGGCTGTGGACCTTAACTCTAGAGAGCTGATAAAAAAAATTTTTTTTTTACAGGTATTTCAGTTCTAACTTATTACCATTTGACCCAGACAGTGGCATACTCTAGGCCACAGGAAGTCAGGACTGGCTATAACTTCATCTCAGACCCTGCGATTCCAGGCTGGTATGCTTATTTCTCCACTGTTCACACTTTCTGGATCAAATTCTGCTACATATACAGGGCTAGGATTGATTTATAAGCACGGGATAATATGAAAAATAATTCCAAGATTTGCCACCCCCTTCATTGGAATCAAGCCCAGCTAATCTGATCTTTTGAATCATTTCAGGCGAGTGGGAGGGAGGGAGGCATATGTGCACTGTTTCTCATTTAGATTCAACAGTCCTTCTTTCATATCTGTATTTCTTTTACTTTTTAAAATGAAAAAAGTGACTAGTTTTTTGTTTGTTTGCTTGTTTGTTTGTTTTAAAGAAATAATGGGACAGGGACATGCAAAGATCTTTGAGGCAAAAAAAAAAAAAAAATTTTCAGTCAAAAACTTTTGGAGGCTTGGTGAGATGGCGCAGCAGGTGCTTGCAGCCAAGCAGATGACAGGAATTTGATCCCAGGAGCTTACATGGTGGTGGAAGGAGAGAACTGACTCCCAGCAATTCTCCGCCCCCCCACACTTCCACATGTGTGTCCCCCTCCCCTATATACGCTTTCCCTTTGTGTGCTGGATTCTCAAGTCCAAAAAGTATTCTCACTGGCCTCCCTCCCCGCTGTGGATCTGGCTTCTTCCCAGAAGTAAGAACAATAGCTTCTGATTATAGCCCCTGAGCTACCCTTAGGGATGAAATGTAAAGGCACCTGAACACTATTCAAAGTTCACCCATTGTGGGCTCTGCACCTTCTGTTGGATTCATGCTGAGCTGTGTGAGCTCTCCCCAAACCTCGGCAGATTCAGGCTTCTACCTGTTTGTGCATGGCGTGCCTTCTGCCCATCTCACGGGCAGCTCCTTCTGTCTCTCTTTGAATCACCTTTCTCATCTGTGTATTGCCCCTTTGCTTTTGGACAGCAAAGTCTCAGTGGTGTCTCTGGCTTGTACTACCGTATCTTCATTCGCGGGCATCATGAAGCCGGGACCTCTTGTAGCTGGATGCCCATTTGTTTCCCAAGCTTTTGGGGAATTTTTTATTTTTGTATTGAATACATTTTTCTGTACTCCCTATTTAATCTCAGCAGTTTCTACCCTTGAATTCCTGGTCTCTTTCTTTCTCTCTTTTAAAGCTTCATTTGTTTTGTTGATGATTAGAGGTAGCGTTTTCTCTATCATGGATACTTTTGTTTCTATGTGCTCATTTTCTCTGTTGGTGAAATTTATATTGGATTCATTATTTCAAACCTTTTGACTTTTCCCCCCTCTTTTTAAAATACATCTCCTTGCTGGATTTCCCATCCACACTGCTGACTTTTTTTTTTCCCACATCGCTGACTATGATGTTGGTTTTTCTTCTCCAAGTCCTGAAGTGCTTTCCCCATGTCTGCTTCCTGCTTGTTGATTTCATCTTAGGTCATTGATCACTTTTACAAGTAAACTTCTGAGTTCTTCACCTGGCATTTGACCTACTTCAGGCCTTCAGTAGTCAAGGACTTATGGTCTCTTGGAGGGCTTACAGTATTTTGTTTTAGTATGTTGTGTTCCTGTGATGCAATTTTCACATCTGTTGGATAACTTCAATCTGGTTTTATTGAGGGATCTTCTTAGTGAACAGCCTACACTTTTTTACTAGTGAGTGAGTGTGCGTGCGAGCGCGTGCACGCGCGCGCGTGTGTGTGTGTGTGTGTGTGTGTGTGTGTGTGTGTGTGTGTGTGTGAGAGAGAGAGAGAGAGAGAGAGAGAGAGAGAGAGAGAGAGAGAGAGAGAGAGAACATGCATATACATATGTAAGTCCACGGTTGACATCAGGAGTCTTCCCCTGATGGATTCCTCTTATTCATTGGTGAAGGTTCTCTCTCTCAAATGAACATGGTTTGCCAATATACTCAGTCTGGCAAACTACTTTCTCTTGGGATCATTGTCTTTGCCTTCTGAACACTAGAATTGTAAATGGGCTGCCACACTTATTCAACATTTGCATAGGACTTGGGGTCTGAACTCTGAGCTTCATGCTTGTAAGCTCTTTGCCCCTTGAGTCATCTCCCCATCCTGGGCAGCTTACTCTTGAAGTATCTTAGTCCCCAGTATACTCTTGAAGCATCTTAGTCCCCAGTATACTCTTGAAGCATCTTAGTCCCCAGTATACTCTTGAAGCATCTTAGTCCCCAGTATACTCTTGAAGCATCTTAGTCCCCAGTACCACTTTTGGATGAGGCTTCTGCTTCCTGTCTCCAGCTGGAGAGCTGTATGTTGGAAGCAGTGTAGAGCTTACTTCATTTCACTCTATCACCATTGCTGGGTATGTGAAAACTTGGAAGAAAAGCCAGGGCCATCTCAGGAGCATGCCCAGGGCTTCACTGAGGCAATGAGACCCAGAGGTCCCTCTGCCTTATTCCCCGATAGTGAGGGTTTGTGTCATTTCCTTTCCACAGGGAGCAGCTCTGCAGTGAAAATTGGGCCCCTTCTTGGGACCTACACTACCTCCCAACTCTCCTGACTGACATGTGAAATGCTCCTATCTCTATCACAAGAGAGAATATCTATCTAGCTCTGGGCAATAGGGAAATATGCTAAAGTACACAGCCTGGAAAAATAGTACTGTGTAGGCTTAGGGGTTCTCAAATGCTTGGACCCCCATCTTCTAGCCCACTGTCCAAAGGTAGGGGAGAAAAGATGGTAAATAGGGCAAGAGGATGTAGACCTGTTTACAAGTAATTCTTTGGGGCAATTTCAATTTCTGTTTGTCAGAATACCAGCAGTCCAGTTCAGTAGTGTCTGAATATCAAACACAAATCAGCAACAGTGGCACAATCCAGCAGAAACAGCTAGGCCTCTGCTGAATGAGCAGGAGTCAGAACCAGCTTAATCCCAAGAAGTTCTCTGCCCTGCCTCTCTCAATGAAGTGAAGACTCAAGACCAACAAAGTGTTTCAAGGCTACCTCTGCAAGCGCCCCACACTGTCTGTAAGTCTATTTATATTCTCTCCAAACATCACGTGTCCTCTGATGGGTCTTGCAAAACATCACATGAGTCTGTATCACATGACACCACCAGAAATTTCCACTTCATACTGTGGCTAAAATATTTACTTATTTTTTTTCATAATGATGATGATGGTTGTGTTGCGGTGTGTATATATGTACATGTATGCACGCACACAAACATTCACACTAGGGGATACTTGGGTCATTTGTAAGGGCAGTATGCTCTTAACCACTAGGCTATCTCTCTAGCACTAGACCTTTGTTTTTTAGGTATGATTTAAAATAGATGCTATTTATCAAGCTGAGGCTATACTTCTGAATTTTTAGTTTCTGGGAAAATTCTCTTCTTCAAAATGATAAATTGGTAAACTTCATCAAACACTATTTTTCTGTGTGTTGTTATTAAAATTTTGAATTTTCCTACCTTATTAATATGGTAGAACATAAATATGTCACTTCATTAATATGGCTGATAAATGCTTGATACTAAGCCAACATCAAAATTTTGCAAAGAAAAATTCTATGAAACTCTATCTAGTAAATGACTGAATGAAGCAGTTAAGTCTCATTATGTGGTAAATTTCATTGTGAACCATTTTACCATTAATCCAATGAACATGTTTGGGATAAAAACAAGCCATCAAATAAATCCAATATTCCAAAAAAACCTCCCCAAACCAAATCAAAGTACTTGCTCCTGTAGCACCTGGGGCGTCAAAGATTCTTGTCTGTTGAACACTTTTTCCAGTCTGGTCACATGCCCTTTGAAGATGCAGCTGTGTCAAGCCGAAGCTTTGTGGTATTAAAAGTACTTCATTTTTGAATCATTGTATAAAGTCTTCACTAATAATATTATACAGAAGAAAAGTATTATAGAAGGCAGAAATAAAAGAACAAGGCACAAACTAAAAAGAAAAATCCCAAGAAACTCCATTTAGTACTGGTATGTATACATTGCTGAACCTAATGCATTAGTATTTTACTGAGGATTTTAAAAGCTGTACTCATGAGCCATATGCTTTATAGCTTTACTTTGTTTATTTTTTATTTTCGAACTCCATTCTCCCGAATTTGCTATTCTGGTAATGTTGGTATCAGGAAATGGATTGAGGAGTGTTTCTTAATCTGTTTTATTAGACTAGATTATGTAGAATAAATGTTAGTTGTTCTTTAAATGATTAACATGGTATTGGAAGCCCTACTAGCTCATAAAGGAAAATAAAGCCAACTTGAAAACAAAACAAAACAAACAAACAAACAAACAAACAACCCCAGGGTCATGAGGTCAGCCAAGGAGGAAAGCCAAAGTACAAACACAAAAATTTATATTACTTTTTATAGTATCAGTAAGCACACGGAAATCAAAATTAGAAATACAAGAGCTTTAGGAGATGGCTCATTTGCTAAAGTGCTTGCTGTGTAAATGTAAGGACCTGGCTTTCACTTCCAGCACCCATAGGAAAGCTGGTGTGACAGTGTACACCATCATCCCAGTGCTGGGGAGACAGGCTGATCCCTAGGGCTCGCTTACCAGCCAGTGTAGCTGAGCTGATGAGCCCTAGGCTTAGTGAGAGACCCTGTCTCAAAAAATAAAAGGGGGAGTGATAGAAGAAGACACTCCCCTGAGCCGCTAGCTTCCAAACACAAATGTGTACACTCGCCAATTCAATATCATTTATAGCTGCTGAAAGATGAAATTCTCAGGTATAACTGCAACAAAATACATAAAAGGCCCAAGTACTTCCAAGCAGAGAAACTGACGGAGGAAATAAAATACCTAAATAAATGAAGACTTATTGTGTTCCTGGGTTTGAATTTTCAACCAACTTAAGCTGTCAGAAATTCATATAGTTTTAAATAAATTCCCATTAAAGTTGCAGCAACATTTCTTTCTTGTAATACAGGTAAGAGAATTCTAAGATGTCTACTTAGAATAGCTGAAGGAATTAAGATAACCAAAAGGCTAAAGGTACCAGGCACGCCTCCAGGTGTTACCTAGCTGTGTAGTATTGGCAGAGGGATTGACCCAGTGACTGCAGCAAGACCCTGGGAACAGATCCAAACAGACGCAAGAGGATTTAAGAGGACGGCAGTTCTTTCAGTGAAGGCCCTGGAGCAGTCAGATCTCCATGAGCAGTTACCTAAATCTCTAGTTAAACCTCCATGTATGCAAAAATCA
This sequence comes from Mastomys coucha, assembly GCF_008632895.1. Taxonomy (NCBI): domain Eukaryota; kingdom Metazoa; phylum Chordata; class Mammalia; order Rodentia; family Muridae; genus Mastomys; species Mastomys coucha. The sequence continues at coordinate 83,852,665 of NW_022196906.1, read as the reverse complement.
ACCCAGAATGGATCCCAGATAAAAGCTCAACATGAAAACTTTAAAACAGATACTCAAATCATCGGCACATAGGCTTGGAGAGTATGTATGTATAGTAATAGGAAGATGAGACCATCTACTAAAAAATATCAACACTTCAGACTTAGTTGAGGTTAAAAACGACCTCGTTGAGAAGACAAAAGGATAGCTACATACTGGGGAGGGGGAAATATTTTTAAGCTGTATCTATTGGATTCGTATCTTGAATGTAATATTACATTTGTTTATAGATATTTACATGTATGTATACATGTCACTCAAGACCTAGCAGGAAAACAATCCAATTAGAAACTAGACCAAATGCTGGGCGGTGGTGGCGTACGCCTTTAATCCCAGCACTTGGGAGGCAGAGGCAGGTGGATTTCTGAGTTTGAGGCCAGCCTGGTATACAGAGTGAGTTCCAGGACAGCCAGAGCTACACAGAGAAACCCTGTCTCGAAAAAAAAAAAAAAAAAAAAAAAAAAAAAAAAAAAAAAAAAAAAAAAAAAAAAACCAAAAACAAACAGAAACTAGACCAAATAAGGGTGTACGGATGGCATAAGAAAAGATTGTTCAAAGTCACTAGCTGTTATGAAAAAAGAAATTAAGGGCACGAGCAACCATCACTCATACCTACGAGAAAGAGGGTAGGAGGGGGGGAGAGAGAGTGCTATTTCTGGTGAGGATGCAGAAAGCTGAACCCTTACCCATGGCTGGTAGGCATGTAAAATCGTACAGCTGCTCTGGGAGAATTTGGCAGTTTCTTCCACAGCTGAGCATGTGCTTACTCTGAGACCCCCTAAATCATACTTCTGTGCACTTACCCAGAGAAACGGAAATTTATGTCCATACAAACTTGTACAGAAATGCCAATAACAGCTTGAGCACCGTAGTCCAAAGTTGCAAAGAATTCGAAGTATCTCTCAGTAGGTGAATGGCTAGATTCTGTGCGGTACATCTGTATACTCAAAAACCACAGCTGACCCCAGGGAGCTTCAAAGATGCTATGCTGTGCAATGGAGACCAGTCTCCAAAGGCTAAATATGGCATGATTCCATTGATAGAACGTCGTGTTTCCTGTTAGGTTAAGCTTCCTCGGCCAATTTTAGACCGCCTGCCTGTCTAGGGCAAGGTAGCTCAGTGCCCAGTGGCTTCACTTTAGCCAGTAACAACCTGGTGCTTATTGTGGTGGCATATAGCCTGTATATACCTGTATATATATATATACCTGTAACCTGTATCCCTGGAACTTGGGAGGTGGAGGCAGGAGGATCAAAAGTCAGAGGTTAGTCTTAGCTACACAGTGAGTTTGAAGTCAGCCTGATCCTGTCTCAAAGCGATAACAATAAAAAAGCCAGGTTCTCGCTCTTCCCTATGGATGTAGCACCCTCCTGGGTCTTCTCAGGGAGGAAAGCTAAGAATCCCTGTGCTTTCTTCAGCAGTTCAGAGGCCTGAGGTATAATAAAGCCAGATTCAAATTCATCCCCGCAGTTGCCTGCACTGCCCTCTTGTTCAAAGGGACAGGCAGACAGACTCCTAGCATTCACCATACCTGGTGAACCAGGCCATCTTAGCAGTGCCCCCGCACATAAACAAGAAAGGTGCCCCTCAGGAGCCACCCAGGCTTGGGCACAGGCCCACTGGCAGCCTCACTGCAGTGCCGCCCTGACCTCTCGCCTGCCGCAGCTCTTTACATAACAGAGCTCTAGATGCTCTGTGGGGCAGCTGACTCTGAGGGATTTCTCATTTTCGGATATTTATGTCTTAAACCGAAAACCACATACTGCTGTTTTTTTGTCTCCCGTCTCCTCACGGCATCATTAGTAGCTTTCAGGAGCTGTGCTCTGTAAGTGAATCTGCCAGCTTGTCACTGGTGAGTTTTAAGTTCCCCATGACACTTGAAGAAATGCCCAGAATAGCTCCAGCCAGCCAGCCAGCCAAGCAGAGCTGGGGAAAGAGTGGCTCAGAAGATTGCGTTTATGGAGAGCAGTGGGGAGCTCATCCAGAAACCACATAATAGTGTGCATCTTACACCCAGGAGCTCCGCACACAGGGGTTGCTTCCAGCCCCTTGCTCAGAGCCCCTGTAGGGGGATAGCAAGCCGGCTGGTGTTCCACTGCACAGGCTGCGCTGAGGGGCCGGATTCACGGTGTGTACTCATTCCTATCATGGAACATTCACACACTGCCAAGGTTAAGGAAAGTAGGTAGAGCCCAGGTCAGACTGCCATTAAGCAGCAAATTTAGAGAGAAAAATCATTATAAATTTTACTCAATTGGTAACCCATAGGCCCTTGTGCTATATGCAAGGGATGGGACAGGGATGGAACAGATATAAAGGTTAAGGAAGCAGGGCTTGCTTTCAAAGAGTTCTCCATCTCATAGAAGCAACAGATCCCTAAGTAATTAAGAGTCTCACACATGCAGGGCTGCTATGGACAGTTATTCAGATATTTCATTGCGTGAAAGCTGACCTTAAGAGGCAAGTCAGTCTGAAATTGAGCACATTGTTACCAGCAAGGTGCAAGTTGCCTTGTTGAGAAGAGGCAGCTTTTCTAGTGAGGAAAACTCATGTGGACACAAGCCCCGAGTAAAACAAGCCCCCGAGTATCATTTTTCTGCAGATTCTTCCAAATACTACCCGCAGGTGGCTAACGAATGTGACGTGAACCCCTCCCCGAAATCTTGGTCCCTTTCATCCCTGAAGTAGTCACAGAGGTGTTTGCTTTGTGACTAGGGAGTTGACTTATTCAGTAAATGTTTGCCTTGCTCGGAGGAAGATCAGAGTTGAGGACCTAGGACCCAGGTGAGAGAATCAGACCCGGAAGACAGAGTCCAGAGGGTTCCAGGGGCTCACTAGCCAGTGGTGTGGTTTATTCAGTAAACTTCAGGCCAATGGAGACAACAGCAATAAGACAAAACACCAGTGTGGGTAGAGGACACACAGCTAGGATCATCTTTGGTCTCCATACACATGCACAAACCCACATGTGCACTGGGCACAAATATGACTACTCATTCATTCCCCTATGAACACTATGAACACATGTGCATACATGTAGACACACACACACACACACAGAGAGAGAGAGAGAGAGAGAGAGAGATAGAGGGAGAGAGAGAGAGAGAGAGAGAGAGAGAGAGAGAGAGAGAGAGAGAGAGAGAGAGAATGGAGAATGTCTCTGAACAATAATGGTTTTAGGTGTTATGCCAGCATGTAGAGACTTTAGTGAACAATAGCAGCTGAGCGTGGTGGTACAACCTATATATAATCTCAGCCCTCTTGAGGTTGAGGCAGGAGGATTGCCAGTTGTCAGAGAGGCTGGGCTAGATAGTAAAGATAACATCTCACAAATAAAGATGAAATAAAATAGAAGCCTCTAGAATGCTGAGCAAAAGAGGCTGGGTGCAGTACCACACACAGAGGGATTCTTCACAGCATGGCGTAGGGGACATGCAACCTCTTCCTCAGGGGGTTAAAATGCTGCCTTCTGCTAAACATCTGGACGAAGGCCCCTGACATTCAGCTTCTGAGATTTCTGGCTTTACTAGAAAGAATCCGCAGGGCACTCTTCACCTAGCTGTCTAACCAAGACAGTGACGAGCCCAATCCAGGCAGCTGGAGCGGGATCGCTATTTCAGTTGCTGACAAGTCAAACAGATGCTTGCAACATGCTGTCAAATTGGACAAAAAGGACAGTACTCTGAGCTTAGGCAGGGTTCTCTTATCATTTTGAGGGACACACACACACACACACACACACACACACACACACACAAACAAATAAAATAAAATTAATTAAAAGAAATCCCTCAGGCTGGATCTGCATACCTATGGAGACTGTAGCTCGGGGAGTCTCAGAGAGACAGGATGACAAGCAAGGAATCTGAGCTGTCAGGATGACAGGAATGGGTGGAAGGAATAAGCCAGTTGCACGTACTGTAGTCTTTAGGGAGCATCCCATTGGGTTTTCCTAAGACCTGGGGAAATGTTGCCACATCCCACAGGGAGAGAAGCTTAGTCTCAGACAAGACAATAGTAAGTTATCAGATGGTTCAGTGAGGAAAGGTAATACCAGGCCCAGAGCCCAGGCTTGACCTCATAAGTAGACCATTGCCCCGGAGCCTGCACCAGCCATGCAGACTGTAGCACACTTAACCTGACCTGGTTTTCCCATCTTCTTTGGTTTTCACTTATTATAATTTTCATTTGTGATGTGGAGATCCAAATATCCCTGGAGACTGCCCATCCTTGACGGAGTTGACCCCTCTCAGAAAGTCATTTCCTTGCGTTTCTCTCATGAAGACCACGTGTAGAGAGAAGATCCTTGCTACAGTCTCGGTCAGCATCAGCAAGGACTGCATCAAAGTATAAACAAATGTTGTTCAGAGTTCTCTGTCCCTGTCAGCATGTCTGCATGCCTGGTTGGGGGGCTGTTGGCTCAAGGATGCAGGGGAACGGCAGGCTTGACCTCCATTGTCTTAATGAGGAGCACTTTGGGGGTTCTTGGCCTGTGGTGATGGGATGCTTAGGGTCTCCGAGGTCGAAGATGGAGCACTGGCTTGGAATGAAGGCTGGGTGTCTCAGTTCCTCCTCGAGGTGGGTAGAAACTCCACCGTTACAGGCCTGGAGTGGTCTGGAAGCTGCACTATAACTCGGCGGAGTCTTCTGAGGGCTGCATAAGTAGTCTGATACGGCTTTTGTTGTCTAACTCGTTAAGGCAGGATGTGGGAAGCAGGCTCCTCCAACAGCAAGGAGTAGTTTAGAGCAGAGGGTTGCTTTAATCCCACTCCCTTCCTGCCACAGGACCTTTGCCAAGAGCTTTTGCTTGATCCACATCATGGCTTCCTTTGTCTTCCCCCACAGAACTATCTAACCGCCTTGTATCCTGTAGGCCTGGGAATATGTGAGGTCTTCTTGGACCACCGAACTATCTGCCTGCTTTCCTTATTTTCCCCCATAACTTGGTGCTTCCATTGCACATATTAGATTTTGAAATAATTTTATTGCTTTCTTACATTATTCAGGGTTTTCTGAGGGAACAGAACTGGTAGAACATATACATGTATAGGTATTATTGGATTGGCTTCTAAGGTGCTGTCTGAGTAGACCAATGGCTGCCTCACACTAGAGAGGCCGCGAACCCATAGTTGATCAGTCCATGAGGTGGATGTCTCAGCAGCCCAATGTGGTGCTGCAGGCTTTGAGGATTCCTGGAGCTCAGCTGGTCATATGAGCCCATGTGTATGCAGAGGCAAGAGGAAGACGTGAAGTCCTGCTCGCTCGCTCTCTCTCTCTCTCTCTCTCTCTCCCATTCTCTTGAGACAGAGTTTCTCACTGAACCTAGAAATAACTTCTTAGCAGGTAGGCAGACCCAGTGGTCTTGTCTCTGTCACTGACAGCACTGGGATTATGGGAATGTATGACCATGCTTGGTTTCATATGTGAGTGTCAAAGGGACTCATACTCAGGTCCCCCTGCTTGCAATATCTCTATCTCTCTAGATAGATAGATAGATAGATAGATAGATAGATAGATAGATAGATAGATAGACAGACAGACAGACTCAAACTATAAACTCTGAGAAGACAGGAGTCATCTCTGGTCATCAGGAGTAGGTGGGCATTTATACTGGTAGGCTATTTGGTTGATGAGATAACAAATTATATAAGGAGCCAAAGCTCTCTTTTAAACTGAGATGGCTGAAACTCTGCAGTAGCATTTTAAAATGTTTTTAAAAATGTGTGTGTGTGTACTTCACCACTTGAGAGGCTCAGTTCTTTACTTTCACCATGGGAGATCAAACTCAGGCTTAATGACAAGCACCTATTGACCCATCTCACAGGCCCTGAGGTTTCACCTGTGAGAGCAATCTGGCATGCACAGGTGCATCTCTTGAGGCAATCTGAGCCCATTGCTGCATTGGTGACGGAGCACATCAGTGCTTAGCTGTGCTGTATGGTGGCAGGCACACTCCCCACTGCTCACCCCGAGTTTCTATAGCCGGAGACTCAAATTCTCCTTTGTGATTTACACACTTCAGGCACACACTGCAGGTCAAACACACAATCGCTACATTTCCTGTGAGATAGAATGATCTAAGCCAGTCAACTTGACTATGTGATGTATAGCATTTGCTTCACATCAGGGCTGGGATTTAGGTCCTGCTAGTCTTGGGGCTTAGGCTCTCCAGGAAAGCATTATGGTAGAATGGGATTCTGCCCTAAGTGGGCAGGGGCTATAACTGACCTGCACAGGACTTTTGTGCAACTTGGATAAAAGAGCCTTTGGGTTTGTGCAGCACTGTCCCTGAACATACAGCTTGCCAGGTGGAGAACTGACTGAATGTCAATCCCTTCTTATTTGCTTGGCTGACCGTCTGTGTGGTAAACAACGCAGTATACAGTGACCCTGAGTGGAAAACATATTTAAGGCTGGGGATCTTTCTCCTTGTGTTGCTAATTGGACCCTATGCTGGTTAGTTTTTGTTAACTTGATACACATCGGGGTCATGTGGGAAGATGGAACCTGTTGAACAATGGCCTTCATCAGCTTGGGACATTTTCTTGATCAATGAGTGGTGTGGTCCATTGCACTGTGAACAGCACCACCTCTGCGCAGAGAAAGTCCCAGGGGACAAACCAGCCAATAGCATTTCTCCACGGCCTGTACTCATGCTCCTGCCTCTACTCTCACTTGAGTTCCAACCCTGACTTCCCTTGATAGAAGGCTGTTACCTATAAGTGTGTGTCAAGTAAACCCTCCCCTCACCTAACTTGTTTTTGGTCAGAGTGTTTTATGACAGCGATAGAAATCAAACTAGGACAGACCTTGTCTGCAGGGCCTTCTTATAGCCCTTCATTACCTTTCTCAGCCATGGCAATGTCCCATGGAGCTTGACTGCAGGGGCTAAGGAGCAAGAGAGAGAGAGAGAGAGAGAGAGAGAGAGAGAGAGAGAGAGAGAGAGAGAGAGAGAGATACATCAGGTGACTGGTATATATACCAGCTAGCAAGTTAGACACACCTGGTATACAATGATGAGTTGATGACCGTGACGTAGTCTTTTCAGTCCCCTTGAGGCTAGAGGGCACAGGAGAGGATCCTGGGATATATAGAGTACCATGAGGGACCCCACCCCAGTCCAGGGTACAGGAGGGTCAGTCTCGGGAGAAGGGAAAAGAGGGAGCCTGTTTGCAGAGGGTAAGAGCTGAGTGGCCTGCTATTGCAGGCTGGGGAGGGAAGTTGTGAGGTGGATGGTTCAGGCAAGTGAGGCTTAAAGAAGAGAAGTAGGTCTGTCCATACGGATGGTGGCAGAGGAGACGGTTGCAGAGGTCTGTGAGAAAGGTTTCTCAACATGGGTCAGTTGACCTATCAAGAACTGGCTCTGGTCTGAAGCAAAAAAAAGAAGGATTTGAGTGCTCAGTAGTCTGGCCCAAGCCCTGAAGGGGCAGGTGGCAGTGAGGTCTGCTTTGTGGGAGGGAGGTTGTGAGGATCATGGAGCCTGCACAGCCTGTTTCTAACACTCAGCTCACACAGCACCAGGCCCACACTTGTACACCACGCTAAGCCCTGCCACTTGCAGGGTGTGCTCTTCAGATGGCGCTGCTTAGCTCTGCACAAGCAGCAAGGGAAGGTCCTAGGCGTATCTGGAGAGGTGCGGGAACCCTTGGGCATCACCAGCCTCTTACTGTCTCCAGCCAGACTTCTTCAGAGCACTCTGTGCCCACTGTTCTGCCAGGTGGCTAGGACAGCTGGATCCTGGCTGGCAGCTCTTGGTGTCTCTCCAGGATTCAGTTTCTCCAGCAGGGCACAGGGCTGGATTCCAAGGGTGGAAACCATCAGCTTTTAAGATCTGGTCTCAGAAGTACTTGGATTTTCTAGGTCCATGCAAAACTCATGACCTGGCAAGTTCAAGGCCAGCTCAGAATGAAGAAGAGGAGGCACCTGCCTCTAGGTCCCCACTTGGTGGCATTGTGATGGGTCTTGCTGGAAGGATTATGTTACTGAGGGTGGAGTTTATAGTCTTGCCCCACTTCTGGAACACTCTCTCTGCTTTCTCTGTGATTGTCTTTTCAGCTTCCTGCTCTGGCAGCCAGCTGTCATGCCTACCTTGCCATTATAGACTATCTTTCTGGAACCATACGCCAAAATGATCTATCTTCTGTGGGTCTCTTGTGGTCCTGGCGTTTCATCCCACCAATAAGAAGTAGCGGCTAAGGCTGATGGCAACTTTATTTAGAAACAAAGGCTCCATAGAACCAGGAAGCTGCAGAGTTGGGGCTCAAGACTGCAAAATGCCAAGTCCACATTTTCAAGTTGGGCTCTTCCCTTCAGATCAGAGTGGTACAAAGCTTTCCATATTGTACCCTGGCTCCTCTCAGAAGCATGAGTACTGGCAGCTTACTGGCAAGGTAATGAATTCTCTCTGCTTGGATCCCTGGTTGTCCCTGACTTTCCCACCCAATAGTGTGTCTGGCTGCAAAGAGCTGTGTTTAAAACATGGAAGTAATCCTAGTACTTTAGAGGCCAAGGCAAAAGGATTACTAGTTCTAGTCTAGTTTGGGGTACAGAGCAGGACTTGGTCTCAAAAAAGAGCACTCACCCTTTGCATGTGTCCATATGTACACACATCCTTTCTTCCGCATTTGTGGTAGAGTATAGCTTTGGTAGTTCCAAAGAAGCATATGGCCTAGTCTTCATTCCCTCTGTAGGTCCCTCCCATATTGACTAGAGAATGGACCCACATTTGTTAAAGTACAGGGGCCATTAGCAAACCTGGGTAGGCAGAGGCTTAATGAGAAGGAGGAAGAGGATGATGATGATGATGAGGAGGAGGCAGAGGAGGAGGAGGAGGAGGAGGAGGAGAAAGAGGAGGCAGAGGAGGAGGATGAGGAGGAGGAGGAGAAGGAGGAGGAGGAGGAGGAGGAGGAGGAGGAGGCACCGGTGGTACCAGAGGAAACCATTTGGTTAGAGATAAACCATTTAGGAGGTCCCTTCATAAGTTCCTTTGTTGTGGATGGCAAAGTATATTTTTCTTGTAGCCCATGTCAATCTCTCTCTCTCTCTCTCTCTCTCTCTCTCTCTCTCCTCTCCCTTCCTCCTTCTCACACTCTCTCTCCTCTCTCTCTGTCTGTTTCTCTCTCTTCCTCCCTCCTTCCCTCCATCCATTCAGTAAGCTTACAGGAAGCCCCAAGAGCAGGACAGCTAAGGGCTCTCTGGAACTAGTGTGAGCAGGAAGACCTACCACACCCAGGTAGGCTCTGATGCTGCTAATAATCTTGCCTAGAATATGTTTTGAAAGACTCAGATGCAGCTGAAATCCCAGGGCCATGCAGTAGCAGCCTCTGTAGCAGTGGAAAGAGGTGAAATAAGATGAAGAGGAAGAGGGGAAGGAGGGGGAAGAGGGGGAGGAGAAGGAGGAGGGGGAGGAGGAGGAGGAGGAGGAGGAGGAGAAGGAGAAGGAGGAGGAAAAGGGGAGGAGGAAGACAGACGAGGACAAGGACGAGGATGAAGAGGAGGACAAAAAGGAGGTGGTAGGGGAGGACATCATTTGGTTAGAAAGAAATCATTTGGAGGTCCTTTCATAAGTTCCTTTGTTGTGTATGGCAAAAGTCATTACTAACAATGTTGCATCTAGGTCACAGGATTTGTACCAGACACTGTATATGTATCAAAGCTACACAGAAAAAAGAAATTTAATTCTCATAAAATGAGTGAAGTTATTGAAATTTCTCCCCATTCAAATCATCCAAATCAAGATCACCAAGTAAATAAATCCCCCAAGCTAGTGAGTGTTCCAGATTCAAATTTTACTAATAAAGCATAATTTGTTTTCCTAATTTTATGGATTAATTTTTCTAGTTACACTATTTCCACACACTTTCTCCTTGAATCACAAAAAAATAAACAACAATTTCAAAAGTTACATATTGAATATTCATCCCTCCCTCCCTTCAAGAAGACACCCCCACACACACTTAGAATGGTAAAAATTACAATTTCAGTATGAAGTACACATAACAAAAAAATCGAAAAATATTATGGTACTGTGTCTTCCTAATTTCCCTTCAGACCTCGCCTTCCTCTCCTCATCCTCCCTGCAGAGGAAAATTGGCACTATTTTGTTGGTGTCTTTTTTGGTTCTGTGGGGGCCAAAATTGTTACAGCGCTACACTGTAAGTCTTGTTGCTTCTCACTTTTCTGCGCTCAGCATCGCGCTTCCGGGCTTTTGTCCACATCTCTTTATCAAATAAATGTCTAGTGTAACGATTCTGTTTCAGTGCGTTCCACAGTCTGCCCGCCACATTCCTTTTCATTTATTTGTTTATGTTTATTTATTTACATCCCAGACGCTGCGACCCCTTCCTCCTCTCTTCTTCTCTGAGAGGGTGGGCCTCTTCTGGATATCCTCCTATCCTGGTACATCAAGGATTGGGCGCATCCTCTCCCACTGAGAGGAATTCGTTCCCTTTCTTAATCCAAGAAGTTGGCCTGAATGTCCGTTTTTTTCTGTTCCCTGACAGACCCAATTCAACGAATATTCTTGCATTTATATTCCCAGCCACGTACAGATTCACATACCTTCGTTGGGTGAAAAATTCAGGATGTGTATGGATCTATAAAGCTGAATTTAGATTTTCTATCACCTCTTCATTTCCATAATGAAAATGCCCCCAAAGATCAAACTGCTAATATTGTAGCTTTGAAAACAAACGGAGTCATTGTAAAGATCAAGTCATTGTAAAGATCAGTTGTTTCCCAATTAATTAGTAAACTCTCTGTGAAGGAAAAAGGTAATGTTAAGCACTCAGATCTGTTGTATTCGTTCAAAGCAAATGCACTCTCGCGATAAAACTTCCCGCGGTTTGTACCACTAATTTACTTACTAACCAATTTTCACTTTGTACGGATCATGTAGATTGAAAACTAATAAGGAATAGAATGAACTGCATTTTAAACTCAATGGATCGAGCAGGTATTTGTAAAGCATTCCGTTCAACAGCAACAGAGCACACATTCTTCTCAACCATGTATTGAGTGTTGTCCGCTGTGGATCATATATTAGGCCACAAAAAAAGTGTACACAAAGTGTAAATAAATGCAGGAAAACGGAAATCATATCGTTTCTTTCAGACCACACGAAATGAAAGTGGAAGTCAATAATAGGTGGAAAATTTGAAAACGAATAAAATTAACCAACATATTTCTAAACAACCGATAAGCCAAGTTGGAAATTGAGAAATAAATTTGGAAAATGTCTTAGTCCAGATGTGATGGCACACATTTGCGATCTTAGCATGCCAGAAACAGAGACAGGAGGATTATGAGTCTGAAGAAACCATCCTAGTTGACAAAGCAAGAATTCCCCTCCCCCCGGGGAAAAAAAAAAACCAACCAAATCTTGAACAAAGATGGAAATAAAACTTTCTCAAGTAATACCGGGAAGAGAAGACATTGCAATGAATGTCAGAAATATAACCAACTGTAAGAGACCACTGTGAATAACTATACACCGTCTCAGAGAAATGAACGAATTCTTAGACATGTGCAATCTACCAAGATTAAATCAGAGGGAAATAGGAAAGTTAAATAGAGCAAAAACGAATAAAGACAAAGGAGAACACCATTCTCCACAAAACACTGTAAACTGAATTCAAGTCCTTGTTCTAAAAAAAAAAAAAATTATCATGACCAAATGGGATTTATCCTTGGACTATTAAGATTATGAAGTATACATGAATGAATCAAAGTGACTGTTACTGAGCTCTTGCGACTTTATTAGGTTCTTTTACCTAACTATCCTTCTCCACTTCTCCAACCCTCAATACTAGGAAGGAGAGAAGGTTAGAGGCGAAGAGCTGTTGATATCGTTATACTGCTTCCTGCTGATTAAGGGTGCCGAGTTTCTTGGAGCAAGTCTGATCTTCCTCATCAGAATATTTCCAACCTGCAACCGGCGACTGGCAATGGCAGGGGTGACGGCAGGGATGGCAGCAATGGCAGCGCTAGCGGCTGGGGCAAAGGCAGCGGCTGGGGCAGGGACAGTAGCGGGGCAGGAACAGTGGCTGGAGCTGGGGCAGGGGCAGTAGAAGGGCAGGGGTATGGAGGGGCAGGAGCAGTGGCTGGGGCAGAGGCAATGAAAGGGCGGTGGCTGGGGCAGGGGAAAGGACAGTGGAGGGACAGGAGCAGCAGTAGCGGCTGGAGCAGCTGCAGAGACTGAAGCAGGGGGCAGTGGAGGGGCAGGGATAGTGGCTTGGGCAGGGGTAGTGGCTGGCACAGGGATAGCGGCTTGGGAAGGGGCAGCAGCTGGGGCAGGGGCAGTGAGGGTGGGAGCAACAGTAGCAGCAGGGGCAGGAACAGTAGCTGGGGCAGGGGCAGTGGGGGGCAGGAGCAGCA
>NW_022196906.1:83838049-83838954 GCF_008632895.1 Mastomys coucha | reverse complement strand
CTGGGGCAGGAGCACTGGGGGGCAGGAGCAGCAGTAGCGGCTGGGGCAGGGGCAGTGGGGGGCAGGAGCAGCAGTAGCGGCTGGGGCAGGGGCAGCGCGGCAGCAAAAGTCCGGCAGCAGCAGCAACAAGCACCAAGCGCGGCAGCGGTAGCGTAGCAGTAGCAATCAAGATACTTGTAGCGGCAGCACAGCAGCGCAGAGCAGCGCAGCGCGGCAGCGGCAGCGGCAGCAGTAGCAGTAGCCAGGCAGCGGCAGCGGCCAGCCGGCCGCGAAGCGCGATAGCGAAGCGCAGCAGCGAAGCGCGCGGCAGCGACACAGCGCTAGCATTATGGACCCTCTGAAGAGTCCCCAGAATTCCAGACATAAACTGTCTTCAGCTGGCAAAATCACGCCCCTGCTAGAGCATGAGACAAATTATAGTTAGCTGCTGTGGATAATATGGAACAGCTCCATATCCTGCACCTGGGATTAAAACAAAAACGTATTCACATAACATTTTTGTGTTTTTAAAGAAACCAAAATTCTTACTACACATGGCCCATGATAATAGCAAAAAGGAGGCTGTTATCTGAATAGTTACATAAAAAGAATTTGATCAAAATTGATATTAGTTTATAATAAAACCTCTCAACAAAACAGTTCAGACAAGCCTGCAGGGGCTATGGCTCAGTTGGGACAGTACTTGTTTAGCATCTGCAAAGTTTGGAGTTCCAACCTGAGGTCTGCACAAACCAGGCATAGTAGTGCCTGCCTATGATCCCAAGGTTGCCAACATAATGAATTTAATCTCCTGAGTTGTATAGGACATATCAAAATAAAAAAAAACAAAGACGAACAGACAAAAATACTGCACAGTTACACTTCATTCCTTCTTAAAAGGGGGAACCAAATACCCATGGAAGGAG
>NW_022196906.1:83820125-83838039 GCF_008632895.1 Mastomys coucha | reverse complement strand
AGCCTGATATAGCTGTCTCCTGAGAGGCTCTGACAGTACCTGACTAATTCAGATGTAGAGGCTCACAGCCATCCATTGAGCTGAGTACAGGGTCCCAATGACGAGTTAGAGAGAGGACCTAAGGAGCTGAAGGGTTTGCAGCCCCTTAAGACGAACAACAATGAACAACAATATGAACTAACTAGTACCCTCAGAGCTCCCAGGAACTAAACCACCAACCAAGGAGTACACATGGTGGGACTGATTGTTCTGGCAGCATGTGTATAGTAGAGGACTGCAAAGTCCGTCATCAATGGGAGGAGAGGCCCTTGGCCCTATGAAGATTCTGTGCTCCAGTATAGGGGAATGCCAGGGCCAATAAGTGGGAGAGGTTGGAGTGACAAGCAGTGGGAGGGGGGAGGCAACAGGGGTTTGTTCTTGTTTTTTTTTTTTTTGGAGGGGAAACTGGGGAAGGAGAAATCACATGACATGTAAATAAAGAAAATATCTAATAAAAAAAGAGGAAAAAACAAACAAACAAATTAAAAAAAAACCACTCCACAGTTCTAGAAGGCCACATGGGACAAACCATAAACTATTTTAAAAAAAAACAAAACAACTTTCTATTGATTCTTGGTGAATTTCCCATCGTGCACCCTAATTCCATTTGTTCATTCCCCTATTCCTCCACATCTGCCCTCTGCCCTTGCAACCTCCTCCTCCCCCTCAAAAGAAAATAAAAATAAAACAAACAAAACGAATCTTGGCTGTGGAAGCTGTGGTGTGGCATGCCAGAAACATCCACCTAGCCCATGGTGTTAGCATGGGCATAGTGACATAGATGTGGCTTCAATGGCAACATGGGCCTCCTGTGACAAGGCAGGCTTCTCACTTCAGTTGTGATCCTCAGCACTCGCGCGCAGCAGCTCCAGTTCCTCTTCTCTACATAGCGCATAAACCATTCTTTTGTATCTAACTCTGGTGTGACACACCTCCCCAACTCGCAATCATCCCTGCATGTGTGCATGCACGGGTACACTCTTGAGTCCACACAATCTCAACAGCAGCAATAACCTGCCTGATAAAGAAATTTAAAAAAAAAAAATCAGTTTCATCAATGATATATAAAAGAAGGAAAATACTTAAGAGTAAATGTATGCAAAGAAGTGTAATGATCAGTACTCTGAAGTTGTTTAAACCTTGATGAAGGACCCTGAAAGGAGACGGGAACGAAGGGATATATAGCTTATGCTCACAGGTTAGAAGCATGACCATTGCCAGAATATACATACGGTGCAGGACATTTATTGAGATGGCATGGTTTCTATCAAAATACTAATGGCCTTCTCCATAGAAGTAGAAAACACAATCTGAAAATTCATGTGGGATCAGGAAGACCGAGAAACTGAAGCAGTTTTGAGCAGGAAGAACAAGTTCACACACATCACCCTTTCTGATCTCAAAATACAGAATGAAGTAATTAACTCAAAAAAAGGGCCTGGCATAGTAGCAGAGTTAGTGACTATTAGAACAGGAAAGCCTGGGGCATGGGGGTGGTGGTAATGGCATATATATTTATGGTTGATTAATTTTATGTGTTAATTTGTGGCATTTTGCCTGAGTGCATGTAGGTGTACCACATGAATGCTAGTGTTCCTAGAGGCCAGAGGAGGGCATTTTGGATCCCCTGGAACTGTAGTTACAAATGGTTATGAGTTGCCATGTGGATGCTGGGAATCAAAACTAGGTCTTTTGGAAGAGCAGCAGTGTTCTTCGGCCTCAAGGCTGATGAATTTTGAACAGAGGTGCCAAGAACATGTAATGTAGAAAGGGTAGTCTTTTCAATAAGGAGTGCTGTATAACTGGGTCTCTCCGTATGTAGAAGGATGAAATTCGACCTTTATTTTATGCTGTATACAAAAATAGACTCAAAATAGATGAAGGATCAAGATAACCTGAAATTATAAAGCAAGCAGAAGAAAACAGGAGAAAAGCCCATGGTAATGGTCTAAGTGACCATTTCTAGGCTGGCTTGTACTTTAAAGTCACAGACAACAAAAGCAAAAGGAGACGAATGGAATTGTGTTTATGAACAGCAAAGACAGTCATTACTACAGAGAAAACATACAGGGGTTGGGAAGAAATATTTACAAAGTATACAATTAATAAATATTTCAGAATCCTACGTTTCTGATAAGGGACCAGTACCCAAAATAGCTGAGAAGATTAAAAATATGCATACCTGGTGAACAATCTGACTGAAACACACGCAAAGGATCCGAACGAATGTTTTCCAGAAGAGATAGGATCGGGCAACAGGTACATGAGAAAGACATTGTTCAGCATCTCTGATCAGCAGGGGATGACAGTGAAAGCCATCCCAAGAAGCCACACATGTTAGAAAAGTCACTCTCTGAAGAGGAATGATAGGGAGCACTGGGCGGGATTTAGAAGAGGGACAGACTCGCAGTTGTGGTGAGAATGTAAAGTACAGTGGCCATATTAGGGAACCAGTGTGAAAGGTTCTTTAAGACTGATGTTAAAAATTGACACAGGGCTCAGAGGTCCAGCTCCTGAGTCACCAGGAACGGAATGCGTGTGCTCAAGTAAAAGCTGTATTCTTAGGCTCAGCCCAGCAGCGGAGATGAGAAAAACAGGGATAGCATCTAACAGTGGTCAGGTGGAGAGTGACAGTGTGGTTTAAACATGCAGAGAGGTCCAGTGCAGCCCTGTAAAAGAAGGACGTGCTGTCGTTTGTGATAACCGATAATAATGCAATGCACTGGCATTTCAAAATTGCTAAAAGAGGACTAGATTTTTTTTTAAAGCATCCTAGCCGCGGGAGGTGAGGGAGAACAGGAAATAAGTTGGTAAGTTAATTGATGTTTTAGTTAGCCTGTTTGAATCTTTTCACAATTGATAAAAACATTACATTGTATTCCATAAATATGTCATTTATGATAATTTGTGAAGCTGGAAGGTGTGCTAAGTAGAATAAGCCAGGCACAGAAAGGCAAATACTGTGTGATGCCGCTTGTATGGGGAATCTGAAAGGTGACCCAAGTAGGAAGTGCCAAGAGTGTGGGGGAGGGGGGATGGCGAAATGGGAGATGATGATCAAAGGAAACACATTTCTAATATGAAGACGGGAGAAACTTTCTGGAATATATTGCAGGATCTGGTGAATGCAATTTATGTGATGTATTGGTATTTCAAGATTGCTAAAAGATGACTAGATATTCTTTTAACATCCTTGCCATAGGGGGAAAATAAGTTGGTAAGGTAATTGATGTGTTAATTAGCTTGTTTGATTCTTTTTACAATTGATAAAGCATTATATTGTATTCCATAAATATGCCCAATTATTGTCAATAAAAAAAAACAAATTAATTTGAGAACCAGGCACTTTGTTTCTATAAACTTATGGTATAAAAAACTTAAAGGTAAATTAAAATTGGAAAATATTTATAGTAGACATGGCAAGTTATTAAAAGTGTTCATTATTAGGACTTGTCACAGATTAATAATGATAAAGGGGCTGGGGAAATGGCTCAGTGTGATGAGTAAAGTGCTTGTTAAACAAGCACGAGGACCTGACATTTAACTTCAGCACCCATGTAAACAATCCTGGCATGGTGGGACGCACTGGGAAGAGGGGAATCTCTGGATCTCACAACTCAGCCAGCTCAGCCTAACTGACCAACCCTAGGTCCCGATCTCAAAAAAACCCAAGGTGGCTGTTTTCTTTGGAATGACTTCTGACCTGCAGATGCATGTGTGCAAACCCTCATATGCACCTGAACATACATAAACACACCCCCTCCTATAAAGGTGAAATGAACAATGCTAGACAAGGCATTGTTGTCAGAAGAAGGTCGCCAGCTACCTATGCTGGTTTGATTTCAACTCCTACAGGGTTAGTACTTTCTTTGCTGTGTTTAAGCATTTCTGATCGGGGGTTTGTCTTGCCCGGGTACAGCTACTCTGCTGATGCTCCAACTTGTGGATACACAGGGTAGAATGGTGTTCTGAATGGTGTGACCTTACCAGGAGGGAGCTATGCTGTAGGACAGTGTCTTAGTTAGGGTTTCATTGCTGTGTAGAGACCATGACCATGGCAACTCTTATAAAGGAAAACCTTTAATTGAGGGTGACTTATAGTTCAGAGGTCTAGTCCATTATTGTCATGGTGGGAAGCATGACAGTGAACAGGTAGACATGGTGCTGGAGAAGGAGCTGAGCGTTTTACATCTGGACCTTTAAACAGCAGCAGTGACTGCCACACTAGGTCTAGCTTGAGCACCTGAGACCTTAAAGCCCACTTCTGCAGTGACACATTTCCTCTCAGCAAGGCCACAGCTCCTAAATAGCACCACTTGGATGGGCCAGACATTCAAACGGGAATCAATAAGGTCCATTCCTACCACGGACAGGATGGCTATTTTTGGTTGTTGACTTTGGTTATCTGCATCTAGGATTAAGGGCAGCCCAAGCAAGCTGCTGCGTACATCTGTGAGGTAATTTTGTTTATTAAGTTATTTGAAACGAGAACACCCACCCTAAATTTTTGTCTTGTGGGGGGGGGGGGGAGATCCACCTTAAATCTGGACCACACCTACTGGCAGCCTCTATCAAGGACAAAGCAGGAAGTTCTTGCTGTTTACCTGCTTGCCCCTCATTCTCACAGGCAAGTCCTTTCGTTCACTGGTCCTGGAGCCTACTTCTTTGGGGTCCTGGCAAACCTCTCCCCAAACTATCTGCGACATTCAGCCTTATGGACTGAATAGCTACTGGATTTTTCCATTTGAAGACAGCCGTTGTTACACGAGTCAGACTCTAACCTGTAAGGCACTCTAATACATTCCTTTTTTTTTTCCTTTTGTATAGAGCCATTCTATCAATTTGTTTATCTAGAGAACCCTGACTCATACAGACAGGGAGGGCGGCAAGGGCTGCAGAGATGAGTCACCAGCATGACCAATAGCTAGAACTCATAGTTCTGAGAAGCAGTGTGGGGGAAGTGGGTTTGCTTTCCCTCACCATGGCTACCAGTGACACTTAAGAAAGGCAGCTTGTTTGTCCTGGACACTTGGATTCTATTTGACTTGCAGGTGTGGAGGCTCCTTCGGGGGATTCGAGGGTGGAAGCCCCTGAGCTCAGTGCTGCAATGGCTCCTCACACCCATCCTCAACTCAGCCAAAAATCACCACAGTCACTGAGCTAGCCCAGGAGAGGGATTCTCTTAGCATCTGAGAGAGAATGTGTTTTGTTTAGAAGGCAGTCTTAGGAGACACAGTGACATGCTAGGAAGGGCATTAATAGACAGGGGACTACGGTGGGAATGTTGGAGGCCACAGGTGGGTTGTGTGGTACAGCTGCGAAGCAGAGGGCAGCAAACTGGGGGCATGAATGTGTGAGCTCTTGCTTTAACTCTGAGGATCCTTGCTTGCACGGAGCATGAGTCATATGGAAGGCCCAGACACTCCATCAGACCTCTGATCAATATCATAGTATCTAATAGATTTAATATGATCCAGGAGTTTGCTCCTTAATGGCTTCACTGGCTATTTGTCTCTTAGATTGCTTTCCTGCCTACTCCTCAGCCTCATGTACATCAGTCCCTAGGAATGAAATGTCTAACAATGAAAGAAAATTAACATTTAGCTTCCCTGGGCACAAAATGTAGTTCTTGCGGGATCTGTAAAAGAACAATGCCTTGTATGGACTGGTCTGATGAGTTGATTAGCACTTAATGATGTGAGGAGGGTGGAGTGTTGCAGGACCACAGGCTAGTTAGGAGTTATCTTGGGCTATCTTTAGCATCCTTAAGAACTATTCCTTGCTTCTGTGTATGTCTGAGCTGATATTCTTGGGACTAACAGGTAAAACCTCTTGGACTATGGCATCTGGAGCCTATGCAGCTATTTCCCTACTAAACTAGAATCTAGCTATTGGATGTGTCTGACAAGTGTATTGATTCATGAAATTCTTCGTTCCGTTACTCTAAAAACTCCATGAGGGCCATTGAGATGGTTCATCGAGCAAAGATAGTTGCTGCCAAAGCTGCTAGCCTTAGTTCCATCCCTAGGACACACATGGTAGAAAAAGAGAGTCAACTACAGGTTGTCCTCTGACCTCCATATGTGAGCCATAGCATAGCGTGGAATAACCCATATATGTATACAGGATATACACAAAAAATAAATGCAATGAAAATTTTATACAAACGTCATGAAATGGCTGCCATATTGAAACATGGAATTCTGGGTAACCTGAATATGTATGTGTCCCTGGACTCATAGTCACTAATATTTGGCTTGAGACCAAACTATTCTCTACCCTTTTAAAGTATAAAACACATATAAAACTGTGTTTTATATGACCTAGGGAAGACGCCACAGTGCCTTAATGTTTCTACTACCTCGGAGTCTGTCTGGTTAACTTAACCCTAAATTCTCCAAGAATACTTCACATGCCTTATGTTTGAGAGTGACTTCTTCTTTGACTTCCCTCCCTCACACCTCAGGTCAACACTGCCAGTTCCCATGCTCTGATGCTGAGACCCTTAGTGCATTCCCAAAGCTGCCGCCATTGACTCTCTGATCTTGGACCTATTGCTTTTGCTTCCTCCACCACAAATTGGAGGTGGTGTGAGTCACTGGAAGGCAGGCTGTAGGTGAGGAATATAGTCTCTGAACTTCCATGTTGCTCAAGGTGACAGTCCTTCCTCCATCCCTCCCCTCCTCTCCCCCCAGTCCTTAGTGATGGCAGTTGGGAAGGAATAGGCCAAGCTGCGTCTCCATGTCCCTTTGCATTCTCATGGATGGCTGCTGGGACCTCATGTGCACATAAGCACATTTCGCACCCTGATTTCTACACAGCATGATGTGCCTGTTCTTTGCCTATACCACGATACAAAAGACAAGACCTTTGAAAAAGCGCTTGCCTTACTATGTAGAAACCTGAGTGTGATTTCCACACACTCAGAGAAAGCCAGCATTTGTAATCTGAATAGTGGAGAGACTGGAGCAGGTCCATTTTGGGGCTTACTAGCCAGTTGGCCAGCCAGCTTATCCTAGATGAAGAATTCCAGGTCAGTGAGAGACCCTGTATTAAACCAAAACCAAAACCAAAACCAGGGATGGCACCAGAGGAGCACTTAAAGTTATCTTGTGGCCTACACACACATATACATAAGTGCATGTGCATCCCCCACATAAACACACACACACACACACACACTCCACATGAAGAATATGACTGCCCACATCCAATTGCGGTCCTAGCCAAATCATCACCAAGTAGATTAGAATAACACCAACTTTTGCTACCATGGCAACTGCTGTTGGTTGCGCAACTGCTGACTTTTGAAGCTACTTAAAAAATGTGCAAACCGTTTTGCATAAAGTGGCTTTACATCACCCGGAGCAGTGGTTTCCATTTTCCCTCAAGACTTCTCCTCAAGAAAATTTACCTCTTTTCTCCCTTAGAAACTTCATAATTTCTATTTCCAAAGGATTATTTAAAAATAAAGTCCACCGAAATAGTTTCCTTATGCTCATGGAGGAGCAAATATAAATTAAAAAATGAGAAACTTAATTCTTTCAGTTGAAATAAGGCACTTCTGGTGCCCTTCTTTTAGAGCATTTGCTTTAGAAAACAAGACTTTTTCTTGTCTGTTGTTTTGAAATATACATAAATCTTTTCAACACCGAAATATTCTTTGGCCAGCTCTGTTACCCAAAGACCCAGGAAAGTTTCCCTTTAAGGATTAGGGATCATCCCTTTGAAATGTAATTACCAGAGAAGATAGTGTCCTACCTGCCCCAGGGAAGACACCAACTCCCTAAACTCCAAGCTTGCCTTGTGAACTTGAAGACCTGAGTTCAAATCTCTAGAATCCATCTAAAGCGAGTGAGTATTGAGGGTCTATACCCCAGTGCTCTTCCTGCAGAGATGCAGTGGGAAGGGGAGACAGGAACACCCCCTGGAAACTGGCAGGTGAGCTAGCCTAGAGTATACAGTGGGAAAACATCAAAGAGATCCTGTCAAACAAGGTGGAAGGTGAGTGGCCATCCAAGGTTGGTCCTCTGATGTTGTATAGCACAGGTGCGCTCATAGTGACATACATGCATATGCATTCATGCACACACGCACGCACGCATGTGCACGCGCGCACACGCGCGAACACACACAAGCACACACACACACACACACACACACACACACACACACACACACACGCGCGTGTGTACACAGGCCCTCAATCCTCCCCCTCTTCGTACAAACAGCAGCTAATTTTCCCCTTGGATAGAGCTAATTATCAAACACTGTCAAGTAGATGTAAGGGGAATGTTGAGAAAGCCTGCTGTTAGACCCTTTCACTGAGTGTTGATTACTGCTGACCTTGAGGATGCAGGTGTAATGGGCTGAGCTTGCTTTTCTCAGGCCTCTGTCATGGCTTAGACAGTTCCCTGATGTGCACCGCAGTCCAGCTGGATGTTTGCTCAATAGTAAAATTCTCTTCTCTCTTCCTTTACCTTCGGGGAAAGGTTTCTGGGCTGGGAGATTTTGTTTTAATTGTATTCACCCAACACCCACCAGAACCAAACATTTTAAAACAGCGGCTGCTAAAAGCTTTTGTAATGAGCTTCTGTGAATGTTCTAGAAGGGGGGAGTGTTGGGGAAGCAGGGGGCGAGGGATAGGCAACCGCATCCAAGAGGCGGGGCCTATACTCAGAATCAGGCGGGGATGTTTCTCCCTCAGCCTGGGGAGATGCTTGCCTTCTGACCTAGGTTGTGTTGCAGGATCTTTTTTTTTTTTTTTTTTTTTTTTTTTTCCTCTGCTTTTCTCAGGGATCAGAAAATCACATGTTTTAGACAGAACCGGTAGCTGGGACTAATGCTGCATATGTCACACAGGTTAAGGTTGCCAGGGGATCTGTCTCAGTCTGGTAGACACTGATGTCTGTGTCCCAGCCTGTGAGCCATGCCTATGCCTCTGTGCGTCATGGCTACAAGTGTCTCTCACTGACTTTATTTCAGAAGGCCTCGTTAAAGCACTCATATTTTCTGATGCCCCTGCTTTTTTTAACAAGGGGGACTTTGGGGGGCATGGAATTCCAGATCTAGGCGACAGCACTGGCTGACACAGGAGAAGGTGGGTTTTTTGTTTTTTGTTTTTTGTTTTTTGTTTTTTCTTTTTTTGTTGTTGTTCTTTTGTTGTTGTTGTTGTTTTCCCCCTCGGGCTTTCATCTCCTCAACTGCAAGAGGGTACCAGCTCACACATCTAAGGATAAACAAATGTCGCTCAATGGAGATCCCTGATTCTATCCATTCTATCCAGGCTTTGGATGACTATTGATTGTCATTCAAATTTCTGCTCCTCAGGGTATCCCTCCCTGAACAGGCCATACCTGCTTACTGAACAGCCAGTCTTTTCCTTGCACTTTA
The DNA here is from genome assembly GCF_008632895.1 of Mastomys coucha. Classification (NCBI taxonomy): domain Eukaryota; kingdom Metazoa; phylum Chordata; class Mammalia; order Rodentia; family Muridae; genus Mastomys; species Mastomys coucha. The sequence continues at coordinate 83,828,607 of NW_022196906.1, read as the reverse complement.
TCCTAAGTTATTTTTTCCTTTCTCTCTCTATCTCTTCTTTTTGCTCCATTTCCCTCTCTCCATTCCACTTCCGTCCCTCCCTATTTATTCCTTCCCTCTGTGCCTCTGTCTCCCCCTCCCTTGCTCCCTCCCTTGCTCCCTCCCTCCAGTTCTCCTCCTCCACTTCCTTGCTCCCTCCCTTCCTTCCTTCCTCCCTTCCCTCTTCCTCCCCTTGCTCCCCCTCCCTCCCTTGCTCCATCCCTCCTTTCTTCTCCCCATCTCTCCCTCCCTCCCTCCCTCCCTCCCTCCCTCCCTCTCTCCCTCTCTTCCCTCTTTACCTCTCTCCTCTGTCGTCAATATCCCCGAAGTAGATTGTGAGAGACTTGAGAAGTTATGCCCTCTTCCTTCTAATCCCTGAGCATGAACCTGCACTAGCACACAGCTGCTCCTCAACAAGGGGGGCTGATCTGCTTCCTTGCCTTTAGCAGCATCTCAAAGCTCTGCAAGATCTGTGTATGTACCCTTGCAAACCACAGCTTCCTGCCTAGTCATGGTCCTCCAAGGGTTCTGATTCAGCCTGTTCAGAGCAGCTTTCCCTCCACCAAGACTTCCTTGAGGGGGGGATCCCTCACGGACTCTCACATTTCAGTTTCTCTTGATGAAGGCCTCTTTTCTCCCATCTTTAAGGAAGCATGCAGTGACATTGCTTGGCACTGGACCTATTTCCCTATTTCCTATGGGGACAATGCCTCTTGTGGGGCCAGAATCTCCAGCTAGAGGCCTTTGTTTGAAGGATACATCCATGGGGAGCAGAGATGCCTCTCTTAGCTCAGACAAAATGGAAAGGTGAATCCTCCGTGTGATGTATCATGCTTGCAATCCCAGCACTTCAGACCAGGAAGCAGGAGGATCCAGAGGTTCATGACATTCTCAACTACATAGCAAGTTAGAGGGCAGGCTAGGATACCCTAAACCAGGTCTCAAAGAGAAGCAGGGTCAAGGACAGCAAACCCCAAACATTCAGAAACAAAAGAGAAAGGTATAGAGTAGTACAAAGACATCCCTTCCATAAGTAGGGGTTCAAATCCTCTCTGACAGATTTAAATGCAACCAAGTAAGCTAGAGAAAGCAGCTTGGATTTGAAAACAGATCCCGCCAGGACCACAGGCATTTGGTCCAAAGTTGCCAAAGGTCTGTTGGCAAAACAGTGGCATAAGGGCAGAGCCTGTCTTACCCTAAGTTTGAGACTGCCCATGAACCTGAGGTAAAGGTGGGTGGCCATGTTCTAAGCGTAAAGGCTTACAGGCCCAAATCACTTGCAAGCACGGGGCAAATTGTCAGGGCTCACAGCAGGAAGCAAACAAAAAATGGAACAAACAAGACAAAAGGAAAGACACACAAACAAACAAAAGAAAAATAATCCCACCCCCAAACAAACAACAACAAAACAAAAAGCCAAAACCCCTTAGAAAGGTTTGTTACTTGAAAGTATTTACATAGCCACATCCCCTAAAACCATCCTTTCTCGGGAGAGATTGCTTCTCTTTTAAGAGGATATGGCAGGTGCACACTCCACGTGTAACACAGTGCACGCTTTTGGCAGTTAGGATGAAGCCACTGTTCTGGTAAATGATGTCACCTGAATGACAGTAAATACACAGGAGCGGCAGTCAGCACTAGCCCAGATTTTATTATTTTTAACAAGGTTGGAAGACCCCCAGAGTGCTTTTGGCCAGAGTGTTGCTTGGAGAAGAAAGAAGGAAAGGGGAGGGCATGGAGGAGGAGGAGCGAGGTTAAGGAGAAGAAAATAATGTACAGAGGGAGTAGACCGGAACCTGCTTTCACTTTTAATAAAAGTCATTATGCTGTCAACAGAAGCCGCTGGAAGCCACTGGTTTTTAATGTGGAAATAAATGGCCTGCATGGGGAGGGATGGCTGTTTGTCAGAGTGCCACCTCCTGCAGCAGGAGGTGAGTGCAAAAGCCACTGGCAGAGGGGTTTGGGTGGAGAAGGAAGAGGGCCATGGGGGGCGGGGCTAGGCTGCAAGCCGGGAACAGCTCCAAAGGGTGACAGAGTCTGCACGCTCCAGCCTCCACGTGGGATACGCTCACCCGCTCGCTCACCCGGCTGACAGTTTGGGCTTCAGGGGAGAAAGAAGGACACTAATCAGTTTTTTTCCTGGAGGGCTTGGATGAATCTTGATCCTGGGGCACCCCAACCCAGGTACTTAGGAATCACCCTTTTCATTCATCAATTGGTTTCCAGATTGTCACTCTAGGTTAAAAAAGCCACCTGTATGCAGAAGCGCCTCAACTCCCTCGGTACACTGCTACACTTTTGTATGTAAAGAGAAACCCAAGAAACACTGTATGTGGCTGGACATGGTGGCATACCCTTGTAATCTCAGCACTCAGGAGGCAGAGGTGGGATTGGACGTTTGAGGTCAGCCTGTGTCTAGTAAGGATATCTAGAAAGACCCTGCCTAAAGATACTGAGAGAGGGGAGTGCAGGATTAATGGTGGAGCACTTGCCTGTGATGAACAAAGCCTTGCGTTCAGACCCAGTCTCCCTCTTGCCCCTACAAAAGAGTTGGGAAATTCTTCCCTTACGGAAGAGAGATCCAGATACATCTAAACATAAAAAAGAATTAAAAGTAGGTAACTTGCGAAAACAAACGATACTTTAAAAAAAAATACACAGCAGGGAGTGTTCTGAGAAAAAAAAATAACACAACAGGGAGTGTTCTGGAGGCCGGCAGTTCTCTGTGAGTTTGAGGCCAACCTGATCTACACAGAGAGGGACAGGCCGCCTAGGAATACATAGTGAGGTGTTTCTCAAAACAGATAAACAAACAACCCCAAATAATTCTATACCCAGGCAAACTGCAAGCAAAGGGCAGGACTATTTTGTAGCCCGCTGGGATGCTGAGAGGCTGTCACTCTGCATCACCACTTCAGCAATGCTACTCTCAAAAATGTGTTGCAGCCAAACAAAAGAGAGAACCAACAACAAAGAGAGCCCAGACTCAGAAAACCCAGGAATCCACCCCTGCATCAGTACAGACAAAGCCAGCGCATCCTTATGCCAGTTAAGAACTTGATAAAGAAGTCTAGGGAAAGAAGATCTTTATTGAATAATGATATTATGGGTGAGAGGGAAATTGAGATACTGGTTATAGAAATAAAGCAGAATTATAACCTTCAGGAAAAATAAATAACTGTGCATAAAAGGATGAGTCGCACCCGATTCTATTCTGCTTGGCTCTGCTATGAGCATTGGGAACATCATTTATTGCATTTGTCATTTAGTTCCTCTCTATAGAAAAGAAAAGGCAATTTAATCTTTGTTGCAGAACAGAATATGAGTTCTATTGTGATAAGAGCGTAGAGGTAGGGATTGGGGAGATGGCTCAGTGGTTAAGAGCCTGTACTATGTTTCTAGAGAGCCCCTTTGATTCGCAGCACCCACACACATTAGGTACCTTAGACTCAGTAAGTCTGTAACTCCAGCTATAGGGGACCTGACCCCACCTTCTGGACTCTGCTGGCACTTCACTGCACTCCCCAACACACAGAAAATTCCTCCCCTATAGAAAAACACAAATTTATTTATTTATTTATTTATTTATTTATTTAATTCAATGGCAAACAGGTATGGAGGCATATGCCTGTAATCTCAGCACTTGGGAATCTGGAGCAAAAGTTTAAGGTCAGCCTTGGATAGGGTAGAGACCCTGTCTTACAAGAGAACAGATAAAAAATGCAAAAGAAAAATTCACAGTTGCTAGAAGTAGAACCAGAGAGGGAAGGAGAGGCTGATGGGAAGAATGGACCACTGAGCCTCGGAAGTGGGTGCCACTGAGCCTCAGAAGTGGGGGTCACTGAGCCTCGGAAGTGGGGGTCACTGAGCTTTGGAAGTGGGGGATCACTGAGGTTCAGAAGTGGGAGTCAGTGAGCCTCGGAAGTAGGGGGTCACTGAAGCTCAAAAGTGGGGGTCACTGAGGCTCAGAAGTGGGGGCCACTGAGCTTTGGAAGTGGGGGTCACTGAGCCTTGGAAATGGGGGTCACTGAGGCTCAGAAGTGGGGGCCACTGAGCTTTGGAAGTGGGGGCCACTGAGCCTTGGAAATGGGGGTCACTGAAGCTCAGAAGTGGGGGTCACTGAGGCTCAGAAGTGGGGGTCGCTGAGCCTTGGAAGTGGGAGCCACTGAGCCTCAGAAGTGGGGGCCACTGAGCCTTGGAAGTGGGGGTCACTGAGGCTCAGAAGTGGGAGTCACTGAGCCTTGGAAGTGGGGGTCACTGAGCCTTGGAAGTGGGGGTCACTGAGCCTCTCCACTTCGAATGGGTAAGGTATCTGGCAGAAATAGAAATACAGTGATAGTTTATTGCTTGCATTTATCTGAAGCTCATAACCAAAAGTGGAGCTCCGATTAGTACTCTAACTGCATTGACTTTGTGTGCATGGTGGGGGACAGGGCTAGAGAGAAGGGAGCAAGTTTACAAGTGACAATCTCTTACAGCAGCAGAAAGTCAACCCTAGCACAAATTGATAAGTCATGGTGTCAATAGCCTGACATTCTGCGGTAGGCAGGCAGGTGACCTCTTCCCTGAGGATGTGGAGGTGGGACCAGGGAAGACAGGGATCTGCAGCTTCTATTGATTAACTGCATGTGTCAGAAACAGCTTTATGTGTCCCAGGCCACCAGTACACACGATCCTATCTGCTTAGCTTATTCTTGCCCTGTGTTTGTCACACTGAGGTGGAGGGGGCAGCAGTCAGAATCAGTTCTGTTCTTTTCCAACCTACATATCAAACATTTGTACCGGAAGAGCCTCCTGGGATCCTGGCATGCAAATGAGGACCCACTCTTTTTCAAATAACTCTCTTCTTTTCTATTGAATCCTATTTCTGTAGGAGGATTGACAAATGAGTGTTCTCTATTATCAACCACAACTTAGTGCACTTTTAGGGGAGGGTGTTGGTAGAGTAGAATGGGGCAGAAGACGATCTTCTCTCTTAAGAGAAACTTGAGGGTGGCTCTAACTTTCAAGAAGAGACTCTGGAAAGCCTTGGTAACTTGCCTGCTCCCATGGCAAATTTTCTATAAGATCAGCTCAGATGCTAAAGGGAAAACAGTTCATAGAGTCAAGCACGGGAAGCAGGAGCACTGCTTTTGATAATTGTGGGAGGACCAAAACCAAAGAAGGACGCGGCAGAGAGAGCTTGTGAGGATGAACTTGATCTCAGTCTCCATGTACAAGCCTCATGGGGGTTATATACATCTGTAATCTCAGCATGGGAGAGGCAGTGAGACAGGTGGCTTTCTGGAAGACACTGGCCAGTCAGTCAGTTTAGCTGACAGCTCCCAGTCCCAGTGAGAGTATCTAAAGAAACAAGATGAATGACACCTGAGAAGATAATCCTCAAGGTTGGTGTCTGGCCTCCACATACAGCTGCATACAAGTATACATGCACGTACACAGACACACACGCTGAGACTTCATTTAATCAGAAGGGGCAGATCCTAAATCCAACAACAGGAAACATTGAGAATAAGTGAGCAGGTATCCCAGATAGCCAGAGGAGTCCCTGTAGTGAGACATACAAGGAACGTTCTCAGAAGCCTAAAACTGGGAAAGATGTGTCCTGTCACGTTTCAGAGAACATAGAACCCGTTTATACCAGATTTGCTCACCATGCAAATACCAGATTTTCACACCACAGTGGCATCTTTAGAATCAACTGAAGAATCCAGAGAAGATGGAGAGGATTTCTTCATCCCAATTGTATTTTCCATGTTATAGACTGTGGGATTCTGGGAGTTGGCATCTACAACTGGTAAAGAAGAGAGATTTTGAAAGTCCACTCAAATACCTAAATGTGAATTTCAGAGCTGGAAAATTGAGATGGGGATCCAAAATGAATACGGCCATGCTTTCTGGGGTTTAAAGAGTCTTCTTGAGTCATTGCTGTATTTGGAGAATACTCAGCCCCATAGGTTCTTGAGAAAGAAAACTTTGAATCCTCATCTCTCAGCTTTCTCGGTGTGGAGGATGTGTGTAGGAAAGGACCTCTATCCCAGTTTCTCACTTGGGATTTGTTTAGAAATGGGTGATCGGAAGAGGAGACTGTGAGTGGAATTTCTGTTGCTGATTGATATGGATGCTTCTGAGGCTGTCAGGGACAGGGCAGAACCAAGGGCTTGGCATCATCCGTGAACAGGAGAATCCCACAGAGCAACTTTGGGATTTGATCCTCTCTGGCTCTTAGACTAAAACCTCACCTCTCCCAAGAGTTCAGAGAGCAATGCACTATGAACTCCTTTAATGAATTCTCTTCCTGCTTAATCAGACTCAGCCTCCATGGCTTGCAACTAAGAATCCTGACATTACCAAGGTGTGTGACGAGCAAAGGAATTGCTTAACTATACTTCCCTTTAAGGACATATCCACTCAACAGAGAGACCTCCACCCCAAAGTTGAATTTATTGACATTTTATTTAGTTTCCAAGGAACTAGCTAGCTTTGACTCTGACTTAAAATGTCAGAAATATCTGACAGTGTAATTATGATTGTGTACCAGTTATCTCATAGAGTGCACGATGTAGATTTTTTTCTTCTGTTCTTTTCTATTGAACTTCTTGTGAGTGGGTGGGCTTTTATGCCTGCATGAGATCATGGAAGAGCTAAGGTCTGGGTACCTGAGGAAAAAAACATTTCCATTGTGTTATTTTCAAATGTTCTTAAATCAGGTTGTTCTTTAAAAAATTTTAGGAGAAATTCAGATTCAGTCTGAAAGTGCTTGTCTACTAAAATGCACCCAGTTCAATATTTCTTAAAGGATCGTTTCAGGAGGGACAGAAATGACAGTAGAGAGGTTCAAATTCAAAGATGTAATTTGGTAAAAATTATGGGAAGTCCAACTGGGAGGAAACGTCTGAAAAGAGATTTTTCTAAATCTAAGACCAGAATTCTAAAGCAGTCTACAAAACCAGAAAACTCAAGCCCAAAGCACCCCACCTTCCTTAGCCAGATCAACAGTAGACAGGCACTTAGATGTGGTGTTCACTGCAATTGTCAACAATAGAGTTCACTGTGGTGGTCTTTGACGCGGTCAGCTATGGTGATCATTGGAATGGTCAGTCAGTCCCTGTGGTGGTCAGCCTTAGTCAGTCACTGTAGAGGTCAGTTGTAGTGCCTGGTTGGATACTCAGACATAGCAGTCACTCTGGTAATCATTGAGGTGGTCAGCCATAGTGGTCACTGTAGTGGTCAGTTGTAGTGTCCACTGTGATTACTGTGATGGCCAATTGAAGTGGCCACTGGGTTGGTCAGATCAACAATAAATAGGCTGCTAGGGCAGTGACTCCTCTAGGTAGAGAATTCCTCTCCAATATTTCATAATATATGACCATGGAGAGTCCAGGAAAATTTTCTCAGAGAACAAACATGGTGGCATCCATAGTTACCAAGGAATTCATCCTAGGGACAGAAACCAGAACCTTTATGACTTCATTGTGGGAAGATGTGGTTTACAGTATCAACCATGTTTGCCCTTTGTTTCCATTTTCTCAACAGAGACATGTGTGTGCATGTACACATGCGTGTGCATATCTGTGTGTGTATGTGTGTGTTTATTCATATCCCTCTACCACTGTATAGTGTGTGTTTAGAAGTGGTTATGTTATCACTTATGGTCACTAGGAACCACATCACATATAATTACCACAAAAATACAGTACTTGGGGATCCTGGGCTTAGAGCTAGAAACAGTAATTAGCTATTGCTTTGGGATTGTCTTCTGGTATGGATGTTAAATTTTTTATACATGTATTATGGTGAAAAAGTTGAATCTTGGGTACAAGGAAACCCATTTTATTATTTTGGTCATGGAATAAACAAAAAGGAAAAAACAGAGCTGTTTTACTTTTTAGTCTAATAATTAAACAGATTTATAGAATTATATATATATTACAACTATTATTACCTTAAATTTTTTTAATGTATTGTTCTAGTATATGTGTGGTTTGTGTGTCTGAGTGTTGGCTGATGGGAGGTCAGAGAACAATTTCTCCTTCTATTGTGGGGTCTAGGTATCAAATCCAGGTTGTCAGATGTGTGCAAAAAAACCTCTTACCTCCTAAGCTATCTTGCTGGTCCTATTTTCAGTTATATTTAATCATTTTTGCCACTGATGGATCTTATAAGTCATTTAAAATTTTCTATACACAAATTGAACATTATCAAATTGAAGGAGAGAGGTAATTGTAAGCTCTATAAATTCTTGTAGAAAACTCTAAAGAAACATCACTCATTTTGCCTTGAGCCAGCATAATATAGATTTCAAATCCAACCATGCATATGAGAGCGTCACAGAGATGAGCCTTACTCTTGGGAATAAAAACAACATGGGATCCTAACAAAGAAATAGCAAAGGGGCCGGGCGATGGTGGTGCACGCCTTTAATCCCAGCACTTGGGAGGCAGAGGCAGGCGGATTTCTGAGT
>NW_022196906.1:83810167-83820032 GCF_008632895.1 Mastomys coucha | reverse complement strand
GCCAGGGCTACACAGAGAAACCCTGTCTCGAAAAAACAAACAAACAAACAAACAAACAAACAAAAAAAGCAAAAAGAAATAGCAAAGGGACAAGTGGTAGTGCATTGAAGGAGACACAGGACCATGCTGGGTCGGGCTCATCCTAGGAATTAAAGAGATTTCAATATTAGTAAATTGTTTCCTTATATTCCACTCATTGTCACTCTTAGTCACTCCTAATTTTAAGATGTTTTATCAAATTAGGCTTGAGGAAAATCTTAATAAAACATTTCCATCAATGAAACAAAAACACATCTCAAACGGAGAGCCTGCATTATTCTTTATGATTAAAAACTTACTACCATCATTTAAATAAGAAAGAGGATAAAGCCATACAGGCTCATCATTATCATCTGAGTTTTTCTAGAGTGCTAAAATGGAGGTATACGAATTATCAGCCAAGATGTGCAAACATTCTGAACGTCCATAGACTGATGGATGGCTAAAGCCAGGGGGTTATGTAACACAAATGGAATACTAGTCAGCATGTAAAAGGAAGGAAATCCTGCCATAGTTGACAGGATGTATGAACCCAGAGAGTGTCATGCCAAGGGACACATCCAGTCAGAGAAACAAATCCTGCATGATTCCACTTGGATAAGGCATGTGAAGTGGTCGGCCAAGCAGAGAAGCAAGCGTAGAATGGTACTTGCCAGTGGCTGGATGGAGGGGCTGATGAGGAGATGCTGTTCAATAGGCACAACATGTCAGTCATTCAAGGATATTTTAAAAGATCCACTGAACACAAGGATCCACTGTTACATGCCTGAGAACTTACCAATAAGTACTATCCTGCCTGAAGCTAACGGCATAAAATAGCACATCCAAAAGTAAGAGAAGTCTGATTCTGTTTTTTTTTCTTCCTGTTTTTCATAAATTCACAAAAGAGAATAAAAATGGTAAACCTGTTCTTTTTTTCTCTCTTGTGATAAAATTCCATGACCAAAGGCAACCTGGGGAGGAAGGGTTTTCTTGAGCTGTCCATCACGGACAGGAACTTGGAGGCAGGAACTGAGACAGAGACACGCAGAGTACTATTACTGACTTTCTCAGCCTCCTTTCTTATACAACCCAGGACTACCTGCAATGTGAAGCACCATCCACAGTGGGCTGGACCCTTCCATATCCACCATTCATCAAGAAAACACTCCTTAGATGGACCTACTGGCCAGTCTGATGAAAGCATTTTCTCAACTGAGGTTACCTTTTACCTTATCCAGAAACCCTAGCTTGAGTTAAGTTGACAAAACACTAACCAACAGCAGAGGCAACATTATCCTTTCAAGTGCTGTGCCTTTGTAACTATGAGGCTCAAGGAATTAATTGAAAAGCTGTTAACAATAGGCAGAGCACTCGTGGAAGCTGCTGGCTCTCAAATCAATACGTGAAAATCAATAACTTCCTGAGTGAAAGAACACTTGGCTAGTTCATGCGACGGTACTGGAATGTGAAAGAAAAAAAATGCTCAATCTCATTTACAGCTAATGAAATCAAAGTAAACAAGAGTTTGGTCTCACTTATTAGATTGGTAAGGCTAAGGATCGACAATAACTACAGTTAAAGTGCTAGAAAATGGATGTTCTTATAAAGTGTTAGTGAGGCTATAGAATTGGTGCAGCTTATTTGATAACCAATTAAATATTATTTAGTCAGATAAAAACACAAGCCCTTTCCTGTGGGCTTTTGCACATCTCAGAAGTTATTCAACAGTTAATTCACATATGCACAAAGACAAGTATAAAATGGTGTTTATTGCAGCACAATTTGAAACAGTAATTGACTTGTAGTCACATGTGTCCTCCACAAGCTGAAAACACAGCCATCTGCGTCACGCAGTTATGCCTCTTCTAGCTGCAAACCTAAAGGAAGAGCATTCGGCATGCAGCGGAGAGAGCTGCACACCGTGCTCAGAGTATCAATCAGCCCTTACGAATAAAATCATGCCATTTGCAGGAAAATAGATGGAACCAGAGATCAACATGCTAGGTGAAATAAACTAGACCCAGAAAGACAAATATTATTTGTTTCTCTCCTATGCAGCACCTAGACTTAAGACAAAGCAGGTGAGAACAAAAGGAAAGAACTGGAAAATTTGGAGGAGGAAGAAGACCAGTGGGAGAGTCTAGAGGGCAGGAGAGGGTGATGTGCGGTAGATGAGATTCAAATACACGATGCCTATGAGTAAGAATATCATCTTAAAAATCCATTGTTTTGTTCAATGAATCGGCACTTAATAAAAAAGAACTGGAGAATGATTGCATATACTTACAGTAGAGTACCGCTTGGCTGATTAAACAGATTGTAGAAACCATTTGCACAGATACAGAAAAAATATTGTGGTCAAATCCTACTTGCTATAGCATCATGCTTGAGGATAGGTAATTTGTTTTTTATTTTTATTTTACTGTGCAAATTTTATTTTTATCTCCTTTTTTTTTCAGTTGGCATACAAAATAATGGGTTTCCCCACCACATTTTTACATAGATGTCATTGTATTTGCTCATATTCATCCCTCTCCTTTTGCTCTCATTGGCATCCCTTCAGTCTTCTGTGTGCTTTTATGTCTTATAGAAAATTATCAAATACGTGGGTCCACATGAGAGAGAAAACATATTTGTACCCCTCCCCACCGATGACCTTGCCTTTTCTCCTCCACCTTTCTTCTAGACAGCTTCTCACTACCCAGTTCTTCTACTTTCATGAGACTTGTAATTTAGGAAATGATAGAAACTTTCTGCTCACAATTCTGGAGGCTGACAAGTTGAAGGTCAAGGAACCAGAAGACCCCGTATTTAGTGAGGGATCAGTCCATTCTTCAGAGATGACTCCTTTTGTGTACCTTCTTCATTTGGTGACTCTTCTATTTCAAACATGTGGCCAGAACCCTCAAGATATGATTGTCTCCCATTGGTCTCCCTTGTGTTAAGAATTAGGGTTCTACATATGGATTCCAAGGCTCACAAATATTCAGACCATAAAAACCCCCAATATAAGTATGAGGAGAAACAAAGCCAGAGGGCTGGGTATACTTCCATTTCTCCATTTCTGGAAATATAAAAACCTGCTACAATTTGACCAGAAACCCAGGGAGAAAAGAAGCATTTCTCTCCATGTTATACCAGGCATCAGTTACTTCTTAATGAACGTGGCCAGGCCAGTCATCTGAATGGCTCTACCACTCATTTATTCCCTTCATATATATAATGCTTGTGGATATCCTTCTTCCTCCCACAGCTCCGCATCAGGCACTGTTCAGCTCCATAGGATACAGCAGGGAGCAAGACATGGCCATCCAATCTTCTTATGACAACGCTCTGAGATGCTTGCTGTTGGTTGTTAGTACCATGCTACTTCCTTGAGTGTCTTTTATGGACCAGCAGCTTCAGGATGGTCCAGAGCATCATCGCAGATTCTACTCAGACAAGCTAAAGTCCCTAAAAATCCCCAGGAGATTTCTGCTCACTGTGGTTTGAGAGCTTGGTTCTGCAGGGAGTGGAAGGGGGGGGAGATGTCATCCCTGCATCACCTCACTCTCCCACACTCTGGTACAGTTCCTGGCCTAGAAGAGATGACACAGTCACAGATGCAGTACTGAGCCCACACAGTGGAGTACCGGGGAGACAGAGGTTAAATCCACAGTCCAAATTGTACTATAACTTTGCACTAATTTTTGTCCTGCCTTTTCTCCCAGGAGTTAACAACTAAATAGCTTTGCTGTGTTGTTGCTATAGCAACGGAGTCCAGGAGAGCTTTTACCATTTCCCATTGCAATAGCCTTCTGACTATCTCCCCACCTCCAACCAAGCCTGCTTTTGGTTAATCAAAGCTGAAATCAGACACATGGCAGTTGGGGCAATCACAGTCCCTGGATGATATAGCAGGTGCAGTAATTGCCTAACTTTGCATTACTGTAGAACTATATAGAATTATGCTCAATTGACTCCCAAATTCAGCACAGTACTCCCTTTCCACAGGGAGAAAAATAGCTTCTTTGAAAGTTTGTGTTTTTGATTTTTAATTTCTGGAGTTTATTTTTCTGTAGAGATACAGTAAAAATATTAAAAATGAAAATGAGTAAAAATTCTCCATCTGAATCTCAGGCCCAAGAGTCCCTGTTAAGTGACTGCACAATCCTCTTTTCTATGAAAGGGAAATGAGATGATGCAGTAAAGTGCCTGGCCCAGAGCCCAGCACATAGTGGGTCTACTGTCATTGAGGAACCTAGGGCCAACATCAGCATTTAGTGGGTCTATTGTCAGTGAAGCACACAGCACCAGGTCCAGCACATAGGTCTATCATCTATCTACAAGTCACCTGGCATGGAGAAAATATTTAGTGGGTCTACCATTGTGGGAATTTGCCACTTGCCTTCTCCCTGGGGGGAGGTTTTAGGTGTTGCTTCTCTGTGAAACCATGGGGACAAGGGGATCATGTGGATCACTTTCCTGATTTTTGGCAAGGCCTAGTCCTTTGGATTTTATAGATGTGACATTATGGTCTAAAGAAGTGATATAGGGTCATATTGACACACAACTGGCAGAGAAGGATTACATATTTTTAGATACAAGGTTTTTCTTTCTGAAGTTTCTGCTGTAATATCCTTTGAAATGTTATAGGCTGTTGAACTGTGTTGCAGCAAAGTGTGCACACTTCCATGTGCAGACATGGCATGCCACATATGTATAGTCCACGTAGCCAGAACCTACAAGGTATAAATGTAACCTGTACCTCTGCAGGCTACCTCCCTAAAAACAGTCTTCCAAAGGAATTGTTGTCACCTGTAGGCAGATTAAATGCATACAACACATGGCTCTGAGGCTCAGGGAGCAGTTGTCAGCACCAGTTTCTTACACACATGAAGTCTGAAACTTATAGCAGTAGCATCTAATAATATGTATTGGATGTTTCCTCTGTGCCAGGCACTGTAGTCAAAACATCCACCCATCTATTCAGTTGTCCATCCATCCACCCATCCATCCATCCCTCCATCCATCCCTCCATCCATCCATCCATCCATCCATCCATCCATTTATCCATCTACCATTTATGTTTATCATCTATCTATCTATCTATCTATCTATCTATCTATCTATCTATCTATCTATCTATCTATCTATGTATCTATGCATCTATCATCTGTATCTATGTATCTGTCATCTATGTATCTATGATCTATGTATCTATGTATCTATCATCTATGTATCTATGCATCTATATGTGTATCTAGGTACCTATCTATGTGTCTATTTATCTATCATTAATTCATATATCTATCTAGCATTTATCTCTCTACCTACCTCCCTGACATTCCCTGCAGAGAACTGACTTCTCAATGCGGGCTGGCTGAATGGTCCCTGCTACTTCTTTGCAACTGATGTTGGGTCTTGAATTCCTCTGAGGATGCAGCTGAGAGGGGAGTTACATGAAAAGTAGAGAGGAGGAATCCCTCAGAATCAGTAAACACAAACTGGAACAAAGTGATCAGCTAACTCCATGCCTGTTTGCTCAGAGCTGAGACAGTATCTGAGATTCAAGACTTATGGTTTTAAAATTGGGGAAATTCCAGGTAAATTCTGGGGAAATTCCAGGATGTTATGGTTACTCTAGTTGGAAGTTAGAGAGATGGCTGAAACCTGTCTGCTCTTGCCAACCTTGACAATATGGTATTTTATAGAAGACGCTGATGCCCAGCTGTGGTGCTAAGTAATAGATATGACTCAAAAGCGGAGTTGAATAATGGATATGGCCCAGAAAATGAGGAAGCTTATGGGGAGGAAGAATAACTATAAGTTCCACCCCCCAAGAAGTTAAATGACAATTAGTATCGGCCACAAAATGGCTGCCAGCTTTACTTTTGCCTGTCCAGGAAAGGTATAGGAGTGGGAGGACGGAGAGGTGGTTGGAAAGGGAGGGCTGGTCTGCCAAGTTTGTAAAACCATTTGCCTTTCTTTCTGTGGGAAACAGACTCAGAAGAACAAAGTCACCTGCTCAGGTCCACAGAGCTAGTAAGAAAGCTGGGATCTAGAGCTCGGTCCCAACCAGGCTGTGTCTCACAGGCAGTGGGAAGCTCATGCTGTTAACAGATGGGTAGGGGTGGGGCTTCCAAATTCCATATATAGTCAGGGCTCATGTGAGAGTCCCTGGACACATACAGAGGTATGTGGTGTGGGTTGGTATTGTACCCAGGCCAGCATATCATTTTGCTGCAAAGTTAAGTGAGCTCACTATAGTGCCCATTTCCCAGGACATCTGTGTGGGTTAAGGGACTTGACTGAAGGACTGCAGAATCCAGTGAGTTACTCAAGAGTGTGCAAGTGTTCAAGATTCATTCATAGAAGAGATGCTTTCATGGGTGGATGATGGAAAAGGGATTTTTACCCCAACTCTGAGAGTAGCCTCTCAGGCCAGAAGGGTCAGATGAAATGGGGTGGAACCTGCCTCTGTAGAGCCATGTTGTTACAGAGCTGAGTTGGGGGTACTATCAGACCACGGGAAATGAGTTCCCCAAGAAGTTTTCAGCCCCCTTTCCCAGCAGCACAGCAGAGGAGGGTCATTGTTGCACCTTTCTGCCAGCCGGCAGCACTGGGATGAGTCAGCATGACTCCTGTACATCAGGATAGACCATGAGCTGAAGTGGAGCAAGCTCCTCACAGCCAGCTTTGCCGCAGGCACTGGGGGCAAATGCACCAGTTTCTCAGGGTTTGGTGCTAAATTTAGAATCTAGCTTCTTAGTGAGCTCAGCCTGTGTTTAGTCAAAGGTAAAATCCGGGGCTGATGAAGTACACCTACCTGCTGCTGTCCAGGTGCCCTGGCCTACAGCTCATAGGGTTTAGAGGGAGGCAGACACAGCTAGGAAGTTGACAGTCACAGTCTGTGCCTAGGTTTGGGCTGCACGGTGACCGTGGCAACTCTCTGATTGAGCCATGGCAATAGCTGTCTCAGACCTCCTGACAAATGGCACTTTCAAATCAGGGTTGGTTCACAGCATGTCATCTGGAAGCTTCTGCTGCCTTTTGAATTTAGCACCAGGAGGAATGGATTGACCGTGGGGGTCTTCTGAGCCCCTAGAGGTCTTATCTGCTGGTTTCAGGGAATCAGTTATTTCTCAAGGCCAGGACACATCATTGGTGTAGTGGAAGTCAGGAGTGGGGACCCAGAGGGTATGTTTGTGTGTGAGAATAGGAGCTGCCAAACCAAGCAACTGGAAGTTTCTCTCCATCAGGTCATGAAATCAATTTAGTGGTTCACAACCAGCATTTAAAGGAATGAAATAAAAAAAAAATCAAAGAGTGCTAGGAAAAGAAAGACTGGCTCTGGGGCTTTGAAAACTGTCATTCGTGAAGGTGAACACTGGATGGTCAAATAAAATAAGGCCAAAGTCTGGCCCAGAGAGGCTGTAACCCAACAGAATCCCTTGAGCTGTGCACTCAAGACCAGTAGAAAAAGCTGTGTTTTTATATTAGTAGTTTCTATTAGTTTCTATTAATAGTTAGGATTGCATACCTGTCATCCTAACACTGGGGAGGGTGCAGTGTGGAGACAGGAGGATCACTCACTATAGCTAGTTTCCAGATGGTTTTGAATTAGCGAGCTCCAGGTTCTGTAAGAGACCCTGTGTCAAATTTAAGGTGGGGAGTCCTAGAGGAAGACACTTAACATTGAGTTCTGGTCTCCACATGCATGCATACACATGTGAGAGCACACATACACACACACCCTCTACCTCTACCACACACAAAGAAGGGCCTGGATTTGAATCCTGGATCCCTCAGCGGCTGTGGCCCTCTGGCTCATGTGGCAGCTCCAAGTCTCCATCTTGCTCCTCCTCTCCTTTAAAATGGACAACATTTTTCTCTAAAGGCTATCAATAAAAGCTAGAGCTGATACCTGCAAAAGGTTGAGAACGAATAGCAGGTGTTTAGAACCTGGAAGCTACCTAACAAAGAACACCAGGAGAGCTGGATGGAGGTGGCAGAGGCAGGGGACAAAGTTTGCTTGGGGCCCAGAAGAAAATGTTCAGAGGGATTGACAGCTAAACAAACCCACCATATATAAAGAAAAGATATGTGAAGGAAAGATGAGGAGTACAAAGGGCCTGTTAGAAGAACAGCCATGGCACTGGGCTGGTACTCACAGGAATGAGTAGCAGGTAGCATGCAATAGGAGATGGGTGTGGCTCCAAATATTGGGCTCTTTCAATGGTGAAGGTTGAAAGATGATGCTTTGGGGACTGAGCATCATCCTGGGAGTGGGCACAAAGATATCTGTGATTGAGTATGTCTGTTTCTTTAATTTGCCTGGCAAAATTTCCAGGCAAGATACCAACTAAAGCCATGATTCCATACGTTTAGTTTGGTGAGGCAGTGAGTTTGTTGAAATTACATACAGGAACATGAATGACTCTCAGGTAGCTGCATTCCTGAAATTCAGTCCCATCCCAGCATGGATGAAAACTCACAAAAGCATTGTCATTAGAATCTGCTGTGTAACCTGTGGACAGTTACGTCATGGAAGAACCTCTGGTACCTCAACAATTGTTTACTTCTGTTATATCTTGGGTGGAAAAAGGAGCCTTGTGAGCCTCTGCTTCCTTCCATGAGGAGTACCAAGAGTCCCAACTGGCAAGTGAGGAAATGGGGACTTCATTTGTGAGGGTTTCAAGTCAATGATCCAATCAATTCAAGATGGCACTGATCTGAACCAGGATGGATTAGCTTTTCTGTGGCTGTGATAAAATACCATGACAAAAAGCAACTTACCAGTTTACATAAAATAAACTTAAGAGTTTATTTTAGTTTACAGTTCCAGAGAGATAAGATGCTTGGCATTAAGTGGGAGAGATGGAGGCAGGCTCGGGAACCTGAGAGATCACATCTCCATCCATACATAGAGATCAGAGGTAGGGAGCTGGAAGTGGGGTGAAGCTATGAGCTCTCAAAGCCTGTCTGCAATAACTTGCTTCCTCCAGCCAAGCTGTACATTACTCCCATAAACAGTGCCACCGACTGGGGACCAAGTGTTCAAACCCCTGAGCCTGTGGAGGACCTCTCTTATTCAAACCACCTTACTAGAGGAAATAGCCGCCCACCAATGTCCCTTCTAAAATTGAAGTATGGAACTTACTAGTCAATGGGATTGTATTAAGAGGCAGGGCCTTTAAGAAGTGCCTACATCAGCTTACATGTCTGAAATGACTTGAAGGCATCACCTTTAAGCAGGCTTACAGTTGGGCCCCATACATCCCAAGCCCTCTGTAATTCCTCTTGGACATTTTTGCCATAATTGTAAAAGGGTAGTTGAATTAAATAGCATCACCATTCTTTGCTGTGGCACAGGTTATAAACTTAAGTGGAATTTACCGGCAGCATCAAATGTTTCAGCTTTAAAAATAAAAGTAGGTTACCAGTTACATGTTTAGTTTTAGAAAATTTGTGCAATATGTTCATAACGATGGCTGTGGTTGTCACAAAGTGCCTCGTTTACCTTTAAATCCTGTTAATGTGTCATGCATGCAGATGGAAGGGGCAGATCTGTGTACTAAACCAGGGGCTTTTACTCTAGGACTCGGCAGAGTTGCCCTCTACCTGCCAGTTCAAAAGTTCGACCTGTTTTCATACAGAATATATATACTAAAAAATCCAGTCTGTAAACCAGCCTTCCCCTGATTCAGCCTCTTCAGACACTCTTGTGCTGTGCAGCAGTGGCTCTGTGTGTAAATGCTATGCACTGAGGATACACAAATATGACGTGGACATGGCAATGCCTCATACCAACCAGATGTCCATTTGTTACTGTGTTTGTTAACAACCCTTTATCTCTTAGTGT
>NW_022196906.1:83791904-83810113 GCF_008632895.1 Mastomys coucha | reverse complement strand
AAAAAAAAAAAAAAAAAAAAAAAAAAAAGAAGTGACTACGTCATGAGGGCAAAGTCCTCATGAATGGGGCTGAGTCTCTTATAAAAAGAGGCTCCTTGCAATATATGCTCACTTGCCATTCTGTCTTCTATCATGTGGACAGGGAGCAAGAGGACTGTCATCAGACACCAGGCCAATATCTTGACTTCTGACTTCTCGGCTTTTAGAAGTAGGTACAACATTGTTGTTTATAAACATGCATCCTTAGGTATTATGCTATATATCAGGACAAATGAATTTAGTAAGTGGCCCAGTGGGGAGATATGATCAGATTTTCCTTGGGCTTAGCTTCTGTGATGCTTTTCTTCATGGTTAATTTATAAAAAGTTCTCTATTTGGAGGTTCAGCTTACTGTGTTGACCTAATGAGAAGTCCTCTATTGGCTGGGCCATTAAATTTAGCCTAACAAGAGAGGGCATATGCTTGATTGTCTGGGCTTCCCTTGTCCAGTAGTGAGACCAACATTTCTGGAAGTAAGCAAGTAGAAGCCAATAGAGTTCTGGAGAGCAATAGGATGGAGAGGGAAGTTTTAAGCTCTGAAGAATACAGTTGGACCAAATGCCTTTGGGAAGCTCGCTGGTTGCAGATACAGGATGAAGAAGGTACCTTGAGAGTTGCCCTAGAAATCTCTCTTTCCTTTCCACACTGAAGTTTGATGAGAGTGTCTGGGTCAGAGAGACAGGCATGGTTTGAGCCCAGGTATCTTCCAGAGTGCCAGAAAGAGAATATAATGTTGTGCTTCTATAGATGCAAGCCGGCCTACGTGGCAGAGACCCCATGAATCTCTGCCAAGCTGACACATGATCTGGCATTCCTGAGCAAAGGGTAGACACATGGAGGAAAGACAGGGTTTTTAATCCTCATGCATGGGTTTGAAAACTACATCTCCCTACCTGGGCTGGGTAGCTTTAGACAGCTGTGAAACTTGTGGGTCTGAGATACATAGGTTCCAAATGGAGGGTGGTCCAGTAGAATTGCTGTGGGGTGTAGAAACAGGCAGGTATGTGAAGAAATCAATAGCTAGTAGTTGTGATGATGATGATGATGATGATGATGATGATGATGATGATGGGAACACTTGAACGTACATACTATTTTTGTTAGTTATCACAATAAAACCCTTGACCCACTTGAAAAACTTGCATCAGGGTTTGAATTGCAAGGACTCTAGAAGGCCCATGGTGAGCTTCCAAGTAAGCGATATGGCCCTCTGGTTATATCCAATTATGGCCCGTGAGGCATCCAGGGACATAGTCAACCATGTTGGCCAAGTCTGGAGGATCCTTAGGACATCTGTTGAAGAGGTTCAGATTTCCTGGGGGCAGGGGATAGTTTCATAAATGAAAGAGTGCTGAGGACAAAGAGGAAATTTGGGGCAGCTTGGGCAAAAAAGATCTTGGTAAGAAGATGGTGAGAAGGCTTAGTGAATAGAAGTACCTGCCACCAAGCATGACTACCTGAGTTCAGTCCTTGAGATCCACAGAGTGGGAAGGAAGAACTAACTCCGGCAACTTGCCCTTCCCCTCTCCCCCCACGTGTAAATAAATGTCCACTTACTGTGGATTCCATTCCTCCTTGCTCCCAGTAGGTTTTGGATGCTTGCCACCTCTATTGTGAGCAGCTCCCACTCACAGAATCAATGGAGGGCTAGAAGAGAGACCACAGAGATCCAGAGTGGTCCCTACCTCATGACGTTCATGACTTTGCCATTCTTGGTCTTTGAGTGAGAAGCCCGGGTTCTACTTCTCACCCTAAGATGTGACAAAGGTGGCCCTCCGGCACTCTGTTGAGTGAGTGTTACGTAAGACTGCATCTTAGCACACCAAAGCCGGCTCTCTCTTTGGGGCTTTCTGAAGGTACCAGATTGTTGGAGACTCCCACATGGCAGGGAAGCACAGAAAGCTTCCAGAATTCAAGTGGCCTCCAGCCAATACCCGGCAAGAAACTAGGGTCCTCTGCCATATAGCCACATGGAAATGAATTGTGCTAATAACCCAAGTGAACTTGGAATTGGATTCCTCCCCAGTCAAGCTCCATATAAGAAGAAGGCAGTCCTGCCGGCACCTCCATTACATCCTGGCAAGACCCAGAACGCAGAACCCAGCTCAGCTGTGCCTGGACTCTTGCCCCACAGAAAGGGCGAGATGGTAAATGTTTGCTTTTCAAACTGCTAAATTTCGATAATTTACTATATAACATAGAAAACTAATAATATCCATTTCCAAATTAAGTATAGCTTTTATCTGTTCAGTCTACTGTTCCATTTCCATTTTGTATTCTAACTAATATATTAACATATAATAAACTTATACAGTGCCAACATTTTAGAATTTGCGAAGGATTCATATGAAAACATCTTCCCTTGTGCCTTGTTCCCAGTTACTCACTTTCTCTCCCCAGGGCAACATGTGCCACCAGTTTCTTATTTATCTTTCCAGAAAGTTCTCCCATCTGTGTGCAAATTCCACTCCATATGTAGCTCTCTCTGGCATTGCCTGCACCTTCCTCCATAGACTGCTCTGCCTTTGGTATTCAGGCTTGGAAAGCAGTCTTTATCATTCCTGTCTTGTATTCTGAAAAGATGGATGGCTTGTAATTTAGTGGCCAGTCTCCAGCTGATGGATTTTTCAAGTGGTATCTAATCTTTTTTTTTTTTTTTTTTTAAACAAACAATATTGGAACATGAGTTGGTGCCTTTGTGATAAGATACAAGTCTGTTCTGCAGGCAAGATGGAATTTTGGAGTGCTAAAGCAGATATCTTTTTAATATTGTTATTGCTTTTCTTCCATAAATTGGTAACAACATTCCTCTAGAGCAGCTAAATAAGAGAGTCTGTTTCTTTTACTCTCACCAAGAAATAGCCATATTTTTGCCCCTTGACACACTATCAGGTAGAAAATATTTTGTTGGTGCCTTTAATTGGACACTGAAAACCTCCATGGATTAAGAAACTGTATATTTTCTTCCACTAAGCGTGGTTCGTATTCTTTACCCATTTTCTTAATGGCTTGTGGGTCTTTTATTTCATTTTGCCAAATTGATGTGTAGAGTGCTGTATCTATTAGAATAATTAGCTTTTTGTTTGGCATTTGAATTGCAAATTCTGCATTTTCCTCTGCTGCATTTTGATTTTGTTTATGAGTCTTTGCAATGTTTATTCCTTCAAAGTCAAATTTACCACTTTTCTCTCCTCTTTCTCTTTCTCCTCTTCCCTCTCTCCCCTCTCTTTCCTCTCTCAGCTGCTGTTCTTTGCTGAACTTGAGTCATACTTATAAAGTCCTTCCTTACTCTGAGAAAAATAATAAAAATGTCCAATTATTACACTTCAAAAATGTCAGTTAAATATAGTGCAAGGAAATTGGTCCCTTTGAGACCGACCAACAAAAGAGCCTTTGCTGGGAGCCACGGAGGAAGGAGAAATTTTAACTTTGAAGTCAGAAGCTGCCTCTCTTCTGGGCAGAGACTAACAAAAGGTCAAAGAGATTCTAGCTTAGGTCAGCCTGACCCCAACTCTGCTGCCCATATTGTATTCCAGTTCCTGGCCCTGACACTCAGAGGGCACAAAGCCCATGGTACCAGTGACTGTGTCCTCACCTGTAAAGTGGGATCGTCACTATACTTCACCTTGCCTGCCTTGCAGAGTTGCTCTGAGGAGTAAATGATACCAACAAACAAGGAAAGATCTGGACACCCCACCCCACCCCACCCGCCCCCATCCTGCACGGCTGTCTATTGCCCCTCTGGGTTTTCAAGCATAAGTATGTCTCACTCAGTTAACACCAGTGGAACCACCCCAGCTGGAAAGCCTCAAGCCATCCCTCACATCTGTTCTCCACATCCTCCACAGCCAAGCAGCTCCAAGGCCCCCTGCCAGCATGCTGGGAAGCCTCTTGGATCTGTTTTCCTTGTTTCCTTCTGACCATCCTGTCTGTGCTCTCTTTCTGTTCAGACCATTTCAGTCGTGTCCCCAGGGACTAGCTGCTGCTGCTGCTGGCCCTTTTCCTCCCCCACTCTGCTGTTCCCGGCCTGGCCTTGGAGATGTTCTGGCTACACCTGGTTGGAACTAACTGACTTTTCTCTCCGCCCACGGCTATCATTTATCCTGGGGTACAGAACACTAGTTTGTTTGGTATAATAGGTTCTAGGTCAAGCAGATGTTATTCTTTATGGCTCAAGTGAATCATGGAACTTGATATTCTTTCCAGTGACTGGTTTAAAGGTGGGCATGGGACGCAATTTTAGCCAATTAGATTCAAGAGGAAGTCAATAGAATTCTGGAGAAGGGTTTCTGGCTCTGAAAAGGGGAGAAGTATTTTCTACTGCTGCATGGTCCCTGGCCTGTATGTGACATTGGGGACTGGGTAGGTTGCTTGAGCACCTTCAGCTGATAAAGCTAGGAAGGAAATAGGGCAAGTGTGGTCTAATATTCAACAGCTGCCCACTGAATAGGAAGCTCACCTCTAGGCTTATGTGAGGTCAATAAATGCATTAGGTTTTTGTTATATGGAGATATGAGCAATGTCACTGCTAACAAATAGGACATCTTTGGACATAATGGGGTGTTGTGTGCTCTTTACTGGGAAGGCATGGACAAATGACTCTTCTCTCCAGAGACAGCAGTGGTTATAAAACAGAAACTCTATCCAAGTCTAGCTTGGTGAATCAATGACTTTATTGGAGTTACTTATAGGAGCAGCTATTCAAAGACAGCTACACGATAAAGAAGCCCACCGAAGTGTGGGTGATGTCTCAAAACAGCTACGCCATTGGAGCTCCCCAGACAGCTCACAGCAGATCTACCAGAGAGCCTCTTCTTTTTTTTTCTTTTTTTTTAGTTTGTCTTTTTTTTGTGTGTGTGTGTATTTGTTTTTTGAGAGCCTCTTCTTCTCAGAAGGTATTTAATTTTTTTTTTTTTATCAGCCCAGGGAGGAGCCAGTAGAACTTGTAGCCTCCTGTGAGTATTCAGAGTCTCCTGCCTTCCCACCAGTGGAGAAATGTTTCAATCTGAAGGAAAAAGCTGTACAACAGAGGGTGCCCTGACTGGGATGGAGCTGATATAGGATTATGTCTAGCACTGGGGCTATCTTCTTTACCAAGGGCATGTTTGCTTGGTTAATATGTTTTCTTGTCTTGGCCTAGAGGAGAAGGGAAGGTTTGCGAATCTAGCAGAGATGGTGAAATGAGGAGAATAAAGGGATGTTAAAGACATTGTCTTCTCTCCAACTGCCTCCATGTGAGTTTTCTGAAAAGAAGATGTTTTGAGTTGGGCCAGGAGACAGAGAAGTCAAGATCATGGAAGATGTGATGAGTCCCCATGTTAGCTTTCTATTGCTTATGCCAAAAATACTCAAGATAATCAACTTAATAGAAGAAAACTTTGAGCCCATGGTCCTACTGCTTCTGAGATTGTGAGAAGACAAAGCTCATGTGGAAAGAGCATGTGGTAGAGTCAAGTTGTTCACCTGAAGGCAAACAGAAAGCAGAGAGCAGAGAGGAAGTGGCCACAGACAAGATGCAGCTCCTGTACTGGCTAGTTTTATTTGTCAATTTAACACAAGCTAGAGCCATCAGAGAGGAAGGAGCATCACTTGAGGAAAGACTCCATGAGATCCATCTGTAAGACCTTTTCTCAATTAGTGATCAATGGGAGAGGGCCTCGCCCATGGCAGTGCTACCACCCCTGGGCTGGTTCTCCTGGGTTTTATAAGAAAACAAGGAGAGCAAGTCAAGGATAGCAAGCCAGTAAGCAACACCTCTTCATGGCTTCTACATCAGCCTCTGCCTCCAGGTTCCTGCCCTGTTTGAGTTCCTGTCTTGATTTCCTTCAATAATAAATAGCAATATGGGAATGTAAGTCAAAGAAACCCCTTTCTCCTCAACTTGCGTTTTGATCAGGGTGTTTCCCTGTAGCACTTGAAACCCTAACTAAGACAGCTCTGGAAGGCATGCCTCCAAGGACTTCATTTCAGCTAAGTTCCACCTGCTTCAGTTTATACTGCTACAAAGTAGTTCATCAGATCATAAGCCCATTGAGTATACTACACCTCTGGTGATGTCAGAACCCTCAAGACCCAATTGCCTCCCAATCATCCTACATCTGAACACTGTGCACGAGGACAAGCCTTCAAGACACAAGTCTTTGCGGGATTCTAGATCTAAACCGTGATAGGTCTTAGGATGCGAGTTGATTCAGGGCCTGGGAGGTGCACAAGAGTGGCAGCGAGAGGGTGAAGGAGACTTCTGTAAGAACCCAAGCATGAAGGAGAAGGCGGCCTGACCCTAGATGGTGATAGTCGATTGCAAAGGGTGGCTAGATAGTTCTCGCCAGGTAGAGGAATGATCAAAGAGGAACTTTCCAAAGGCCATGGCTGTGACTGTATTCACAGAGTCTGCAGCTCTGGCCTGGCCATCTGTGAGTGATGTACCACCACAGGAAAGAGCAGGTCATGGATGAAGGACACGGAGTCACATGGGTCAGCAGCTTGGTGGACACAGCTCCCAACCCCATCCTCAGCTTGGTGGTAAACAATGAGGTAAGTCACAGATCTGGGGATGAGGCATCTAAAGTCCTATGTTTCTCCCTGAAATTGAGGCTGTGGAAGTTGGTGGGCAAGGGTACAGGAAGGTTCTTCCTTGGTCTTGTACCCACCATTGCTTCATTGCACCGTCAGTGGTATCTGGGTACCTTTTGCATTTATGGCTGCTCTGTTGTTGAAAGAGGGCAGCCTTGGGGCTTTGCATAACACCTAGGGGTGGAGGCATCAGCATGAATCTCAACAGACCCACATCATGGACTCAATTACTGTGACCAGGATTCCGCAAGCCACATGAGACCTTTCTGTGTTTGTTTTCTCTGTTCCTGTACTAACAGTCCTGTTCAGATGCAATCAGAGTCTGGCCTTGATACTGGTGACAGGTGGGCACTTGCAGCTGGAGTCTGTTGCTATAGCAACAAGTAGGGAAAACTGCCCCAGAGCGCTGGTCTGATTAGCCCCCAGGGCCAATCCACTTTCCCATCATTAGCCACTGTCTGAGAATGTCTGGGTCCTTCCAAGGCAGGAACCTCAAATGGTCAGGAAATCAGAGGTGTTTAGCTGACTGTATTGTCCTCTTCCTTTCCATATAATTACTCTCTGCCACCAGCAACAAATAGACAATTTCCTGGCTCCTTGTACATTAGTCATCTGAAAGATGGCCTCGTATCTTGTAGCTATTGGAGTTATGTAGCACTAGAAACTGCTAGTGTGAGGCAGTTTCTGGGGGGGGGGGTGTCTCAAAATTTGTTGGGCTTCTCTGTGTGAACTAAAAGTGGCCATGGGGTGCCTTGATTTTTCCCCAGCTGCTATGATGAGTGTATACCATAGGTCAGCAGCTTCAACAACAGCCAGCTGTTTTCTGCGTATTTTGGAGGTTGGGATGTTCAGTGAAGATGCTGGCCCATTGGGTTTCTCAGGACTCTCCCGGCTCACAGATAGCTACTTTCTCCTTGCACTTATGTGGTTGTTCTTCTAAATGCTTTTGGGGCAACATCAAGCTGCCTGGTCTCTTCTTTATAGGGCTCTACCCACCCCCATCACCTCATCTAACTCTACTTGTTTCCCACACTACCATATGGCAGGTTAAAGCTTCAACATATGAGTCCTTGAAGATAACAGACACTTAGCTCATAACACAGAGCTTACACAATTTGAAAATGGCCTATCAGGACCTACATAGATATGTTTCTTATTTCTTTCACTCATTCATTCATTCATTCATTCATTCACTCACTCATTCATTCCATAGGTACCTCTCTCTCTCTCTCTCTCTCTCTCTCTCTCTCTCTCTCTCTCTCTCTCTCTCTCCCTCAAACAGAGTTTTGTTGTTTAGTCCCAATCAGGCTTGACCTCATGGTCTTCTGCATCAGCCTCCTGAATTCTAGGACTGCAGATGTAATGCCATAATGCCTGACCATTGCATTCCACAGTATTTCTTTTTCTGTAGTTTTTTAAATTAAAATATATAATCATACAAATTTCTCCTTCCTTTTCCTTCCTCTAACACTTTTGGGATACCACCCACTTTGTTGTCTCTCAAATTCATAGTCTCTATTTCTTTAATTGTTGTTGTTGTTTTGTGTGTGTGTGTGTGTGTGTGTGTGTGCATATGTGTATTACCAAATGTATAACTAGAACCTGCTCAGTCTATGTAATGTTACTTGCATGTATACAATCCAATCCAGGGCTCTTCCCTGGGAAAAACTTGTTCTCCTGTTCTCAGCATCCCTTAGCTGTCTGTAGTTCTTGGTCTAGGGTTGAGGTCCAATGACATTTCCCTCTTGCATGTTAGCATGCTATCGATGTCATCCATGTTCAGGTCTTGTTTAGATGATCCTGGGAGAGAGATGATTTAGAGACTTCCTGGGTGTAGCTTCTCTGACATTCCTAGAACACAATTTCACAGCTCACAGCAAATGTCTGCCCCTCTGGCTCTTACAATCTTTTCACCCCCTTTCCTTTATGATCCCGAACCTTAGACACAGGACTTGTGTGGTAGCTGTCTCAGTTGGGGCTGGGAACTATACACCCTCTTGTTCTCTACATTTTGATTGGTTATAGGTTTTTTTTTTTTTTTTTGTAATGTTGTCCATCACACAGAACTTTTTTGAGTGTCAGGCACCGTTTAATGTGCTAGGGATAGGGAGTGAGCCAAACAGACAGATATTTCTGCAACCTGGTGGTAGTATGAGATGAAAACATAAAATCAGTGAGTGATAGTACAATTATAGGGCACAGAGCAGGGGCTACAGAGATGTTTCAGAAGTTAAGAGCACTGGCTGTTCTTCCAGAGGACCCTCATTCAATTCCCAGCTCCCACATGGTAGCTCCCAACAGCATGTTTTTTAAGTCCAATCCCAGGAAATCCAATACCCTCTTCTGGCCTTGGTAGGCACTGAACATATGTAGTGTGCAGACATACATGCAGGCAAACACTCATATACATAAAAAATAAAAATAAAATAAAAAATTTTAAGAATGCATGGAGCAGAGGAGAGTGATAGAGTGAGGGGTGACAGGGGACTCATTGTCTTGTGGGAGGTTTTAGATCAAGGCGGGTAAGACTGAGGGGCCGTTTGTGGCTTGCCTGAGAGAAGCATCTTGCAGCCTCTCCCAGCACAGCAGCTACTGTGGATCCCTCACTGTTGCTTTTGGATAAAGCTGTTCTACAGGCTGCTTCTTGCTGATGGCTGACATCCCTTGTTAGCTCTCTTGAGGGTTTTGCAGCAGTTCCTCAACTTCACAGCACTCATGCTGTCTCCACGTTGCCTTAGTTCTCCCAATTGTTCTTTAGGGACAGCACAACCTCATGATCCCACCGCAACCCCAGCCACTGCCTTATCCCTACTGCCTTAATATATATATAAAGCATTATATATATACTATATATAATGGTATTATTGTAGCATAGGCACAGAATAGTTTTGAAGATATCCTCCACTCCCTCAACAACATCTGCTTCTCCAATGACTGGGACTGAGACAGAACTGAAAAAAAAAAAAGTTATGTCTGTGGTTGCTGATGCACTCAGTTTTTCTTTACAGGCGAATGGTCCCCACGCTGAACGTTCCTGGGAGAGGATCAGGATTCTAGTACTTGTGGCTTTGTCAGCTCCACATTTTATTGGTCAAGACAACTCAGAAGGAGAGCGATGTTGGTTTGAATGAAGGGACATGGACTCTCTTGATGGAGGAGCCACAGACACAGTATGAGGAGAATGGCTACAGGACAGAGAATCATCATAGCCCCCTTTTCAGATCACCACCACAGTCAGACTGAAGCTAGGTTCCTCAGGACCTAATGACATAGAGCAAAGTTGTTGAGCCACCAAGTGAGGCCACACAGGACACTTCCGTGTTTGGTCTCATCCAGTTCTTACTTTGACTGCTCAGACAAGATCACACAATCTGTCTCTCCGTCTTCCTGTCCTCTCTGCTAGCCCGGGAAACAAGGCCTCAACGGATTGTGAGACCTTTGCATGGCCCACATTCTGCTTTTTGTTGGCAGAAAGCGTGAGGAGGGACAGAAACAGGCTGTGTGGTTAGCCTGTTTTGCATATTCTTCCCCCCCCCATTATTATCTTCTCTCACTACCAGTGCTCGCCCTGGCACCAGGAACAGGCTTGCCACTGAGTAAGGAAAGCCATTCGCTCAAGCAGAATGTGTCACTGCTGGAAGTTTCTCTCTCATCATTAACTAATTTGCTGTGCTTTGCCATGGCCCTTGTTATCTATAACCATGGTAACGATGCAGAGAGCTCTCCATGCATTTATTTTGGACTCCAAAAGCCCAAGGGGAGTGTTTCTCCCACTAGACTTCTGAGTGCTTGGGTGGGGCTGGACTTGCTATCCAGCCCTTTGGGGATGTTATTTTTCAAGTGTGACATGAGGGGGTTGGGGAATCAATGGCTGCTGAGAACTCATCCAGCAGAGATTTCCTACCATCAGTAGAGTGCATTTAGGATCTGGAGAGAGGAGAGCTTCCTAGCCTACTCAGGAGGGTGTGCTGTGAGTGGTTGTGGATCTGGGGACGACAGTGTTGCTTTGCTGCTGCATCTGACAGTCCCTCATTCTGCTAATTTGATGTCCTCACTATATAATTATACTGTGAAATTCCCTGACTGAAGGAGACAATTTTTTTTTTTTTAATATATCCTTCCCTGACTCCCACCACTCATTGCCCAGATTCGTGAATGGGGAAAGTGGGTGTTTGCAGCTTTTGGAGGAAAACAGCCATGTTATGCAACCTGCCCTTCTCTGAATTTCTGCAGCACCACCCCCATATTGGGCCCCAGAGAGGAGGAGGAAGGCTGTTCAGAGCCAACAGACACAGACTCAAGACCTCTTTGGGTCTCAGTTGCTTTATCTGGAAAATAGGGAGAAAGTTACTTCCCTGTGGAAACACTGGAAGAGCGCTCGGTACCTTCTGACTGCCAGAGAGTGTGACAGAAAGTGGTCAGGTGACTTCACTTCCTTGAGCCTCAGTTGTACCTTCAGGAAATGGGCCAATAATAGCTTCCCCTGCCAGGCAAAATGTTGCGGGGGGGGGGGGATTAAATAGGATGCTGCCCATTCCCAGATGTTCCTGTTGAGTTGTTATTCACAGTCAGTATTACTCATAAGCTTCCGGGAAGGTATAGGGTCGGCTGACGTGGGTGTGTCTTTCAACAGGCAGTGGCTCGACTGTCAGGCTGCTCAGCTGTGGCTAGTAGAGCTGTCAGCTTGATTCAGGTGCACCTCTGGGAGCTTTCCAGAGGCAGGTGCCAATGCCACACTGATGAGCACCCATCCCCTGATGGGCTCTCGACATTTCCTGCTTTGTGTCCTCCTGTTTGCCCAGGTCAGCAGCCACATTGAGTCACAGTGGCTCCCTACCATACTGGCTACCCCTGGACCTGGCCATGAGATGGCAGTCAGTTTAGTAGAATACTTACTTGGTCAATATGGCATTCTCTTATTACATTGGTATTTTAGAATGGTCTCTTTTTTTTTTCCTTGTCTTATTTGGTATATGTTACTTTATCTGTTTGTGCGGATTTGCTTGTTGGAGACAAAATATCACACTTTACCCCAGGATGGCCTTGAGATTCTTCTGCCTCAGAGTCTCAGATGACAGGCATGTACCGCCATGCCTGGCCTATTCTTTCTCACATAAAGAAGACACCCAAGCAGTTATCACAATGCTTTTGACCATAGTTTACCCACTGAGCACGCCAACATGGCTTTAATTGATCACAGAGAGAGGTCTGGAGGGATCTGGAAACGAACAGCTGTTATTTCTAGAGAAGGACGTTAGGGAGCCAGGTGGAGAAATACCTTTTTACAGAATGAACTAAGTGGTCAGAATTAGTGAAATTAGCTTCATTTGGTTTCAAGTGAGAGAAGTTTTGTGTATTTTGTATTTCAAAATGCTTTAAAAAAAAAAACCAAGCAGCAAATAGATCTTTAGATCTGTGTATTACTCGGAGAACCTGCGGACTACAGGAAATTAAAACAAGACCACCGGCAACAAGGAGGATGAAAAATATTAAAAGTGGCACAGCAGAACACAGGTGATAAGAGGGGAAAGGAAGGGGGAGGGTAACGAGGAGGGAGATTTAATGGGTGAGGGTTGGAAGCCTGAAGCAAAGAAAGAAGAAGGTAGAGAGGGATAACTATCACTAAGGATATTGTAAGAGTTACTTGGACCTATAATTTTATAACACACACACACACACACACACACACACACAGACTGGATTGTGCTACTCCCAGAAGCCATAGGTTCCAAATAAAAAGCTCAGTACCAGATGTGGGTTATCCCCTCCTGCTGTTGGTCAGAGGTGTCCCAGAGCCTCTGCCTCAAACAATATAGGCTATTGCCATTGCTCTTGGTCACGCATCAGAACTTGATTGCCAAAGACAACACACATTGATCATAGGACATACAGAAGTCAAGTTGCTATTGACCAGGCAGCCTCCTTCCTGATGGTCAGCTCTCATAGTATCATAGTTTTTGTAGGCTGTTGCTGGGAAAAGCTCATTAAGAGTCTTACCCAGCTGTGACACCTGTAAACTCCAACGGTGGTTGATTGATAGGCAAGGTTTGCCCATGGGTGTAATACTGGCATGATTGTTATAGGAGCAACCAGTCCATTTCTATTAGATTTCAGTCCTATTCCACAAGAAGAAATGTATACATGGAACTGTAAATCTAGTGAAGAATCCATGGTTGGGAGCTCACACCTCTCAAGGTTGAACTTGTTATCCTACTAAATGGACACAATATCAAACTGTTCTTTAAATTTGTATCCTTATATCTACAGATTAGTGTGGCCCCTTGACCTCATTGGAGAAATTTCTTTGTGCAGCAGATATTGGTTAATAGAGAAACTCACAGCTGGTCAAAGTATAAGCTATATCTGAGTCTTTGGAGAACTCAGTCAAATATGTGCAATGTACACCAGAGCCCCCAACACAGGCTCAAGAATAAGCTCAGAAGTAGTGCTGGGAAGATTGTAAAGGCCAGAGGTCTAAGAAGACTGGAGCAAAATAGTGTCTTCTGGACATGACAAGACCAATGTACTCATAAACTCACAGCACAAGATCAATCTAGTCAACTCCCTCTGAGGGCCATTGCTCCTCTGTGTTCTTTGCGTACCATAGATGGGACTATGTATCCCTTGTTGTGACACTTTCTGTGCATGATCTCATCCATACTCAGTGCTGTGAAGTAACTTCCTTTGGTTATCCTCTATGTAAGGAAGACAGGTTGAAGCTGGGAAGTGATGGTGCATGCTTTTAATCCCAGCACTTGAGAGGCAGAGGCAGAAGGATTTCTGAGTTCGAAGCCAGCCTGGTCTACAGAGTGAGTTCCAGGACAGTCAGGGCTATACAGAGAAACCCTGTCTTGAAAAAACAAACAAACAAACAAACAAGGAAGATAGGTTGATGTTATGCCTCTGTATTGACCTGTCATGTGCAACCCAGGCTCAGTACAGACTCCCATGAAGCCTCAAACATGGCCATAATATCTTTGAGGAAAGATATTCAGTGATGGAGAACCCCAGGTTTGTCAATCCCAAACCACTCCAGAGAATATATAATTACCATGAGAGGCTCTGATTCCTGCCTGGAAAGAGCAGGGATGTCTAGCCAATATCTCTCTATTCTAGGGGCCCTGAAGACCAAAAGACCCTCTCCTCTTCTGATCAGGGTTTCCAGAGCTCCCTTGAGTCAGTACTTGTCCTTTTAAATGGAGTCAAGTGAGTATGAATCCTGGTTGTGACACTGATGGATGGTCCGAGTTTAAGTAAGTCACCACTTTGGCTTAGATAATAAGCATTCTCCAAAGACCCCCGTGTCAAAGGCCTGGCCTTCAGCTTCTGGTGGAAGCTTTAAGAAGCAGGGCCTGGTGGAAACCTTGTAGACCTTGAGAACAGGGACCTTGAAGAGTTCAAAGGATTTCAGCTATTCTCTCCTTTGCTACTGTAAAGAGAACAAATTGTCTCTGCCATACCCTTCTTACTGTGAGGTGAAACTTTACCACCTGAAGCCTAAAAATCACAGGGTCCAGCCAACCACAAACTGTCTCACCTTTCCCAACTTGTTGAAGAGACCCATGTGTTCTTATTGGTTGTATTTCCAGGTTTTGTCTCCAGGCCCTGTAGGACTTGCTGCCTACTAAGGTGTCAGTTTTTCCTAGTATCACCTTGGCCTCACATCTTAGACCCCAGCCCACGTGGACCCATTTGAAGACCTGATGTGTTTTAGATTGCCTTTGAGCCTATCTTCCAGGAAAACATCGTCTCTGAATTTATCTCTTCTGATCTTTGGCCATCATCCTGGGCTCCTAAACTGGGCATCTCTTCTGATTTGAGGCAGAGACTACAGTGTATTCTCTTGACACTCAATAGGGCTGCTATTTGGCTTAGCTCTCTTGGGATTACCATGGGGTAGATCCCCTCTGAGTCTGGGCTCTGCAGTGCCATGGGTCTTCTGAACATTTGCTCTCAGTCACCGCCTGACTTTTCACCCACAGGGCTGCACCGGGTGGAGAAGGAGATCATGAAGCTTCTAGCTTGTCTCTAGCAGCAGTCCTTGGGACTAGTGCTGTTCCAGACCCTCAGGCCAGCCTTGGGTGTGCCACTTGCTCAGAATTTGGGAAACACCTGCCAGGCCTAGCTCTGATTTCAGGGTTGGACTTCCACTTTAATGGCTAGTTAGCATCCACTCACTCTGGCCACATCAAGAATTGTCAGTACACCCAGACTGTGTCTCTCCAGGGATCTGAAGCAGGGTAGGGTTGCTACTGAACCAAGACAGTAACAGGAGGCTTAGAACCTGTGCCTATCCTGCCTTGAAGCTTGAACACAGAACTCACCCCTGAGAGTATACTGAGACCAATGAGAAATATTGAATGTTTCTTTCACCTCTTGGAGCCAAGGCAGAATGGGCTAGTCCAAGAAGCAGCATGAAGTAAAAAACCCAGTAGCAGCAGCAGCAGCTGCTGCCAGACCGGAGCAAGGCTGTGGGTCTCACTACATTGGATTCTCTCAAATCTCAGGTCTGGAATGTCCCCAAATAGCCACAGGGGCTAGCTGATGACTCTTCATTCGGTTCACCACAGACAGTGCTATGGGCCTTCAATCTAACTAAGCAGTTCCAGGGCCTGCTTGGCCGTGGGCTGTTTCCCTGTGAGGCCGGGTTGGGCTGGTTGCTGGCAGGTCAATTGTATTGAAACATACCTTTGTGGGAGTCAGCTGCCCCTTTTCAGAACTACAGTCTGGCCCCGGGGCCAGCAATAGACATGAAAAAAAGAACTGTAATGAGCTGGGTAATACTGGAAATTAATAGTGGTAATTAATTCTCGAAGCATACAGAGACCATGGCAACAGACAGAAGGCAAAAAGCATTTGTGTTTGCAGGCTGAGCTCCAAAAGGCTCCATCTCTTTTGAAATAACTCGAGGTAGTTTGTTCAAGTCTTGGTAGGAAAACACCAGTGTTGGATGGAGTAGGTCTTGCTTTTGGAGCTGTTCCCTCCTGCTTCCTGGCTGTGCAGCTCCATGCATTCCTCTGAGCCCATTTCCTCATACATGAGATACAAAGAAGAGGATACAATTCACAGATCCTCCTGAGAGTCAGTGTGGTGTCATGTGTGAAGAGGGGACAGTTCAGCCTCTGATTGTCACTGTCCGGGTTGAGGTAAGTCATCAACCACTCTGAGCCTTAACACCTTTGCCTGTAAATCAGGAATGACAATGATAGCATCAATAATGTCGTCATCGTCATCACCATTGTCATTATTGTCCTGATTTAAGTAGTAAAGTGAAAATCACATTACAGCATCTGGGTCATTGTAGCATTTGCTATGCAACCTACAAGCACCTCACCATAAGCTGGTTGAAAGCTCTAGGCTCTGTGTCCAGTATTACCCACACTGGGGACACTCATTGAAAACTCATCATACGTCAAAGCAGCGAGATCCCCTTTCACACCTGTGTGCTTCTTTAATCCCTCTCTCAATCTTAAAAAAAATATGTTTCCATCATCCCTATTTTACCTCAGATTAGACTCGGTTTAGATTCTGGTGACAGGGACAGGATGTAGGGTGTGTTTAGAGTGCCCAGCTCCTATGATTTGAGCCTCAGTATTGAATTTAAAAGGAGTTTTGAAAACAACCATTGTGGGAGTGGGGAGGCTGGTCTAATTAAAAGCCCAGTCACTCAGCTCGATGGCATTTCAGTACATTCTGACTTAGGTGGTATGACTGTCTGAGGCCCATAAAAGATGTGGTGTGGGATGCCACCTCTGGAGATTGACTGGCAACCTCCAATGTAAGAACTTTCAAACACTTCCCAGTTTTGGGGTTGGGGAGATGACAGTGTGTGCTGTGTAAGCACGAGGACCTGAGTCTCATCTTCCAGTGCTCAGAGGAACCAGGTGAGGCTTTATGCTCATGTAATCTTAGAACTGGGGTGCTGGCGACTGCAAGGCCCCTGGAGCTTTCAGACTAACCAGCTAGCCAAATGGACAAGTCCCAGGTTCAGTGAGAGAAACAGAAAATAGGAAGTGGACATGACCAGGTGTCCAAAATCTCCTGGGTTGATACCCATTCCATACAGAAAACTCCAGGCAGTAGACACGACCAACAATGCAACCTAAACATACCAACTGCACTGTCTCCTTAGCCTGCAGACTGTCTGGATGATGACCAATAGGGGAGTTGGGGGCCGCTACTGGTATTCTGGGAATAAAAGCCAAAGAGAAACAGAGGCTAGCAAAGATCTCACCATGCATAGGGTAGACTCCCATAACATAGAATGACTGGGCTCACCGTGTTGGGAGTGCCAGAATGGAGAAACCTGTCCTGTGGGCACATGGGAAGTAAGGATGGAAGATATAGGAATTCATTTGGGAAGATCAGCAAGATAATGAGCAAGAGTTGAAGATGTGGGTCTAATTCTCCTGCATGTCACTGGTGGAGAGACAGCATGCGGAGAAAATGAATCCAGAGCTTGTGGAAAGAAAAGTGAGCAGAGATAAGCCACCAGCCACATGTCCTGCTCATGAACCTCACTCCTGATTCCAGAGCATCCAATGGTCCCCGTGGAGGGAGCTGTGTAAGAGTTGGGGATGAGGGTACATTCCCAGAGAGTAGCCACACTCCAGAGACAAGTGGAAAAGAGTGGAGGTGGCATCTTTGGGTGAGTCAAGCACTGTCTCCTTATGGCCCCTGCTCTTGTAGTGTCTGCAATGTCCCATCTACTCTGTACCATCAGTCATTGAAGACATAAATGAACATATTTGCCATCCAGTATCCCTGGTTTTATTCTCCAGTCTGATGTTCCCAGTGGCTCAAGTTGTTTGAAAGTGACTCTTTTTCAGACTCCTTACACTCTAGCAAATCCTCATGTGGCCATAGCAAAAGACCCACAAAAAAGGGAGGATAAGATGGAAGGCATCTTTCCATTCCCAGGTGCCCCTCTATCATACACACTCCAGTACATGCTCAGAGGGTGTTCACTGTTCATAGCTGAGCACCTGGCTCAACCAGCATGTTTTGTGAAGGAATGGGAAACCAATGCCATTAGCTTTGAGAACTGTCCTGAGGCTGGGGAAAATAGTGTCCTCCAAAAAGTCATGTCTACCTGGAACATGGCCTGCCTGGGGGAAAATCCTTTCTGCCAATGAACTCTTTGATCTTGAGACACCATTCTAGACCTGGAGGCTAAGTACAATGGTATCTGTGGGAAAGAGGAGAGGGCAGGAGAAGACGGATGGAGAGGAGATCTACATGAAGACAGAAACAGAGATCAGCTAGGTTGCCACACACCAGGGAGCACATGGAAACTTCAGAGCAAGAAAGGAGGAAGGAAGGGAGGAAAATGAAGGAAGGAAAAGGAAGGAAGCAAGGAAGGAGAAATAAAGGAAAGAAGGAAGGAAGGGGGAAGGAAGAACAAACAGGAAGGATGGAGGGAGAAAGGAAAAGGGAAAAGAAGGAGAAAGAAGAAAGAAGAGAGAGAAGGAGAAAGTAGAGAGAGATTGGAGGGAGGGGAAGGAACAGTTAAAAAAGGAAGGGAAGAAGCAAGGCACTTCTAAGAAAGGCAAAAGCGAGAGAAGGAAGAAGGATTTGTCATTAGTTCTTGCAGAGGG
>NW_022196906.1:83788557-83791894 GCF_008632895.1 Mastomys coucha | reverse complement strand
CCCCCCACAACTTGGTTTCAGACTTTTGTCCTCTAGAACCATGAGAGAGAATCAGTTTCTAGTGTATTGAGTCACCCGGTGCGTGGGGGCTTTGTTCCGGCAGCCCAAGGACACAGGCAGGCTCTTCTGTTTAAATGCCAAGTGGATGCACCCTGACACAAATATTGAACTCCAGCCTTGCTTGTCAAGTTCCCTGAGATTTATTGTTTGGGCAGCGAAGGAAGATTGGAACTAGGAGGCCTCCAATGTCTCTCTTAAAGTCCGCCTCTCATCCGTTGGTGACTCACCTTACAGGGCAGCAGCAGAAGAGGTTTTGATGAACTCGATGGATACAAAGTAGCCTCCAGGAGTCACGGAAACGGTTGCAGTATGGCACAGCTTCTGATTCTAAATAGCAACAGCCTATACCTGTATAACAAGTAGCATTTATTAGATACTCTGTGCTTTTTAAAAATTTTGCTAGCATCCCTGTTTTATTGATGAAGACACAGAGGTTTACTTATTCATTTATCTATTTGTAAGCCATGCAGCTTATGGAAGCAAAACTCAGACATCTTCCTAATTATTCAGGAGTCAGGTATCAAGGGTGTTTTTCCCCCCCACTAATCAAGATGACATAATCACTGGATGGACACCCTCATGGATGTCGTGGCCGCTTTTGAGAGTACCCACATTTCTCCTGGACACGTGACTAGACATATTCTGAGATGCCTTAAAGATCAAACGATTTCAGGGATCCCACAGGATCCCACCCTTAAATTCTCTTTACAGAGAAGACAATCATTTGCTCCAGTTACTGATGCAGGAAGTGCACATGTCTCCTCACTCTGGCCCTGGCACATCTTTGCCACTCTCTCTGAAGAAAACTGGGTGGGGGGGATTCAGACCATAGAAAGCTGAGTGCAGTCTGGTCCAGCACCCTGCAATACCCAATGCCACCCAGGATTGTTAGGTAGGAGACCCGTTTGTGGTTCTTATTTTCTGAGTCAGAATTTGTTTTAAGAGGATGTCCAGTGGACTGTGTGTAGAGGGAAAAGGAGTGGGGGGAGGAGGGAAATGCACAAAGGAAGCCCCAACTGTAGGGAAATTCTATGCTGGCTTGATCAGATGAGCTGAGATCACAGAAACCAACACTGCTCCATCCTGGGTTTCCACATGCGGGAACGTATGTCAGACAGCCTCATTCAAGACTATCCCAGACCCCACCAGTCCTGGGATCTACCACCAGTCCAGGATTCCCCACCTCTGACCCCAAAGTTGGAGATGTCCTTGAAAGCTGCAGTGACTCTCAATAACAATTAAGAAATGGTCAATTCCTCTTTTCTTAGACCTCTTCATGGGGGAGGGTTGGAAGTTTCCAGACT
This sequence comes from Mastomys coucha, assembly GCF_008632895.1. Taxonomy (NCBI): domain Eukaryota; kingdom Metazoa; phylum Chordata; class Mammalia; order Rodentia; family Muridae; genus Mastomys; species Mastomys coucha. Next base: position 83,790,530 of record NW_022196906.1, on the reverse strand, counting down.
GCCGAGGTCCATGGAGAGCTGAGCCTGTGCAAGGCATAAGGCATCAGATAAGCAATCAATAGACCTTCCAGAAGGCCCCACTGACTTCTCTCTCATGCTGAGCACTCAGGACACAAAGGGTTGGCTAGTTTGGAGATGCCTAAGGCAGGCAGCGCTGGGTTAAATGGCTGCTCTGACTCAAATCCTCAGGACATCCTGTTTGTGTGGGATGGCCAGTCTCAATGCAGACAATTTTGGATCAATAGCCATTTAACACCCAGTGTTCATAGCGGTTCTGATAGAGGAGGGGCTTCCAGCTTGGATGAGAGTTACAGACTGGGGGTGGTGGGGTATTTTTCATACACCAACAACAATGCAGTGTTCAGTCCTCTGGTCTGAAGGTCTGAAAACCCCAGAGGGGAGAAAAAGTGGGTGTGGGTAACACCCGAGTTTCATGCTATAGAGCAGGCACAGATCACCTCTGACACATCTCCCAAGGCAGGTTGTCCTAAGACAACTGATAGGACAGTGCAGGCGGTGCTGGGGCCTGGCTGTCCTTGGCTGGGAGGATGAGTCACACCGAGCCTTGTTAACCTGTTTACAGTGAGTCATCTAAGCCCCCACAGGCCCAGTTCCCTCAGCTGTAAAATAGGAGTACTTAATAACTGCCAAGTCACCTCATAAAGGATGTAAGTTCTAAATCAAAATGCGCCAAAGGTGGCAATCATGTACCATGGACTCTGAAGTACTCCTTGCCGGTGACACAGCAGGGGTGCAGCAAGCCCAGCTTCTGCTTCTTGTTTGCGGAGCTGGTCTTCTCCTTGGGAAATGCGCACAATGCCTAAAAGATGGCTGTAGTTCAACACTGTTCATGTGTAGAATGCTACTACCCAGTGCTCTTCAAGTCTGTCTCTTCAGACAGCTGAATAGAGTTTTAAAAAGGTCTTTACTGACAGAGACCCCGGGAAGGTGTAGGAAGTAGGAAAGCAGTGAGGTTAACTGGTGAGAACGACATTGGTTGTGGATCCAGCTCTGCCCTCCTCCACTGAGAACATTGGCCTCTTGTCACTCCAGCCTTCCGGTCTCTCCAGCCTCCTGCCTTCTTACCTATATGAAGCTTATTGCTAGTTATATATTATTGAAGAAGTGACTACTGTTTCTTTGTCAGTGCTGTTTCTCTTACTCTCTCTCTCTCCCTCTCTCTCCCTCTCTCTCTCTCTCTCTCTTTCTCTCTCTCTCTCTCTCTCTCTCTCTCTCATCGGCTCATTTTCAGAAATTCATAGGAAACTAAGGGAACGTTGGTGCATAACCCCTCCCAAGGCTCATTTGTTATTGAAGTTTTAAAACTTGCCCAAAAGTAAGACACTTTGCCTGCAGTTGGCTGAGACCTTTGTCTCTTCGTATTTTGTCATCACCTCTAGTCACTCTGTGTCTGTGACACTGGAGGGGTCACCAGACACAGCCATAGTGTGGTGTTATCAGTGGCCTGCAGTTCAGGGACCTAGGACCAGGTGAGCTATCACAAGGAGCTTTGAGAAAGTTCCTGAAAGCTCATTCTAGTTAGAGATAGCTTACAGTCATTAATTCTGTATAGAATGGTAGAGAACTTCACCCACCACCTGAAATTACTCCCAACTCAGATTCATCTTGGTTTGGCCTGCAAAGACACTTAAGCCTTGTAGCACAAGCTTGGGGTATTTTAAAGACTCTAAAGTACTTTTAAGACTTAGGAGAAAACTTCAGATACTGACACAAGATACAAAAAGTTCATTTCAAAGTTAATAAAGCTCAATCACAGTACTTTAATTGAGTCTTATTAAAATTGATAAGGTTCTGGAATGTTTTCATAAAACAATTCTTGACTTGGGTATAGCCTTTTGATGTCTTTCAATTTATCAATTAAAGAAACAAAAGAAAGGTAGACATTTCATTCCTTCTTAAAAGGGGGAACCAAATACCCACGTGAGGAGTTGCAGAGATTAACTATGGAGCAG
>NW_022196906.1:83778883-83788168 GCF_008632895.1 Mastomys coucha | reverse complement strand
GGAGGGGAAACTGGGAATGGAGAAATTCACATGTAAATAAAGAAAATATCTAAAATAAAAAAAAGAAACAAAAGAATATTCAATTAAGAAACATAACATAGAAATAAACAAAGTTAATAAAAATTATTCTTCTGCGGAAGAGTGAAGGATGAGGCTGGAGAGGTGGCTTAATCATTAGTGTTTACTATGCAAGTGTGGGGATCTGAGTTCAAATCCCGAGCATCCATCTCTAAACAGTTGGCTGCAGCAGTGTACTCCTGTGACTCTAGGGTTGGGGAAGCAGACAGGTGGATCCCAGGAGCTTGCTGACGAGCTAGCTTTACATAGGTTCAGTGAGAGATCTTGTTTTAAAATTATGCAGTGGAGAGCAAGAAAGGAACTCATTCAGTTCTGGCTTCCAGATACATGTGCACACACATGTGCCGTGTGTCTGTGCATATAGAACACACACACACACACACACACACACACACACACACACACACTGAGAGAGAGTAATTTGAAAAGAGTGAATTACAATATATTCAATTCATTAAGAGGAGGAGAGGCGTTTTGAATGCAGGTAATGGATCCATTTATGGATGGCTTGTTGGGTAAGTTAGTGAAGAGAAGTCAATCAAAAGAACATCTTTGAAAGATATTTAATTTTTTTTCCTATTTGGAATAAGTACTGACACTGACAAAGATAACTTGAAAGCTATAATAGGATGTTAGCACAGAACTGTTATCAACAGACTGGCTGACAAGTGCTCTCAAGTTCAAAAGAACTGAAGAAACACCTTTGCAAAAGAGAACCTGAAATTGCATTGAAATTCTATAGCTGATATATAAAAGATCATTGGTAGATGTTCACCCCAATTGGTAACTATATGGTTGGAACATAAAGTGTCTTCCCAGAGGCCCATGGGGTTGGACACCTGATCCAGGGCTCCTGGCACTCTTTTTGGAGTTTGTAGAAGCTCTGGCATGTGTATGGCCTACCCTGTATGGGTCACTGAGGCAAGCTTCTCAGTAGTATGGTCTACCTCTAGTTTTGACCTAACTTTGTGCCTCCTGATCCATCAGATGTTGGAAGTTGCTACCTCACCATCAGATTTGTGATGCCTTCTCTATGTTGATGGTTGTGCCTCTGAAACTGGGAGCCCAAGTGGACCTCTCTTCCTTTAAACTGCTTTCTGCAGTGTATTTTGTCACAGCAATGGGACATTAATGGATATAATAACTATATTAAATATTAATATTCACTTAACAGAAATTACCAACTCTATTTTTCTCTGATCTACTGAGATGGAGGAAAGATTGACTTCTTTTTTACATTTTTCTGACAAGAAAAGATGACATTACAAAGTTCTTGTCTTATGCAGAGACTGTTCAGTGATTAAATGAACATGGATGTCAGAAAAAATGTTAGAGTCAAGTCAGGCACATTGATGAAAAAAAAATGTTCTTTTCCCAACTTTTGTTAAGTTGATAATACTTTCTAGTTTTACAAAAATTATATTATGTGATTCTTTTCCTTATTTAAAACCAGTCTTGAATTTCGAACTTGATTTTGGTTTTCTAACCTTTTGCTCAAACAGGCTCCCACCCCTTGAAAGTGAGCATGTATACAAATACACAGACAGATACACACAAAGACACACACACAAACACACAGACAGAAACACACAGACACACATACAGATACACACAGAAACATACACAGAGGCACACATGCAGACACATAGACACACACAGACAGATAGACATACAGAAATAGACAAACAGAAAAGTGAGCATGTATACAGATACACAGACAAACAGATACACACAAAGACACACAGAAACACACAGACACACACAGAGACACACACACAGACATAGACATGCGCGCGCGCGGACACACACACACACACACACACACACATGCACATACACACACACACACACACACACACACACACACACACCACTTTATAAGCTTCAGGTTCCATGAAAAGTGGAAGAATACCCTAGTATCGCCTTTCTGATTTCAGACTAACCTATTTTCTATGGCATGCCTTCCTACTCTACAGTAGGGGACAGTGCTCTCCATTTTGGGAGTGTCACCAGTGCCCCCTGACTTGATGGTATGGTGATTGGTTTCAGACTCCTTTGAAGGAAAGAACTACATGTGTTTTGTTTCTGTGGCTGTGTACAGACACTTAATGTGAGAGAGTGTGACTTTTGAGGGAGCCCGGAATAAACAGTCACTGTCCCGTGGATCCCAGAGCACCTGCATGGTGTGTAGATGCCTGGGCACTCTTGCCTGTTCTTCTTGCTGTGTAGAAGAGACTGCTTTACTCAGGGATCCAAATATCTAATGTCGATGAAACCACATACCTTTTCAGGATTCTCCCTCCCGGCTTGTGGTGAGGGCACAAATCCTGAGCATCCCTCTGCCCTATGCAGTCACCAGGCTGGCCCGGGCTGTCTCTGGGAGGCTGACTCATGCCAAGGAAGCAGATCTGGGAATGGTTACAGAGTTCCTGGTGGTAAGGAGGAAGAACTGGGCCTGAGTGGAGGGCAGGGGCATGTGCAAAAGGGCGAGGCGGTCACCAAGCCGTAGGAAGAGCCTGGTGTGGATGCTCTGCAGGTACCCACCAGTTCCTGCTTTTTATGTGAGGGTTCCTCTGGAGAAACAGAGGAGCAAAGTAATTTTATCCCTGAGAACATCTGGTTTTACTCTCTTAAGTACCACAAACCTCTTTGTACCAGACAAAAGCAACTTAGGGGAGAAAGGCTTCATAGGTCATCGCAGCAGGGAAGCGACAACGGCAGCAGTACACGTCTGCTACATGTCAATGGGATGTCCCATTACATCCTTCAACTGAAACAGAAAAAAAACGATAATCACATGCAAGACAGTGCTTAGCCCTCTCTCTCCCCACTCATTCCTGGGCCTACCCCATAAGTGGTGCCTCCTGCATTCTACATGTTCTTCCCAACTCAATTCACCCAATTATGAAACTCCCTCATAGCCTGCCTCCCAGGCAAACCTAATCTAAATGATTCCTCATTAAAATTTCCTTCCCAGGTCATTCTGGGTTGTTCCGAGTCGACCATCACAACTGACTAGCACACTCATTTCCTTATTTGTAAACAGTGATGGATATTGGGGAAACCAGAGTAAAATGACAGCGTCACTTCTCTGAGTGACAATCCCTGATGATTGTCTTGGCCTTGTGACAGTACGTGTCTGAGGTTCAGTGGTGACGTGGTTTTAACCCTGCCTTTGCCTTGTTGCCTGCAGAATTTTTCACGGAGGCTTCTAAATGTTGGAAGCTGCAGACGTTTCTGGAAAAGAGTTGGGATGTTTCTGGATGATGGGCATCTTCTGAGACCACCTAGACCAGCAATTTCCACATCCCAGCCAGAATCCTTGGATCAAAATCTTGTACAGAAGCCCACTAACTACGTCCAAGGCTCATGGTAGGCATAGGGCTCAGGGGCTCACAGGTGCTCCCTCTTGTGGGGCAGTCTGCAAGCAGCATTCCTCATCCGGGTGTTGGAGGAATATCCATGAAACGTATTCCTCGTTGGAAGCCATGACTCAATCGAATAGGAGTGAAGATCACAGAGAAGAAAACTACCCAGGATGACTTAGGAACCCTTTGCTTTCTCCTGGCCTCAGTTTCCCTATCTATATCTGAGACCGCAATCTTCCACGATCTTAACATCCCAAGCACGTACTATATTAACGCACGACGCGGGCGCCCCCTTGTGGTTAGAAAAGGCCTTGGATGTTGGAGGAGTTGATGGCGTCTGTAGGTTTACGCAAATGGAGGCCCAACACAGGCCTTCCTGCTTTCTGCTCGATTTAGAGCTCTATCTCGATGTTAGCGTCTTCTCTTGATTGATCCTCATATTCTCACACCGAGTGGAGCATCAAGAGGCCTAAAGAGGCATGATGGGCAATGTTCCCTTGGCGACGCCACTAACTGCGTGTGATTTTCGCCAGGGCCTTTTACCGGAAGCAGGCTTACATAACTGCAGTGCTGGGGGATGGGCACTGTCAGCCTTAAACCTGGCCTCTTGGGCATCTGAGAAATCCCCTGCACGTTAGGGAGCGTTTGTGCAGACCAGCAGTTGTAGGAGACAAGGGTCCAGTGTTTTGTCTGCTTATCTTGAGGTTGCTTTGCCGCTTTGAGAGAATTAGAAGCCCTAGTCCAGAGGCTTGGGGGAGAGGCTTATTCGGAGAATGCTCACATGGGGGTTGGGGGGAAATGCTCCATTTTGGTCATCAATACTGAGTAGAAGTGCTTAAAAAGCCAAAGAAAATTGGAAAACCAAGTCCCCTAGATCACAACTGACAACCAGGGCAAATGGGCTCAACTCTGTTTACCTCTGCCTGCTGGTTTTCCTGTCCTGTCATGCCACCGTAATATCTGGGCACTCCAAAGACAGGAACTGACAACAGGCAGACTTGGCAGGGCTCTGTTAAGCTACAAGGATGGATGATGGGCTGGCTTCAGTCTCTAGTCAGTTTCACACTGTCACCGGATTCGTGACCAATTCTGTCTCCTTTTGCAAAGCATGAGTAGAGGTGAAAGAGGGAGGCTAAGTCACCAGGGTTAGTTCACTTGATTTTCACAGTAGCTCTGGGAAGTAAGCCTGCTACCACCATGTACTTAGAGAAACTGAGGCTTGGAACTGGAGAGTGACTTGTCACATACCAGAAAAGGTGTGGATGGCTGGGCTGTGTGTGTGTCCATGTGTGTATATATGTGTGTGTATGTGTATATTTACTTATGTGTGTGTGTATGTATGTGTGTGTATGTATGTGCATGTATTTGCATCTGCACATGTACGGACATGTTTGTATTTGTACATGTGTATATACATGTGCATATACGTGGGTATATGTATTTATGTGTGTATTTATATATGTGTGTATATATATGTATGTATATTTATATATGTACATATATGTATGTATATATATATCTGTGTGTGGCATATTTTCCTCTAAGTTTTACTATGTAGCTTTTTAAAAATTAGCATATGTTACTTAGGCATGATAATGGGTTTTATTATGACATTCTCATACGTTTATACCATGTATTTTATTCCTGTTCACCTCCATTACCGGTTCTTGTCAGTTTGCCTCGCCTGCTGAGCCTTCCCCTCACCCCAACTAGGCCCCATGATGTTACCTTTATGTCTTCTATATAAAAACGAACCACTGAGTTTTGTTAGTGTTGCTTACGGAGACATGGCTGCAAAGGAGGTATTACGGGAGAACACGTACCTTCACTGAAGACCATGTCTACCCCTCTTCCAGAAACTCTGGAATTGCTGGGCTTTTAATTGCGATTTGCAGCTGGCCCATGTGGCACTCACAGCACTGATGAGGGGCACTCAATACCTCAGGAGACATCCTGCCCAACTGTTAGAGCTGCGGGTGTGTCCACTAGGGCATTCTGAACACGCTCCCAAGGTGCCCGACCAAGGTTCTTGCCCAGCTTCTGGGCTGAATTTCCTGCTTTATAGCAGTTTCTGACAACCCAGAACTCTCCTGCTCGGTTTCTCATTTCCTGGTGACAGGATCTTATCTTGACACTCCCTAGCCCACACCCCACTCTGATCTGTCACTGGGCTTGGCAATTCACTCATGCAGAAGTCCACATCTCCTCTTTGTTCCCTACAAGGCTTGTGGACTGGCAGCTCTCCTGGCCCCTCTTCCTGCACAATAACACAGGGCCACACCCACAGAACAGCTTATCTACACCGGGCACTGACCCTTTCCACCTTCCCACCACTTACCTGCTCCCCACCCCACGTCTTCTGTATGCGGGTGTCCTGGACACTTGAGAAATTACCAAGCATTCAAATGTCATGCATATCTTTGTCCTTGGGGTCTGAGAGGGACAAGGTCCCATAGATATTTTATACTCCTGGCTAGAAGAAGGTCGCCCACCCCTCCCTTTCTCCACCACACCAACAAACACTATGGCCAGGTTCTATGTTACTCTCTCTTCTCTAACCACTGTGGTCATCAAATCAGCCTCTCTTCACACTGGACTGTTTGAGGCTGTTCCTCACTTGCCCACGATATGGTCACTGTCTCCTTCACTGCATTACTGAAGTCCAAATGTCCAGAATCTAGGCATGGAGTGCATAGCATGTTCACTCTTCTGTCAATTCTCACTGTTATGGCCACTGCAAACGTCTACATCTATTAAACACTCGAATGCAAGGATCTTGGATTAGAGCCGACAAGACTCTCCCAGCTGCTCTCCAGCCATGTCCTGCCATACTGAATACAGCTGCAGTTGCTTCTTGGATATTATTACATGCAGGATTTCACCTCCATTTCCATTAAATACAACATATTCATGTCCGTAAGCGCTTTACAGAGAGAAGCCTTCTTAACCCTTCCATTGATTTTGTGAGGGAGAGACCCAGGGAATGGTTGACAGACATTCAAAGCTCAAGCAACTTCCAGAGATTCTGAGCCATTAAGGTTATTGTCCTCAACCTTCCTAATGCTGTGGCTCTTTAATACAGTTAGTTCTTCATGTTGTGATCACCCCAACCATAAAATTAATTTTTGTTGCTACGTCATAACTGTAAGTTTGCTGCTGTTATTAATCAGAATATAATTATCTGATATACAGGTGGTCTTAGTTGACCTCTATAAAAGGGTTTTTCAATTCCCAAAGAGGTCATAACCCACAGGCTGAGAACCACTGCATTGGTGAAGGCGGGACACCATCTCAGGTAGGGGTTTGCTCAGAGCTGAAGCATGGAGCACAGTGTTCTGTGGCACAATCCAAGTTCTGTGCTGTGTCCAACCACAGGGTAGTTGCAGATGAGAGGCACCTGACATCCAAACTACAATGGCGTCCAATTAGGGCTCTTACCTTCTCCCCTCCCCCTGCCCCCAGGTGTCAAACATCTTTAATCAACAGGCCTCAGCTAGAGTTATAAAGTTGGCTTCCGATCACCCTGGATGTATAATTACGCATTGCAGCGACACATTCGTACATCTGTCGCACCACATCCCATCATTAAGCCAAGATGAAAAGTACCTCCAGCAAATTCCAAGCTAATCTTCTGAGCCTGTTTTATCAAGGAAAGAAGCTGGGTCATTAGTGACCTCTCTCCAGTGACATTCTTTTCTCTCTGGGAAATTTCCTTTGGCTTCCTCTCAGTTCTGTCACTCATGTCTCATGATTAATGACCCACTAGCTGTCAGTTTTAGAACCTTGGTCCTCACTGGTTCCAATCCCATTACCTTAGGCAAGTCTGCTGAGCCCCAGCAGATGCAGAGCAAGAGAGAGAAACTGGAAGGTGTTTTTGAAGTATTTTTACACTCACAGTTCCCTTGGGGAGAGCATCTGCTTTGGAACCACAAAAGAGAGGTACCACAAGAAGTGGGAGACAGGACAGGTAGATGGGCTGGCTATATTTGAATGCGGCATTCCCAATGCAAATACGCTAGGACTGCTAGAGCCTGTGCCATAGGACTAAGGTCTCCAGATGTTTTGGGTGAGTCAGGGTTTGTACAGCGACTGCCAGAGGCCATAATAGGTGTTAAAGATGAATTTTCTTTTGAACATTAAATGCATAGCCAGTCTGTGATTGTACCCTGGGGCTTGCTGAGTGCCGTGAAGCCTGGATCTCTTGGTCTTGCTTTTGAATAGTTTAGAATCCAGTCCCACCTATCTACACATGACTTTTGAGGGAGAAGAACATTTGGGATAAGGGATTCCAGCATACTCGTGAGAACTCTGTCTGCTATAAAGCCTCATTCTGTCTTTCTCCCCAGCCCCACTGTGGGCTTTTGAGTTCTGCTGGGATCATTAAAGACAGGTATTCCCTTTGTTGGTCTGTCTTTGATGATATATTTCTGTCTGTCTCTCTTTCTCATCAATTTTCTACAAATTTAATGACTTTTTTTTTTTCAAATTCTGGAACCCCTCCCCCCAAATCTGAGCATGATTCGCTCTGACCAAAGAAGGGCCTTACAGCAGACATGTTGATTTGACTACCACAGTCTCTAGCATAGCATTCAATTCTACCTTTGCAGTAAGAGCTATAGAGATGATGTCTACATCAATGATGGGGCATACTTTAACTTGGTTTTGCTCTTGGAATTAAAGGGAAAGGTCAGGCATGGATGTCTAACACTGACTGGCAGCCAGTGGCTGCCTGTGATAAGCCCAAGGCTTTGCACAGCTCTGAAGGGAAAGGTTACCAGAATTGCCCAGGTGAGGCCTACCACTGGGCTAGGTGAAGGAGGCAAGCAGTTACAGTGTTCTGGGTATTTGCAGAGCTACTGAGCAATCTTGTGTTGGGGAGATTAATTGAATTATGAAGAACATAGGCTGTGGGACTGTGGTGGAATGGACGTGGTCAGAGACAGAGGCAGCACTGGCAGAGAATGAGAGGAAAGACATAGTGACTCCCTGAGGTTGTTCTTGACCTGGCTAATGCATATGAAAAGCCCCACAGGAGTTATATTCATCCAGTCCCCTGCCTTGACCTTCTGAGGCTCAGCTTGATACTGCAGACTTCTCACTGGTCTATTTCCCAGAGAATCCCAATGCTGGTGAGAAGCACTTCAGAGCTTCTTTGGAACCTGAGGTAGGTTCTTGTCTGGGCTTAGTTTTGCTGCCTAGTATCTGACCACAGTCCTGGTCCGTCGAGGAGCAGCCCAGGAGGTTCTGCCACGCAGAGATAGCCTAGCAATGCCAGCAACACATTCTTGCTCACAGCTGCTAGGGAGAACTTGCCTTTGTTTCCTGGTTTGCCATCAGGAGATAGAATCCTTCCAGAACTTTGCTAGACGTTAGCTCTTTGCCTGGATTTCATTAACTGGAAGCTTCTACTTCATCCTGCCTAGTCCCTGAGTCACCTGAGCCACTGTGCATCTCTCAAGTCCCTGTCATCACTGCTGATATGGTAGTACTCTCTTCATGGAACGAAGAAGAAGGCTGTCAAGGAATACTGTGGCAGTCCTCCGATCAGTCACAGGCTACTCTGACATGATGGTCTCAATGGTCAGCTCTCTGTCTTGGCCCCAGCACCACAGTTCCTGAGTCATCCTAATCCTTATCTTGTCTGATGAGATGGCTGCCACCTTTAGCACATCACCGGCGACACAACGAGTCACGTTCCTGTGGCTTTGAGCTCTATGCAATCTCCCAGATTTCACAGGCTCCCTTTAGACATTCACTTTTCTGTTTCCATGCTCATTGGAACAGTGTCACAGCCTCTGCATGTACTGTTTCCTGCTGGCCACAGTCTCTCTCTCTCTCT
>NW_022196906.1:83748298-83778873 GCF_008632895.1 Mastomys coucha | reverse complement strand
CTCTCTCTCTCTCTCTCTCTCTCTCTCTCTCGGCCTCTGCAGCCGTTGATTTGTGCTGTGTCATAGTTGCTGTTAACGCACAGGCCTGGGAGTAGGGGGAGACGAGAAGAGTCACAGCTAATCACTTCATCATTATAACAGAACCGATTTCACACAACACGCTCCCACCCAGCTTCAGTCTGCCTTGTGCCCCAGAGCACATGACTTCTATCACGGTATTAGGAACCTCTCCGTGTCCCTGGAATCTTGGCGGTGTGCAGGACACCTGGCCCCAGGCACGGAAGCTGCAACAATCATCCATCATTCCACTTAACAATAATCTCATCCGCAATTTCAGCTTCAGTCCAGGCTGAAGTGGAGAAATGTCATTAGCATGCGAGAGTGTCTCCAATGTGATTAGGATCTGGGCTTTGAGTGTTCCCAAGAGGCAGGGCCCTGAACATTCCAGACTGAGCTGCTTATGCTGGGCATTCTGGCCTGTTTACAGAGGAGCCTCTGACACCTCTCAGGCCTGCAAACAAACACACACATATGCTCACACATACAATGGTATACACACACACACACACACACACACACACACACACACACAATGGTACACACACACACACACACACACACACACACACACACACACACAGCTTCTCTTGAATCAGCAGCTGTCTGTAAAGACCAGGATAGTTTAACCAAACATAAAACACAGGTATGTTTATTGCTGTATGGAGAGAAAGTCAAACCTAAAGAGCAGATATTAACCCAACCTTGGCTCACATGTTCTGTTACCGCTGTGAGCACTGAAACACGTAGCTTCTCACTTTAAAACAGTGGTATTGGAAATAAGGGCTGCACAATGCTGCCACCTGGGAAAACCCTTAAAGTGATCCCATGTCTGCACAACACTCAGAGTCAAAGTCTGACATTCTCAAAGGATTAGCTTGGGGACAGATATTTTCAGTGTGCACTGTGGGTTAAAACTATGGGTCTGAATGTGGTCATCTGGGTGATAGGTGGTATTAAGGAAGGTGAGTTATTCTAAATAACTAATTATTCCTAGGCTAGAATATTGTGATCATCCCAGTGGCTCCTCACACACACACTTGTTTTTGATCATATAGCCTACCTACTAATGGCAGACAGTGAATGGCTAGTGGCAGCTTTGATACTGTCTATATTGAGTAATGGACTTTTTCCCATGGGACGGGAAAGAAACATCTGGAAGGTCACACCATGCTCCTCTGCATCTGAGGCTAGAAGTTGTTCCAAGTCTCTTGGCCAGAGCTGCTCAATGTGCCTGCTCAGAAACAAGGAAGCCAGGGGAGGAGAAGTGGCCACTGATGGCAGCTTGAACATACTGCCCTTCCTGCTATTTTGGCAGTTTTCACGTGTTGCCCCAAATGGTGGCTTGGTTCTCACTAAACTAAAGTAAGGATCAAATCATGAATTTTTATCAGAAAGAAAGAGAAAAGTCAGGCCTAACACTGTGACCAAGTTTGTCCCCAGAACATTAAAATGGCTCCCTGCCAGTTTAGTATTTTTCTGGATTCACAACTCCAATCAAATGCTGTCAGAAAACAGATCTTCTATCCTGGCTATTTGTAGTTTCAATCGGTCATTTTAGGATTTCCCCAGTGCTCGAGAGTGTTGTTTTAAGATTTGCAGCTTTGGGGCTAGAGGGAATGCTTGCTGATCAATCATGAATTTGGATCCCATCACCTATGCAAGAAATCAGATGTCCCTACAACCCCTATAACAACTGCTCCGAGAATTCTATGTCTCTTTCTGCCTCTTCATGAATGGTTTGTACCTCCATGTGTGCATGTACTGACACACAAAAGAAGAATCCACATACATAAAATAAATGGTTTTACTGAGTGTGTCCCACCCTCAGAGCCAAGCCTGATGTTTTCATCTGATGCTCTTGAAGGACTTATGTGGAGATAGATACTTTTAAGGACCTCCCAGGTGACTTTTAATGTGCACTGTGAGTTGGAACTCTGAGTTTCAATGCCATCATCTGGGTGATGGGTAGTGTTAAGCTTGGTGGGTTAGTCTATATAAGTTCTTATTCTGGTACTGAAGAGGACTGCTCCCACTCTGTGAGAGGGTGCCCAAACAGGCCAGAAGAGGATGTTAGATTCCCCTGGGGCTGGAGTTATAGGTGGTTGTGAGCCCCTGATGTGCACGCTAAGAACTGAATTCATGCTCTCTTTGAAAGTGCTCTTAGCTGCTGAGCATCTCTCTAGCCAACCAACCATCCAACCATCCATCCAACCAACCAACCAACCAACCAACCAACCAACCAACCAACCAACCAAACAGGCAACCAAAACAACCCCTAACATGTAGCAGCTTTCCCAATCATGGCCGTGTTTTATAGGGCCCTCTCTCTCTCTGTCTCTCTCTGTCTCTCTCTGTCTCTGTCTCTCTCTGTCTCTCTCTGTCTCTGTCTCTCTCTCTCTCCCTGATGATCTATTTATTTGTTCATATCTATGGTTTCAAAAAATTTTTTAATAAAAATCGAATGTTATACATTTATTTATTCCCATGTATTATTGCCCCAGAAATTTTTTTAAATAAAAAATGAGTATTATAAACTGTAGGTATGATTTCTAATGAGATTAGACATCATCACACTATTATTCCTTTCCTCAAGAAAATGTTTTACATTTATAATTATTAAAGTCTTTTTTATGTTTCTCTTTAAATGTTAGCATTTTTATACATCATATATATGTATATATGAATGGATCTGTGGATATATTACATATGCATAATACAGAAACATACTAAATGTAAGAAGAGAATGCTATTGATATTTATGTAAGCATTTTATAGCAGCCACTTTACTAAATTTTGGTGGAGTTTTTCCAGGTAGAAAGTTATACTTCCTGATGAGTGTAATTTTGTTTTGTCCTCCCTTAGAATTGTATTATTTGTTTCTTTACCTTGCCCCAGTGAGAAGAGGTATTCTTGATAGTTTTCACTTAGAGGCAACAGCTGCAATGTTTACAGTGTGAGTGTAGTGATGTCTTTACATTAAGAATGTGGTCTTCTTGTGACAGTTCACAGAATATGTTCTTTAGTGGCACCACACACTGAATTTTATAAAAATACCTGTTTACTTCAGTTGGTGATTCTTTTGTATCATTTTTTTGTCCTATTGATGCAATTACAATAATTTTTTCCTCATTACATTAGATACTCAAGAAATAAAAACAGAACTCTTTGGGTACCTATATTGTTTAAAGATGAACTCTTAGGTGCATGGCATTTGTCTAAAACTCTTGTATTATCAAGAGGCTAAGGCAGGAAGAATGAAACTTGAGGTTCTCAAGCTATAGAGTGAGACCTTATAACAAATAATAAACAGATTTTTTTGGTATTTCAAATTATTTGATTTATTTTGACATTAATAAACAACTAAAACACATGTGAACCCATGAAAAAGAAATATATTATGTGTTTGAAATAAAAGTAGCATTTCCTCTCTGTGTGGTGCTTTTGAAAAGCCAAACAGGTGATACGCATGCAACATTTATACAGTCACACATTTTCCTAAAACCCAGGATAGCCAAAATAATTCTGAACAGTAAAAGAACTTCTGGAAGAATCGTCCTTGACTTCAAGCTGAACTACAGATCAATAGTGATAAAAACCACTGGTATTGGTACAGAGACAGATAGGCCAATCAATGGAAGAGAATTAAAGACCTAGAAATAAACTCACACACCTATGGACACTTGCTCTTTGACAAAGAAGCCAAACATATACAATGGAAAAAAAAAAAAGAAAGAATCTTCAACAAATGGTGCTGGTCTCACTGGCAGTCTGCATGCAGAAGGATGCAAATTGATCCATATTAATCATCCTGCACAAAGCTCAAGTCCAAGTGGATCAAGGACCTCAACAGATTTCTTAATTGACTTTCCAAATTTACTTCTGCTTTACTTCTGGATGACAGGTGCCTGCTCAAACACAATGATCTCCTCTTTCACATGCAAGTTATATACATTATCAAATGGATCCCCTTAAGTAATTCTCAGGGCTGGGGTGTCCAGTTATCCCCATTTGCTGCAGACAGGTCTGGCTTGTTCCTCAAACATGTCCTAGAATGGACAATGAATTGTATGGCCACCCTCTCCTTAGGTGAACTGTCCCTATTGTACCTACACATACCTTCTGCACAAGGGCACTAGGATGCTTATTATAACAGTGAGCTGGCATCCAGTAGGTGTTCTACACACTAGCCAGGGTTATTTGTCACATGAAAAAAAATGGTATGGGTTTAAAAAGTCTTATGTAAGAAGAGCTCTTCTAGCAGGGAACTTTCCTCCTCCCACACAGCTTAAGGTCCTAAGGTTTTCTGATGGTATCAGAAAGCACACAGCTCCTCAGCCAGAGGCCAGACGGGGCTGGCAGCCACATTTCCTCAGAGTAGATGAGAAGGGACTCTGGAAGGGGCCCCTGAAGAGACTCCCTGTTGCTTCAGGACCTTGGGAAGAGCAATTGTGGGCTTAGGGTCTCAGGCAAAGAGAAGAAGGTGGAGGGAAGGAGAGGGAAGGGGAGGACAGGGAAAAGTCTAGAAGATAGGACAGGGCAGAAACGGAAAGAAAACAGACAGGGTTGCAGAGTGTGGGGAAGAACGTGGCAGGTGGGTGGAAGAGGGTCAGATGGAAAGAGACACGGAGAAGGGAAGAAGGCAGTGGTTGCCCCAGCACTGGGCTGCAGCCCCATGGTGGCTCTCACACGGCTATTTTGGAGGTGTTAATTTCTTACCTATTTGGGGAAACTTGGCAGGTGTACTCACCTATCTGGAATGTCTCAGGCTTCTGCAGCCTGTGATTGCAGAGTAAGGTCACACTCTCTTGAACTCCTCAACTTAAAATCAGAGAAAATGGACTTCTGCCTGTGCTCTTAGCTCCCCAAAGAGCTGTGAGGTGCAAGCCTGCTCTTGTTCCCATCATGGTTTCACACCACAGAGCCCTCTTTCTTCTGCTTTGGACTAATAACCTCAGTGGGCCCTACCTTACAAGACCTAGTTGTCCCCACAATTCTCCTGTACCAATTTCCCTGGTCTTAGGCCAGAAGGACTCTGCTCCTGCTTTGCTCTTCAAAGCCTTTCCTCCATCCCTCCTGCGGCTAGATCTCAGGTCCTAAGTTTTCCAAGGCATTATTGAGCAGTTGGAGAGAAGAGGAAGTTGAGCGGCTCAGGAGCAGTTCATGTGCAAGATCTTCTTTTCCCAGGCTGGCCCCAGCCTGACTCTATCCTGTGGCATCCCACAGGGGCCCTGTTGTGATACATGCCTTTCCCTCTCATACAGCCACAAATAAATGTCTGCTCACCCAGATAGAGAACAGAGAAGAGACAAGACAAAACAAAAGGATTCTGTCCAAGTCTAGTTTGGTGGACCAACGACTTTGCCAGGTTTACGTACAGGAGGCACATAGGTGAGGGGTTACTTCCAGGAGTGTCAGTGAGCCCCAAATGGCTACATCAGTGGAAAGTTGCACCACAGCATGTGTGACATCCCCTCCTTTGGGTGACATTCCCAGGGCCCATGTAGTCTAGCACTTGCATACTATGGGGCATGGTTATTTATGTCTGTTGGTGTGCAAAATGGAGAGGGTGGTTGGGATCTAAGGTGAAGGCCAGATGCCCCTCCCCCAACTCCTTCTATGAGAGAATGTTAATATGCCTGATCTTGTGAGGGTCTAAGGCAGTTGTTACATCTACTTCGATTTCCAGATGATAACGGAGTAATGTTTTTGTCAAGCCTGGAACACAGAGTTCTACAACAGGCCCCTTCTCTTCTGCTTCTTGTCCACGTAGCCCTCAAGAGGAAACGACTTTACCTCTTCCCACACTCCTTCCAGGCCTAGGTTAGACTATAGAGGCTGAGGCTAGCAAGTGCCCACATAGCAGGCGGTTTCCAACAAGAGAAACGTATTTCTCCATAGCTCAGAAGGCCAGAAGTTCAAACTCAAGAGGTTCTTAAGGTGGCTTCCTCCCAGAGGCTCCGACAGAGAAACTGAATTTGGCTTCTCTCCTAGCTTCTGGTAGCTGCTGACAGGTCTCAAGTCTCCCTCTTTTATTCCAAAGGGCACTCATTAGGTATTGGAATTTTTTTTTTTGAGATTATAACATAATTACTTTTCTTCCTTCCTTTTCCATCCACCATATCCTCCCAAATACTCTATCCAATCTCTTTCAAATTCATGGCCTCTTTTTTATTTTTTATTTTTTTACTAATTGTTATTGTATGCATATATGTATGTGTATGTATATATGTATATACATACATATATACATATGTATATATATACATATGTGTATGTATATGTATATATATATATCCATATTCCTAAATATAACCTGGGAATCCTTAAGGCTACATTTCAGCCCATTATAGAGTCTTTATTGTTTCCAGAATGCCCTTCATTCTACACATAACCCCGTGAGTGTAACCTTGTTCTGAATTCTGAGACACAGCTAAACTACTTCCGACATAGAGGTCTAATATCTGTCTGTGTTACACAATTATTTTAAAGGTCAGCTGCAGCTGTTTGTAGAGTGAACTAAATGGGCATTTGCTCTCTGACTAAGAGGAGGGTCGCGTGTGCCATAAACTGATGAACACTAAATGCTGATGAGGAGTGTGTGTGTGTGTGTGTGTGTGTGTGTGTGTGTGTGTGAAAGAGAGCAGGGCTCTGATGCCCACATATTAGATGTAGGCCTGGTGGAGCTGGAAGTGGAAATAAAAAAGGTGCTGTCAATATCACTGGTCAATTACAGGAGGTGGTGTGCTGCCCACAGCTGGAGTCTGTTAAGGGCCCGGTGCCGGCACGTGGATGGAGGAGACCACAGCTGCTTCACAGCACAGTTTTCCTCAGTTGTACCCTTTCAGCAATAATAATTTTGCACTGAGGACTGAACACTGTAGGAGAGAGGGAAGAATGAGTTCTGAGGGCCCAGCAGGAAATATCAGGGCCTGGAAGAGACTAATTTATTTCCACAGTGAGGAACCTGACGGTTGGTGTCTAAAGCCAGCGACTGTAAATTGAATTGTGTACAAGCTGGAGAGCTGTTGCACCAGAAGACACTGGGAGACATTGAAAGGTGTAGACCTTGTTAACGGGGACAGAGCTCATCGCATGGGCTCTTTTGATTGGATGTTAGAGGGATTGAGGTTGCGGATAGGAGGGGATGAGGCACGAAGCACGGCTACCAGGGGCAACTGAACAATCCACATTTTCTAAACAGAACACAAGGGGAACAAAAGCCAAGGAGAAAGGAGTGGAGAGACCCCGTGGATGCCAAACATTTCCTGCCCCCATCACCACCACCACTGCAGTGTTTTGGGTGCAGCTGGCTTTGCATGCCTGTTGGTGTAAAATGTCAACATTCTAGGAAACTCATGCTAAGGGCCAGGGGGAGCCCCCCCTCAACATATTGACACCTTCTCTCTGTTTACCAGTCATTATGTATGACAGAGGAACAGTACCACACTGAGGGCTGGAGTTCCACTTCAGTACATTCCCCCCTTGGTACCCCTGTCTCTTGGTGAGTTATTCACTGAGAGGGTGAGTGACAACCCACTCCCAAAATACTATTTTAAACCAACAAAAATAATTATTTGTTCTGTCTCTCTCTCATCAGTTTGCATGTGCATGTGCAGAGGTCAGAGGTCTGGTATTGTTCCTCAAGAGACATCTATCTTGATTTTTGAGGCAGAATCTCTCACTGTCACCTGGGATCACAGTTTTTTTTAGCCAGGTTCTCAGCCCCAGGGACCTTCCTATCTCTACTTCACAGGCACTGGGATTATAAATTCATCTCTACAACTGGCTTTGTATGTGGGTTCTGAGTATCAAACTCAAGTCTTCATGCTTCTATGATAAGCACTGTGTTGACTCTTCAGTCCCCAATAGCAATAATGCCCTCTGCTAGGTTAAGTGTTGCCTGGGCATGGCTGCTGGGCAGTTCTCCTTCAGGGTCCCTTAAAGGATGCAGTCAGATAGAAGCTGGAGCTAGGGTTCCCAGGCTGGTACCTTTACTTACATGACTCTAGACTAGGGAGGCTCACACGGCTGGGGCTCTTCAGACAGTACTCTTGCCACATGAAATCCAGATATCGGCCCCTGGCATGGCCTCTCAATGGTCCTAGAGTATCCCAAGGGAGCAGCAGAAACTGTTTATCTTTCCAAATCCTATCGTGGAAGCTCACATGGTGGCTGTAAACATCGTTAAGTCACTTCCATCTCACCCTGTCCTTTAAGGCAGTCCAGGGATGCTCACCTAGCTTCTGGGGGTGGGTGGGTGGGGTGGGGGTGTGAATCACAGCCTCTACCTCTAGAGGAGGGCAAGTTGCAAAGGATTTGTGGATGTTTTCAAATCACTGCACTTTGCAGTTAATGGGACCAATAATCTCCCTTCATAGGAGGGAAGATGCATAGTCTCTTCAGCTGATTCTTCCCAGGGCCATTTTGGTAATTTCAGCTCTTCGGTAAGAACGTGCAATGCTGAAGGGAATGTCTGCGGGCCTTCCTTTGGGAGGGGATACCTTCCTTTGGGAGGAGCACGGAGACTGCGAGATCAAAGCTTTCAAATCCATTCTCCAGTTTGCAAACACCTTCGCATCTATGTTGGGAAGACTCTGGGCCGACTCCTGCTCCGCTCCCACACCTTGGTGGCCTAGGCATGGGCCGTGTGGGTGGCTGGGGCCTGAGCTCAACCTTTTTTTTTTTTTCCATTTTGCCTTTGTGATGCCCAGTTGAAATGCTTTTGTTCGTACACACAAAGATTTGGAGCTCTGTTCTCTTCAGGAAGAACCCCTCTCCTGGGCAACTCTCAGGTGTCCTCAGCCACTGGGCACAAGATAAAGCAGGGATGACATGAAGGAGTGGACTTGGCTCTAAGTAGAAACATAAGCCCATGTTCCCTCCCAGGCTCTTACTTGATCTTGTGACATCCCTCACAATCCGGTTGTTGTGGGCCAAAGCATTATAGAAAGAGTACGAGTGTTAAAATAAGCTCCTTTTGAGAGGTCTTTCTCTAACTGACTACGGGACCACATATATCTGGAGTTGGAACCTCCACTCTCTCCTAAAGAGTCCTGGTTCTCCTTGACCAAGACTTAGAGAAGGAATAAAAATGTGCCAGTATGTAGATGGCTATCATTACAGTAAAACTCCCTTGGGACTAACTTGTCTATAACAAATTGCTTATGGAATTGATGCCCATTCACATATGGGCATCGCATATGAACGTCCAGTCATATATGGACTTTCAAAGTCACATGCCACCTGAACGTGGAAAGGAATGATACGTTTTTTTGTTGTTGTTTTTGTTTTTTTTGTTTGTTTGTTTTGGCTTTTTTGAGACAGGGTTTCTCTGTATAGCTCTGGCTGGCCTGGAACTCACTCTGAAGACTGGCGGGACGATACTTTTTTATTTTAGGTTTTTGCTGGGCTCATGGAAACCAGTGCAATGCTTAGACTTGTGTTTCTCTGTGAATTTGGAGAGTGATCCTAGTGGGAATGGACACAGTTGGATTCTTCCACAAGAATATGGCACAGAGGACTAAACCTTTTTTTCCAGCTGTCATTTACCCAGTGGGTGACTTTGGGCAGGCCCTCCTCTTTAATGCTTTTTTTGAAGCCCCATGAAAATATGCCATATGCGCAACCACAGCTCTGGAGTTTGGTGGTGGTGGTGGGGCATCTCTGAAGACTTTCACTTCAGTATCCCATTGTCTTAAGATGGCTTCCTTACCTGATGCCACTTCCTTATGGGCAGGAAGGTTTGGGCATGGAGAAGTAAATACCATATCCTTAGTCTAGTCAACCATTAGAACAAAATACCACAAATCGTGTGGTTTATGCGTAAGAGTAATTTATTTTTCACAGTTCTAGGAGCTGGGATCTTCAAGATCAGGGTATTGGGCTCCTTCCTCATTGATGGTGCATTTTGTGGTGTCTTTACCAGGTAGAAGGATCAAGATATGTTTCTGGAGCCTCCTCTATAAGAATAACAATCTAATCATGACCTAACCCTACCCCCATCTCACCTCCATCTTTTCTCCATACCACTTTCTCGAAAGTTAGGATTTTGATATGTAATTATGCAGTGGTCATATATGCATGGGAGGGGATTTTTTTTTCTTAAGCTAGAATTGCAGTGGGCAAAGGGATGGAGAAGGCAATGTGGGGTATATCTGTATCACCAATTGTTCCCATGTGGCTAGAGCCTCAACCTCAAGCAAAGATGTTATGGATGAGACAGGGGAAAGGGATCAGTGGTTCTGCCCATATACATTGGGTGTCAGTCAGGGGAGGCATACAAAAATAGTGGGGCCAGGTGAGCCACTGTGGCTTCCAGGGCAAGATGGAGAGAGGTAGGTCTCCATAGAATTCTGACGGTCCCCATGGGTCAAAGGTACCCAGCTTAGAAACGGGTCTGAGGGGGGGGGTCATGGAGGCTTCTGGAAGGCAGCTTCTCAGCCTTGGCTTTGTCACTTTCTTCAGGAGAAGCACAGAACAGATCTGACATGAACCCTGCTATCTTCCAGTGATAAGCCCCCCTTGATGGCTACCTTCTGCCTGTTTCTGTTTAGTTTTCATCACCTTGCATGAGATCGAGATTTGTAGAGTATGCTGGGTCAGGTTAACTCGGAAATTGCAAAGGCAGAGACAGTTTCCCTAGGATAATAGGCTTCTTGGAAGTTGACTTGCCAGAGGGCAAGAAGAAGAAAGGGATGCTTAATTGCTTTTCTTCAGATTTTAAGGGTGTTGACACCAGGCTCTGTATTCACAAAACCAAACTCGTTAACAGCCCACTGGTCTCTAGCAAGGAAGTTGCTCTCCTACTTACTGCTTTTATTCATTATTCACCAATGTTAAGTGGGCTTCCGCAATCGCAGTTTCTGCTCTAGGCACTTTAGATGCAGCAATGAGTAAACAGACAAAACACTCAGAGTTTATGTCCTACTAGGGGAGAGAGAATAAACAAAGGACTAATTGGTGGGCACAGGCGTAGATCACAGCTGTAGATCACAGCTTCCAGAAGAGAGGCCATTCTTGTTCGCTCAGCTTCCCACCTACGTCTCCCACCCTACAGCTCACCTGCTAGCGAGCCTTATGAACCCTGTATCCTGTTGCCTCCAAACATAGGTAGCTTCCCTGTCCATAGGCTCTTGATTTAGTTGCAAACCAGGTTTTCTAAAACCATCTCAATATCACATTTTTTTCTTCCTATTTCTTTTATCCTTAAAGTCTTGACTTAGTATGAAATCATAACCAGAACCTGGGTTGGGTTAAAGAATTCTGGCTCCACTTCTGTGCCTCTGTTGATACCCTTACGCCCCAGTCGGACAGCATTAGTTTCAGCCCACAGCCCAGTACATGCTTAGCCATTGCTTTCTGATCAAACCTCAGATTAGCATGTGAACTTCCGTGGGAGACAGTTCAGGACCCTTCGGGTCTAATGGTACTCAGAGAAGCAAGTAGCTCCCTTGGTTCTGATGCCTCCAGCCCTTGTGATTAAGCACAGTCATGCTGAGAACAGCCTGACCCAGGTGCTAGTCTAGGTCCACAGCAGCTCTGCAGGGCAGGCCCGGCGGCTCCTTATTATACTTCAGAGCATACTCAACAGGTTTAAGCTCTGCTCTGGGTGTTGCCCTCCTGTTGCCAGTGGATGTTATCCAAGCGCTGAGCTGTGTGATCCGGCAGGTGGATGAGCAGGGCCTCGGCCATGGTTCATCTCAAAGATGCCAAAGCAAACACTGGGTGTCTCAACTGGTTACATTCCTGAGCTCATTAAATGGGATGAGCTGAGCTCAGCTAGATGGAGGACAGGGAGGAGCCTGATAGTCGGAGTCCAGGGATACAGGGGCCAGGCGGTGGCACCTGCTATAAGGGGCTCAGTGCTCAGTCATTTCTGTCCCTTTGCCTGTCCTGATTCAGTCCCCTCGATAGCTTAATGAGCCCTAAACATGGTGCAAGCTTTGGGAATTTTTTTTTTTCTGCTGTGGGCATTTTTGACACTGCTCAGAAGGAACTCAATAGTAGGCAAACAGACAGGCTTGGGTGGAGGCAGTCAGTCGACAGGAAAGGATTATGTGAGACGCAAACTAATGTGACAGGCTATCCAGCCGAGAACTGGCAGGCTGGGAGTTCATAACCTGAGTAGAGTCGGGCAATACCAAAGAGAGAGAAAGCGCCTTCGGATCTTCAGGGTCACTTTTAGGGCAAGATGTTCATGAACGATGGGCTGGGCATGGATTAGCACCTCGGTAATTATTTTGCTTTACCTTCGAGCTAGCTCCATGCTTAAACTGTTCTTCAATGTGGGGCTAATCTGAAGAGGAAATGGCTTCACGGCATGTGTGACGTGTGATGTTTGTGGGAGTCGAATACTGTACAAACTCACTATTTCATGCACTAAGAGAGTAGATGATGGAGGGGAATCAAATGGAAGCGCATGTATGTTCTGATTCTGAGGAGCTTTGAAACTGTGGGCAACTTTCCTAACCTCTCTCCGTCTGTTTCCTATTATGTATTGAGGATAGTGCTACCCTGAGATGAACAGGCTTCTGGAAAGTAATTCGCATCAGATGTGGGAACATTTAAATCAAAATTTTCTTTGGCCTTAGTGTATTTAGAGTGCATTTTAGTAAAAAAAAAAAAAATCACAAAGATATATATGGAGGGCTGGAGGGGAACACACTCCTGTGACTATAGAATGAGTGAGCCAATGAGAAGGGACCTGGTGAGGCCAGGGGCTAGCCATAGTGAAAGTGACCTAGATGTCCCTGGCTATAGGACCCTGTTCATGTGCTGGTAGTAATTTTAGGAACAAAAGTTCAAAGGCAATGAATTCAGCCATAACCAGAAAATAGCAACACATTGTCTTGTCACTTAACCCTGAAAGGTGAGTTGGGATGAGTTTTGGAAGGAGTGTTGGGGACAGGCTCAGTCGGGTAGAGATTTTTGAGTGACAAGAGATAGGGCTGCACTAAGCCTGGATTCTATGAGTGTCTTGGGATGGGCTCATGCATGCATTTTGTCTCTCTGATAGAAATAGGGCCAGTCTAGCTACACCCGTGAGACCACGCTGATTGACTCTTCTTGGCTACTGACAGCAGGGTGCCTGGGCTGGAGATGAATGAGGTTTATCCTCCAGGACATCCTTTTTGCATTGCTATGACCCTTGCTGCCTGGAAGGGAGGGTTGAGCTGAGCTAAGCAGGTGGCATGCAGATGTTGCCTGAATATCAAAGTGTCATTATTTAGTTGGTATGCATGTGCGTGTGTGTGTGTGCGCGTGCGCGTGTGCGTGTGTGTGTGTGCGTGCGTGCGTGCGTGCGTGCGTGCGTGTGTGTGTGTGTGTGTGTGTGTGTGTGTGTGTGTGTGTGGCTCTAAGGTGCGCAAGCGCCTATGAATTTTGAGGTCAGAGGTCAAACATCAGTGTCAGCAGCTGCCTCTCTCGTTTGGAGATGGGATCCCTTCCTGTCCTGGAACTTAGACCCTTGTGCTTGTGTGGCATGCATGTACTTGCCCATGTCTAAGAATGTGTCAACTTTAACATTCAGTTAGAGAAGCGACCTGCCCTCGCTGACACAGCACTGAGTCTCTGTGCATAGCCCATGCTTGGAGAACAGCTGCCTTCCCGGTCTTTCTGTGGTTGTCTGCTCCCGACCCTCCCTCTTCATGTGACTCAAGTGTGGCTTTTCTTAGAGCTTCCTTTTGCTTACCAGGCAGGACACAAACTAAGGAGTGTAGCACTCCAGGCATCCTGACTGGTCTCTCACTCTCTGACCTTCTTTTACCTACTCATTGGCAAACTGGAATGCTTGCTGTCTCCAGGGTAAAACCTCCACACTTCTGCATGGCTTGGCCACACATCCCTTCTCTTGGCTCCAGGCAGGGGCTACAAGTCACTCCCTCCATCTCCTCTGAAGGCCATGGGCATTTCTTCCCTTCAAAGAGCCTTGCAAGTCACGATTACCCGTGAGCTTCTCATTTCCTTGGCTGTCGAGACTGAATCCTTCCTTCTGTGTTCAGTATTGACAGTGCCCCGCTTTCTTCAGTGTCTGTCAGATGGATTACATTGAACGAAAAGGAATTCGATAGGATGACCGTAAGAAATATACATGTCAAGCAACTTTAATGTGAGCTTTGCGTGTGTGCCAGAGGAGCCGAGTGACAAGAGGGGCCTTTGCAATGAACTCCTACCTGCTAAAGCGCTCCCCTTCAGTCACGGAGGCAAAGCAGGAACCATCTCTGAGGATACGCTGGAGTTTTGAGTACCGGTGAGTTTTCATGTATTTAGAGACACCTCCACCAGGGTGGTGGCAAAAACAGTGTGGAGTCTCAAAAGAGACAGGAAAACTGTTTCCCTAGGAGGAAAGGTAAACCACTGTGCTTTCTCTTCTCACAGTTTGGGTCTCTGACAAGTGGCCCTGTAGCGTGCCCTCTTCGAGTCAGGTAGCTGCCGTCCCCACTCCTGCTGGGAAGAAGAAGCCGCCTCTCAGCAATTGCTTCATCCTCTGCTCCGATCACGGCTCAGACGCAGACCTGCATCCTTCAGAACTGACCACACTTTAACCCTGCCTCTACTTTCTCATCTGGAAGACAAGGAGGCTAGACCATAGGTATTAAAACTGCCCAGACCCAGCTTCACCCAGAGGCTGGCATTAGGGGTTTGGGGGTAGGTTTAGACCACCTATTGGATTGTAAATCAGGTTTCTCTGTAACCATGGACTGGACTCCTTGCATGTCAAAGCACTAACTTCTTCAAGTCCTGGGGGCTGCCTTTGATAGTTCACTGGGCAGAGGCCTCAATCCTGTATGCATCTCTCATTGGACTTTTATCCTTCAAGTCAGAGGGTGGGGACTATTATTTCTTGGTCCTGCTTAAGGAGCTGCCCACAATAGATGCATACTTGGTGCCTCCTGTACAGATGGAAACCAGGGCAAAGGCTCATTCACATGACTGGCCTAGTGTGAACCCTAGGCAATTGTGAACATGGTTCAAAGCACCGATAGTTTTTAGAATATTTGTTAAAGACATGTAAGTCCTGTGTCAAGGCCACTGCCTCTAGACGAATTATCTTATTAATGATGTCAGCTGTGTGTCTATTAAATTCTCTGCACTAAGTGGTTTTTGGTCACTCGAATGAAATGAGCTTCTCATTGCTCTGTGGGTTTGGGTTATCACAGGTGTGTCACAGATAGGCCAAGGGAGATGGTCAGAAAGTCATAGAACCTCACAGAGCCCCTGGATGATTTAAATCCAGGCCAGGTCAAGCCCAAAGACCATTGGGAGTCTGAACCTTATACCGTGCATTTCAATCCTCAATACAACTTTTGGCATTTCAATCCTCAATACAACTTTTGGCATAGCCTTTAGAACCTCTCATTCTTTAGAAGAAGAAAACCGGAAAGTTCCAGAGACCTGTTAAAATCGATTGAGCCTAGAAGTAGCCATGATGAATTTGAACCTGGTGTTTTGGATCCCCTTTGCTCCGGAGATTCTCACACAATCCTGGGACTTAGTCATCTGTGCCTGCAAGCTCCATGTTTGTAGATTAAATTGATTAAGTTATGGGGGAGGGTGGAAATTTGGGGGGAAAATCATGTCTGAACTGAATGCGTGTAGATGTATTTTTCTTGTCGGTTGTTAAGCAGTTCAGTATAATTTCGTTTTATTATTATTTTTTCATTTATTTATTTATTCACTTTTCATTCCAACCACAGCCTCCTCCCCCCACCCCTCTCCTCACAGTCTCACCCTCACAAATCCCTCCTCCTATTACTCTCTCCTTTTCTCCTTTGAGAAGGGGAAGCCCACCTCGGGTATCACCCCGACCTGGGACATCAAGTTGAAGCAGGAATAAGCACATCCTCTCCCACTGAGACCTGACCCAGCAGTCCAGCTAGGGGATGGGAATCCAATGGCAGGCAACAGAGTAAGAGACAGCCCCCAACTTCCATTGTTAGAGGACCCACATGAAGACCAACTTACACATCTGCTACAAATGTTTGGGGGCCCAGGCCCAACATCTCCATGCTCTGGGGTTGGTGGTTCAGCCTCTGTGAGCCCCCAGGGGTCCGTTAGTTGTCTAAGTAGTTCTTGCTATTTTTAATTATGTGTATGTGTGTATGTCTGTGGGTGTGTATACCCACAACTGTGCACGTGCCTATGAAGGACACGGGTGTCAGATTCCCTGGCACTGGGGTTACAGATGATTGTGAGCTGCCAGTAGGTGCTGTGAACCACAACCAGGTCTTCTGGAAGAACACCCAGTGTTCCTAATCCTGAGCCATCTCTCTATTGCTAAATCTAGTATATTTATTTACATAGTCGTACCTTGTGTTGGGTATTAAAAGGCCTGTAGGGATTACTTATGCACACAGAGGAATATATGAAAGCAAAAACACTACACCACTTTGTGTAAGAGACTTGGGTATCTGCAGATTTTGTCTTTTTTTCAGGGCTCCAAGAATTAATCCCTCATGGGTACCAAAGGGTCCACTGAACATTATTTCATGGGCTGGGAAACTGAGGCTCTTGTGGGTGCTGTGATTTTAGGTGTCAAGGTCTCAGAGATGGCGGCCGTTCTGAGTTCTTTTGGTTTACAGAGGTTCTGTGTCTGGATCAGTGTGGAAGGTGAAGAAGTGTTAGCAGAAAGAACCTGACATGATGAGACAGTGAACTGGTTACGTGAGTTACTCACCGTTAGACCAGAACTCCACCCTAATCCCCAAAAGCTGTGCAGCTGGGCGGACACATCCTGCCCGAGCAGATTCGCTGTTGATGGGTCCTGGACTGAGGCCAGCCTCTCTGGAGGACCAATCCTGGTGGGAGGAGGAGACTTCCTGTAGGGACTTTATGAATGGCATGTGGGGGTTGGCTTAGTAGCAGACCTTGGGGAGGAGCAGGACTTACCAGGCCCCCAACCTCAGACCTGCAGGAGCCCTCTGGTAAAATTCTTTGCCCACTTACTTCAAACTAATTTTTAACCTGGAAATCATTTTTACTTTCAATTGAAAATTATATACTTAAAAAAAAAAATTGAAGAATCCACTACTTTTCAGAGCCATCCAAGGCTGGGAGCTTCTGTTTCTGTCTCCGGAGACCGAGGCGCCTCTCCAATTGTCAGAAGGAGAAACTGGGAGACCCGAGGGTGGGTGGGTTCTGCAAAGTGGCCTAGTAGGATGGGTGGATGGGAAATCAAGTGTCGGCTTTCATCTGTCCGGGAGAGCATCTTTGAAAGTTTTCTGTCTGCCCATCACATTTCCTTATCACTTTTCCAGCCAGCTTTGTGACTCAAAATGTTGGACGGAGAACTGATAAGGGTAGGTGACTGGCGCTCACTGCCCTCAGAAGCCCTTCGCTCGCCCGCACATTCTTATTGGAAAAAAACCAGATGCCGATGCCCTTGGATGCTCTGGGGTAGCGCAGGACTTGAGGAGGTCTCCCGAGAAGGCCAGCAAGACTAGTGTGAGCTTCCTTCCTGAGGATGCTGGGATAGACCTGGTGAAGTTTTCGTTTTGTACCTGGGCTTAGGGTCTCCTCTTAGGAGGACAGTAGGTGGGGAATTGGACTTGGGGTGTCCTTATTTTGAGACTGTTAAAATAGATAGCTGGGTGGTGAATGAAAGGGCTATGGAATTACGGAATTTTATTTTTTTAAAGGGTAAGAACAGGAATTTCTGATTTAAGCCAAAGTTACATCCTGGAAATTGTCGTTAGCAAATAACAGATACTCACTAAATTCTTCTGTTTTTTTCTTTTCAATTTGTTGGGCATGCACTAAGGGAATGTTTCTCGGCAATGACTGAACATATTCTTTTGTATTAAAGATGGCTGCCTATTATGTTGTTGATTCAGACTGATTCTTTATATATCACAATTATTTCTGCAAAATCAAATCCAATATGTTTCTGTGAATGCGCAAATGGTGGTAAATTAATGACACTTGCTTAAGTCTAACTCTACCTGTGTGACGGAGGTCAAGCTGCAGGTAAAACTTCTGTACTATCAATGCTTCCATATCCTAGATCGATAACTACAGATTAACAAGCCATGCTATGTAGCTCAATGGAAAAGCTCATTTCTTTTTGGTTACAATTAACTGTTATGTTTTCCTTAAAGAATAAATACAGTTTTTACATTAAGATTGCACATTAAAACAAGTTCATTTTGGTTTTTGAGATAGGTTCTTACTATATAAGCCAAGGTAGGTCTCCGATTCATGATCCTCCTGCTTCTTCCCATGAACACTGGGATTAAAAGCATGCACCACCTTGCTAGCAAAACAGTTGTAGTTAAAAGTATATCTCCACACACACATATGTGTATATATACACACTCACAGGTATATATATATATATATATATATATATATATATATATATATGTGTGTGTGTGTGTGTGTGTGTGTGTGTATACACACATACACTCGCACATGCACATACATACATTCACACATACACACACATCACACACACAAGTGATGTGTGTGCATGTCCATTCATATGTGTGGGAAGATCAGAGGAGGATGTTAGGTGTCTTGCTCGGTCACTTTCTGCTTTATCCCTTGAGACAGGATCTTTCATTGAACCAGACCCCATCGTTTTAGCTGCACTGGCTGGCTGGCAAGTTCTAAGGGCCCTCCTTTCCTACCTCCCACATCCCGTAGCCCCAAGCAGGCACGTATGGAGTCGAGCCTGACTTTTTATGTGGGTACTGGGGATCTGAACTCTGGTCCTTACATTTGTGCAGTGAGTGCTCCTACTAATTGATCCACCCTGGGAAGTGTGGTGTGTAACTGTAGCTGCTCCTTGCTGTAACCTGGTGGTTCTGAATGATTCTAACTCGCAGTCAGTTACACCAGAACTTCTGGGGGTGTAGCTTGGCTAAGAGCAGATGAGAAGGAACATCCAGAAGGTATGTGGTGTCCTGCTGGTGGGGCTCCTGGCTCTAATGCAGTAGTATACAAGCTTGGCTATCTGCTGCTGTTGATGCACCCCTCATCCTCACAGATTCTGCCTTGATTGATGTGGGTGTGGCCTGGGCCTTGCAGCTGTGCAGCATTTTCTCATGGACATCTTAGACAGGTGCGTACCATTGCAATGGCAGCTGATAGTCTGTGAGTTCGGGTGCCTACTTTCTGGCCCTGGAAGGCTGTGCAATGCCTGCTTTGTTCCTTCTTATATAAACTGGATCTTGGGGACAGTGAGTGAAGTAGATGTCTCTTCAAGGTCCTGCCTTCTCTCAGAGGCAGCTGAGACTCTTGAGGGCTTTCATGAGGTTGTTGTTACCAGAGAAAACTCAGGACCTGTTGCTGGGATCTCAGTAGAGGCATGGAGAGCAGCTTAGGTGGCTACAGGATAGATAGGCAGAGGAACTTTGAGGACAAAGTACAGAGACTCTGTAGTCCCTCTCATACCCACCCCACCCCCACCCCCCAGCCCCCAGAGGCCAGTTAGGAGTTGGCTGGGAAATGGTCGTATAGAAGGTTTGCTGAGCAGTTCCTACCCTTCCTTGTCACATATGATTCTTCAAGGATGTGACGGTTTCCTGGTGAGACCCTGCTGGGCTCCAAACCATCTCATAACAGAATATGACATACTTCCTTATAACTACCTTTTTATATAGACTCTTCCCATTTTTTGATTGGTCCAAAGACATACACATGAAAAGATATAAACGGAGCTTGCTTGTCCTTGGGAAGATAGGAAATTAGTAATTAAGAGTAGACAGCCCATTTACTTAGGGCTTACTAGGAACATCTGTGAGCAAAGCTCCCTTCCCTTTCAATGTTAACTAATTATGACACCTGAGGCCTGAGCTCAGCATTGCTGCTATCATTTCTAGATTATAGTTGGGATGCTAGAGCTCAAAGTGAGTAACTAACATGCAGCAGGTCACATAGAGAATGGAGTCCAACTTTGAACCCAGGACATGTGGCTGGTGAGTGGAAAGGTTCCAAATGGAGCCTACTTTCCAGGGGGAACGACCTGAACACCTGGATGGAGGTTGGCAGAAGGCAGTGGGGTTGTTGATTCTATTTATCCTTGAATCCTAAAGGCTCTGGCATCGAGGGCTTGGCACATGATGGCTCAGACTCAGTGTCTGTGGACTAGAAGCTTCTGAGGGGGAGATGTGCACAGACGATTGATTGTCTGCCTCTCAGAGATGCAAGCCTAGGAATGGCCTCCCCAGGAAGGGGAACAGAGGGCCTTTTGTAAATGTGTCAACACCTGACCCGCTTCTCTGAGTGCGCTCACCTTTTCTTCCCAGGCTTTGAGTCAAAGCCACATTGGCCATGCTCTTTCTACCAGGCAAGGCTCCTCAGACACAAGAGTTTTTTTACTCAGATTTAGACAGGAGCAGATCCAGTGCTGTGTCCAAACTTGGGTCCCCCATTTGTATATGTGGAATGGCTCCGGCAACTCTCTACCAGGGGTTACTATGCAGGGTCCGAGAGAGGGGAGGCCAGTAGATCCAATATCTATAGAGCCCAGCCAGCCATGCAGGCACCCCGCCTTCCTGCTCCAGGCTGCTTCGTGATTGCTCATGAAAGGAAGGCTTACTTCTGACTGGAAATCCCTGAGGCAGCGGATTTTGGTGTGAGCAATCAATCCCAGGGACATCAGGGGGAATGCAGGCTTGTCCGCAGAGAAGAAAGCTGCACTGAGTTAAACACAGACATACACAGGAAGCTTGGGCTTCCTCGGGTCAGGCAGGAGGCTCTGATATTAAAATCTCTGCAAAAGAATGTCTTCATGTTTATGGATGGCGGAAGAGGCAAGAGCTTATGAAAAGTATGAGAGACAGGGAAGCCAGGATCAGCAAGTCCCCATCACACAGAAGAGAGGTCTAAGCTGCCCAGACTGGGGCCTTCCAGCCTCAGGGACCCTCTCAGCGAATTTGCTTGGCTGAAGTGTGGGCATGGGCTTGTATTATCTCCGTTTCTGCGTAGTAGCTGATTCTCTTTCCATAGTTCTACAAGACCAAGGCTTCTTTAATTTTTTTTTAACTTTAAATATTACATCTATTTAATTTTTTGGTGCATGTGTATGCATGGGGGTGGGGAGGTCAGAGGATAACTTTTTGGAGTCACTTCTCTTCTTCAGTTACTTAGGTCTTAGAGATCAAACTCAGGATATCAAGGTCGGGCAAATGCCTTTGCCCACTGACCTAACTTGCTAGGCTAAGACCAGGGATTCTGATGACCAGAAAGATCATCACAATGACAATGGGATTTGCCTCTCCCTAGTCAGCACTCTGACAGCAGGAATGCATTTGACTTTTGCAACAACTGAAGGCACCAACCATTATTCCCATTAAGTGGACCAGAAAACAGTGGCCCAGATCTAATCTACCAGGCTTGCTCAAGAGGCAGAGAAAAAAACCCAAAAAACAAACAAACAAAAAAACCCTCCAAACTCAGCCCTTACTCCAATCTCCAAAGGCTCAGAGTGCTCATGGAGAACTCCAAACCAATGACATATGAGCTCACAGGGCTGGGGCTTCATGCAGGAATTGCTCTCAGATGAGTCTCAGATGAGTTCTCAGATGAGAACAGGTTTAATCCTTAAAAACGACACAAAGAATATATAATTAATTAGCAGGTGTTCCTGGTTACCTCTGTGGAGACAGGGGAAGAAGCTACTAGGGATGTGGATAAGGGGATGGCCCATGGAGGAGCTGGGATGATTCTGGAATCTCATGCTCGTAGCACTCAGCCACAGCTCTCCTTTAAAAACGTAGCTATTATTTGGTCCCTCATCTGTGCCTGGTCCCACTTCATCCCATCTTCACAACTGTTTATGTAGCACATCCAAGAGGACCTAAGAGTCATATTGTATACAGTGTGGTGAATGGGATTTTGAATCCAGGTTCTTCTTACTACAGAGTGTGGGTTGTTGTTTCCCGGTGCTGTGGTCACCACTGTGGATGTGACCCAGGTGTACTGGGTACAGATGTCATGGGTTACACTGTCACAGTGGGGGTTTCTGAAATAGGATGATTTGGACCAAGCATCTCAGTGGGAGAATAGCATAGGGCTGGAGGTGTGGAGGAAAGATGGAGCCCTACCAATCCCTGCTTTAAGGATGGGGGCTACAGGGAAGTAAAGCAGCTTAAGGTAACAAGAGAAGAGATGAAAGGACAAGGCCCATGACAGCAATCAATCGGAAGACATAGAACAATCACTTTTTACATCCAATCTGTACACAGGACAACGAGGACATCACAGTGTGAATGTGGAAGCAGCCCAGGTCTAGAGTCCCTAGAAAGTTCATGGCTCCATACTTCCTAGGGACCTAGGTTTAGTTAACTCTGCTGTCACCATCCTGAAATTCTTAAGACATTAAAAAAAAAAAAAGGAATCTGGTATTTTCCCTTTGTTCTGGGCCCCAGAAGTAACGTAGCCAGCCCTTCCTCCAAGAGAGGACTGCTAACAAGGTCTTCAGTTGGAGTCAGCTGTGGTTTCTTTCCTTATGTCAAATGAACTGCATCCAGGCATGGGTACAGACCGAGGCCAGAGTGTGGTCTGGGCACATGACCAGATATCAGCTGGGGAAAAGTCTTGGAAGCATGTGAAGATGATGGTGATGGTGATGAAGGACTTCAGGTCTGGGTGCAAGTCATCTTTGTGCTGCTGCAGCTGAGCATGGGTGACTTGGGGTGAAAGAGTCATGTGTGAGATGTGGTATGTGTGTGGTACTGTGTAAGCTATGTGTTCTCAAAATGCACCTCACAATTACAGCCTTGTCCCTTTGCCTTTGTTTTTGTCCCTTAGTGCTTCGTTCTCACTGTTATTTGCGTTCAATGCCTTGAGTTTGTAATCACAGAAGGAACATTGGCATTGGAAATGCAACCAAGCACTCCCCTGACCAAGGGTGAAGACAGAACTATTTTAAGTCTGGAAATGGAGCACAGTTCACTAATAAGAGCATCATCACACAGACAATATACAGCTGAACATTAACAGCAATGGAAAGGATGCAAATATATGTGGAAGGAAACAAAATCACAAGCAAGGTCTTGATAGGTAGACACATTAGGCTAAAGACCTAGGGGCTCAGGTGGTCAAGTGCTTCCTGCATAAATGTGGAGGGCCAGATTTTATTTTCCCAGAATCCACCTACATGTCGGGTAGGTATGGCAGCCTGCCTGTACTTGCAGTATCAGAAGACAGGAAATCCTCAAGCGTGTTCTAGGGGAGCTCTGGGTTTTATTTAGAGGGTCTGCTATGCTGAATTAAGGGGAAGAATAATGGGAGATGATCCCTGACATCCACCTTGAGCCTCCATATGTACACATATATGTGCACTCCTACATGAGCACACACACACACACCCAAACACTCGTGAACAAACACACACACCATATACATGGAGATGTAAAAAGAAGATAAGAAAAGAAAAATGTTAAAAATATTTAAAGGAAGAACCATAGTATAAAATATTAGCAATACAAATCAAAGCTTTGGGTCTGGTAAGGCAGTTGAGCATTCAAGGACATTTGCCACTAAACTTGGTGACTTGAGTTCTATCTCCAGGTCTCAAATAATGGAAGGAAAGAAATGACTCCCATAAGTTGTCCTCTGACCTCCACATGGACACTGTGGCCTATGAGTGTCTCTGCCTCTCCCAAGGCAATAATCAAACAAACAACAAACAAACAAATGAAGTAGCAAATGTAATTTAGAATACTTTAACCTTTGAAGTAATAATCTTGGGGTAGGGTTGGCTTACTTAATGAGGGAGGACATACTTAGTAATTAGAAAGAAAAGATTACTAACCTTAATATAAAAATTCTGAGATAGCTGTGTTGCAAGGCAATGTAAAGATGGATGGAAGATGGGTGGTAAGTGGTGGGCAGAGACACATACTAAACCCCTCATGCTCTAGGAATGTTCTATTCTGCACTATTAGCGCCACTGTCTCCAGCCACAAGGATCTACTGACATCTGAAGTGAAGCTGGTTCGACTGAAGAAATGAATTTGGCATCTTATTTAAGTTCAGTCAGTTAGATGCAGATAGCAGCACAGATGACTGGTGACTGCTCTCTAGGCCAGCACAACCCTTATAGAATATTCCTGAAAGCGATATGACAGGCAAAGTGCAGTCATACAAACAAACCACTCTAAAGGGTAGGCCCATGCCAGGCAGTAGATTGCCAACCCAAAATGAATCCTCCAGGTCCTTTGCACTTATGTGATGACTTTCGGTTTTGTGTTTTCGTGGAATTCCTGTGTGAACAAATGTGTGTGTCCCCATGTCTCTATCTGTTTCTTGAGCTTTTTTTTTTTAAGTTCCTTTTCTACTATTTGTTTTGTCTGATTCTGACTTTTTGCTTTATCTTATTTTATTTTATTGTTATTTCTTAAGTGCCTGCTTGTTTCCTAACAAAAGGCAGAAAGGCTGTTTGTCCAGATGGGAGGAGGGGTTGAGAAGGAACAGGGAAGAGGAGGAGGAGGAGGAGGAGGAGGAGGAGGAAGAGGAGGAGGAGGAAGAGGAGGAGGAGGAAAACTGTAATCAGAATATAGTGTATAAAAATGTATTTTCAATAAGAAAGGACAGTCATACAAATGATATAAATTGATGAAAAAAAGATTAATAGTCAAGACAGAAAGATAAATGAATTATATAAGATGGAAATTTATAGAAAAAGAAGAACAAACAAAAAAATAAATATTTGCCTAAAGACACATGCTCTAAGTATGGAGAAATGTTGTATCCTATATCATTGATAGGAATACAGATAAGTATATGCCTTGTGGGTAATTCTCTGCTGTGACTGAAATCATGTGTACCCTTGATGCAGGTCGCCTCCTTTTTACTAATGATGTATTTTTAAAATAATAACTTCTAATTTATCTGTGTGAGTATAGTCGTGTGTGTGCAGGTACCCATGAAGGTTAGAAGAGGGTGCTGGATCCTCTAACACTGGGTGACCGGGGTCCTCTGGAAGAGCAGCAAGTGCTTTTAATTGCTGAGCCATCTTTCCAGCCCCTAAGAATTCATCTTATAATAACAGACATGACCTAAGGGTAGATACACAATACACTCCTTCACTGTTGGTAAGAGTCCTGCACTAGAAGCATCCATGAGATGACTAGAAAACATTCTGATACTGAATTACTCAATCTCTATTAAATATATGGATGGTCTTCAGTGCTTTATTTTTGGAAATTTCTCACATGTATAGAATATACCATGATTCCCTTCATCTCCCATCACCCTCTCATCTCCCTGCCTTCTTGTCTCCCTTCTTTCTCACTAGTGCTTCTCTTACTATTATTTTTGTTGCAGTGGTGCTTGAACTAAGAGCCACACACACTCCAGCAAGTGTTTTGCCATCAAGCCAAGTCCTCAGACCTCTTTTTACTTTTAGTCTTGAGTTTCACAGGCTATGGTCTTGAACTCACTTCGGGAGCTCCAGAAAGCCTTCTGTTTGCCATCCTTAAGCCTCAGCATCCAGAGCAGCTGGAATTACAGGCTCCTGCCATCATAAATAATAGGTTTCAGTGTGATGTTTCATTTTCATACTAAACATCACGTACTTTGTTCCTCTTTGTATCTCTGTTGCCCTCCCTGCCCCCTTGCCTCCTTTGGTCATTCCTCTCCATCCATCAAGTAGCCCCCTCCTCTGCTTCCATTCTACATATATTTTATCACCTTCCTCCGTGTCCCCCACCTTAGGGGTCGTCCTTCCCACGGATACACATGAGAACAGTGTTTAAGTCTAGGTTTCACATACACGAATCCTAGGTACCTGCCTTTCAGAGCCTGGCTTACTTTGGCTAACATGATAATCTCCAGTCCCATCTGCTTCTCACAAATGTCTTAATCCCATTCTTTAATTTACATCTGAGCAAAACTCCACTGTGCATATGTACAACATTAAAAATACATTTTTTTGCTTTCTTTACAAGGATTAAATCACCTCAAACGGGATATTGGGTTTAAGGTATAGGGATTTTTAAGGATGTTTAATACATACTGCTAATTTATCCTTTTCTGATGTATTCGAGCTAACTTTTTGTTGTTCACAGTATCTACTTTTGCCCAGTTTTTGTGATGTTTTGTGGGTACATGACAGCATTCACTTATTCCTCCCCAAAACTTGCGATTTAGACAGGGTTGAGGGGACTAGTTTCCACGTAATGTCAGCTAGGGCCCAAGAGGAGAACTTTGAAGATACTTCACTCACACGATTGGTAAGGTGGTGCTGTACCTCAGCTCAGAACTGTCCTGGGGATGTGTCTTGGGAAGCACTTGCACATATTCTCCCAGAGGCAATTGGTTGGTATTGGCTTCTTCACAACATGGCCACGACTTAAGAACCAGTGTCCCTGGAGTCCAGGAGCAATTGTATTGCTGCCTCTAGCCTAGCACCTAAAGCATGTCTTTCATTGTCCTAGCAGATCCAGATCTCAAAGAAGGCGACTCAGACTCCATTTCATTATCGGAGAAAGCCCCCGACAGACCAAGAAGGTCTGTGGGAGGCAAAATGCTGCTGTGATCCCACTTGAAAAGCAGCTGGGATTGTAAAAGGTGGAACCCACGGTGCAGTCTACCATTTGGACACTAGAGGGCAAACTCTTGAAGCTGTTTCTGTCTCAGTGCTGGAGGCCCAGTTTACTTTTGTCATGCTGAAGACCACACACTTCACAAATATCTTTTCCTTTGAGAGAAGTCTGCAGCCTGGACCTAAGTGGTACAGTGAAAATTTCGTGGGGGGAAAGATGCTTATCATCCAAAGGCTTCATTCACGCATATACTCATTCATTCATCCACCACCCACTTATCCAGCCATTCATTCATATCCTCCCTCCCACCCACCGATCCATCCTATTATTCACTCAGTCGTTCCTTCGGGAAACACTCATCGTGCAGATATCTACTGACTCGCTGGATGCTGTGGAGACACTAATGAGTAAGCGGCCCTCGTTGACAGGTTCTTCCAGTTTGGATTGTGGGCTTTCTCAGAAGCAGCCAGTGATGGCATAGTGTTTTCTATTCTCTGGTGCCCAGTTGGCAAACTGCACCACCAAGTTCCACGTTTGTAGGCACAGCTGTTTTAAAGGAACGGTAGCAATGTCTTGCCCCACACATGATCTTAATATGTGGTTTGAGTCCTTTTCATAGTGAAATGGGACTTTCCACCTTTCACATCTGGATCTATCTCTTATTGTTGTTCTTTGGTTTTTGAGACAGGGTCTCACTATGTAGCTCTGGCTTACCTGGAACTCACTATGTAGGCCAGCTGAGCCTTGAACTCACAAAGATCTGCCCAACTCTACCTCCTATATGCTGATATTAAAAGCATATGCCACTACACTTGAGTGTTTTCTTTTTTGTCCTTGAACCTTTTATCTTTGGGTCAACCACAAGGGCACACAGCAAGAGGTCACTCAACTTTTGAACAGCCACAGAGGATTCCCAACCACTTAGTAGGCTTCTATCTCTTGTTGCATGTACTTCAGTCTAGGTTCAGAGCCTGGCATTCCTGTCCCCTCCCCATTGTGGATGGCCATGGCTAGCCTTTATAAAAGGGGCCTTTTGATTCCTTAGCTCCACCTGCCAGCTTCCAGGTTTAGAAAGCTCCTGTAAATTCCCCCCGCCCCCACTCTTGCTGTCCTCTTAACAGCCCTGTCAAGGATGGTGCAGTCTCCTTCCAGAAAGTTCTGTCAGTTGCCTTTGGGACGAACTCAGCACTGATCATTTGCAAATGCTGGTCTCACATCTATTTAAAGCTCTCTCTCTCTCTTTTTTTTTCCCCCAGTGCAGGTGAGACAGGGTGAGCTCGTTGTTTGAGATGAAGCCTGGAAGCTAGGCTGGGCTGAGGGATGATGGCATGGTCTGTTCTTTCAGCCTGGACAACACACCCTCCAGGGTCAGTGAGGATGGAGAGGGGAAGATGGGTGTTTTCTTCATATCTTTGTGCTAGGCCAGCACTGTCAGGTGAGATGCTACAACGAGGTGTGATCCATGATCATGATTTCCATTTTCCTGGTTATGCCTCCCTATGCCCCTTTCCCCCAATGACCTCTTGTTTCTCCAAGCATAGCTCACACAAACATAGATGGAAGTCTGTAGACAGAGCGCATGTCTAACTGGGGAGCCAAATTCGGTCTTTATATTTGGAAAGCACCCTTTAAATTTATAAGTTCTCCCAGAAGATCCCTTCATTTGGGGCTGGGGAGGAGAAATACCTTATTCCCTACCAGGAAGAGGCCTGCCAGGAAAAGCAGGATAATATTTTCTCCTCTGGGAAATATGGCAATCCCTGGACAGTACCTATTCCTGGTTCTGGTCTTCCCTGCTGTTCAGGGCTAGGGCAATGGAAGGTTTATAGGGCTGGTTTTCCTATATAACAGCTCTAAACTGGCCTCGCTTCTGGGACACTGACTACAGGGCTGCTGATTGTCTGGACTTCAAGTGTGAGGTAGCTGTCACCATTGATTGTGAGAGGTGGGTTTTAGCACAAGAAAATTGGTGGAGACCCCATCATTCCTGGACTCTTCAGGGGGCTGTTTGTGAAGGAGTGAGGTTAGAGCTCTAGGCCTCTTGAGTTCCAGTTTCTTCTCCTATTTCCTGCTGGCTCAGGCATTAAGTCATCCAACAGCAGGGGTACTGGAAGAAGTTACTAGACCAGTGATGTGTATGTCACCATCACACGAATGGTTTGGGCCCTGTAAAAATACCAGCTTGGGCCTGCAAGATAGCTCCATGAGTGAAGGTGATTGCTGCTGAGTCTGACTACCTAAGTTCAAGCCTGGGATCCAGATGGTGGAGGAAGAGAACTAATCCCTGCAGGTTGTCCTCTGACCTCTGTGTGTGCATGCACCTCCTCCCTGACAAACTGAGTGAATGAGGTGTAACAAAAAATTAGAAATAGTTTTAAAAGTACCAGTCTTGAGATATCTTCCCAAAAGCTATCCAGAGGGGCAGCTGTGGGCTGAGGGGAGAAGCAGAGAAGGAGGGAGCGAAGAGTCTGCAGCTGCATTGCTCTTGTATTGCTTGCTTTAAATCTGCACTGTCAAAATATACCCCAAGGGCTCTGTCTCTAGGGGCCGACATAGTCGTGGCTGAATGATCCCTGGGCCCCATGGGAACTGGTTAGAGCACAAGCAGAATAGACTTTAATCTGCTGCTGTCTACACACAGGATAGCAAAGTGTTCCCATCCCAAATTTCACCAGGCCCTCATGGGTATCATGCAGCTCCCGTTTGGGGCTGGTTGCAGTACTGTAAGAGTTCTGTGT
The DNA here is from genome assembly GCF_008632895.1 of Mastomys coucha. Lineage (NCBI taxonomy): Eukaryota > Metazoa > Chordata > Mammalia > Rodentia > Muridae > Mastomys > Mastomys coucha. The sequence continues at coordinate 83,749,583 of NW_022196906.1, read as the reverse complement.
GATCTCAGGTCTGTCTTCCCCAGCTAAAGAATGTGTTGACCTGACTGATCTCCAGAAAACTGTGTCAAAGCTCTGAACCTGGAACCACCAGGTTTTTCTCTTGTTTTTCTACCTTCAACTATAACCCTTCTTTGTTGAGCCTGGAGCCTCCTACCCTAGATTCTGCTCTCCTCTTTCCTGAGGTCTGTGCTGGGTCTTCATTTTCTGATTCAACTATGTCAAATGTGGTGGGCTTCTCCACTGTGTCTTCATTTTCAGACTTTCTGCCCAGGACTACTCAGATGCCCTGAGGGCCAGGCTTAGGGCGACTGTCCCTTTTTTCATATGTCCATGTTTAAGTGGGACTCTGTGGACACCATTATCAGGTGAAGTATGGCCATCCAATTCAGGCTACTATTAGCGGTCCTAGCTTTCCATCTTGCAGCAGCTCTGCTTTGCTGAAGAAACTTTGGTGGGCTCAGAGGCACTGACAGCAATGGGGTGAGTTGTCCTAGATGCTCTGCTGAAGGCTTATGAACACAGTGGTCATTTCAGCCTGGCTCACACAGTGCTTCTGTGTCCATGTGGCTGGATGGTACTTCTCTCGTTTCTGTAGAAACTCATTGTCTGATGATGTCTTTTAGCATTCTCAGCCCCAAAGTGGCGAAGGCTTAGAGGAAGATTTCTGAGCCACGCAATCAAGCTATGAGGGAGTGCAGAGTGCAGAGCTTCACCTTAGCTGTCTATGTGTCCACTGAGAGGATGCCTGTGTCCTAGCATTGTCCCTTGTGTTGAATTTGGGAGTCTTTGATTCTGACCCTCTGGTTTCAGGAACTTTCCTGATATCCCGGGCAGCCTCAACAAATGGATTCTTCTGAGCTAAGGGGAAGCTACCTTTGCAGGTTCACTTTGCTCATCCCTTCCAATGGAGCGTCTTCCTTTTTATTATGAGATGCTCACTGTCATGGTGATGGAGGAAAAGTACCGAATTGGAAAGGGGGTGATGATTAATGCTGAAATATCTCAGGAAGTCTCCTGCCTCTGAGCTGTGTGCAAAATACTGCTTTGTCTATTCATATGCTGGGGACTTCTTGAGGTCACGGAACTCTTAAAGCCCTGGGGACTCAGACTGGTCTGATTGCTTATATTTCATATGGGCTCCAGGAAGAGAGCTGTCTTGGTTGTAGTAAGACTCTCTGCCACGCTTAGCTTTTGCTACGAGCCTTTGTATCCCCCATCGTTTCACTCCTCTGTCATAATGCACCCATAGCAGATAGCATATACATTTTTTTTTTTTTTTTTTTTT
>NW_022196906.1:83733283-83748208 GCF_008632895.1 Mastomys coucha | reverse complement strand
GAAATCCGCCTGCCTCTGCCTCCCAAGTGCTAGGATTAAAGGCGTGCGCCACCACCGCCCGGCTAGCATATACATTTTTAAAGAGACAGTGTCTCATGTAACCCTGGCTAGCCACAAACTCTCTATGTATTAGGGGTGGGGTGGGGTGGGTAAAGTCCTTGTGAAGGTGTATTGTTAATGTAAGCAGAGGCATGTCAACAACCCAGTGCCTCAGACTCATGGGAGTGGTAACGTCTTCCCCAGGACAGGGTTGGGGAATTGGCAAAGCCTTCCTCTGGTCCAAGTGTTTATGAATGACTGATGGATGTCTGAAAACACTACCAACCACTGCTTGCTCCTTCTGGATGACTGCAGCCTAAGACTGCTGCTTTACAGAGAGCTCCTACTGAGATTAGCTAAACCTGATTCATTGTTCAGCTATATACCATACAGCACCTCTTTGACTCAGACATAGAAAATAAACACACTGAACATTCAGGGTCCGAGAACAGTTGGCACTCTATCAGAGTGAACACACGCCAGCAACCCCAGCTTTCCTATACCTGCATTTGTCCTTTCTTCATTCCCCTATCACATCAATTAGGTCAATCCCTGAAGCTTCCCATAATACACCAGTCGAGGATGACCTTGAACTTCTGATCCTCCTTCCTCCACCTCCAGAGTCCTGGGGTTGCTGGCATGCATCATCATGTTCATTTTATGGGGTTCTGGAGATAGACACCAGGGCCGTTTCATGTGTGCCAGGCTATCTCTCTACCAATGGAGCTGCATCCCCAGCACCAAGAAACATGTATTTTAGTTTTCTGTTCCTGTTCTTTGTTTACAGTTCCAGACACTCTGCAATGGACAAATAGCATGGCCTGGTTTGAATACACCCAGAGAAGAGTGCTTCTCATGACCCACCCCTTCTGTGTACATTACCGAGCTTGAGGGCTTGATTATTTTCTGTGCACATGTTGCATTCATTAGTCATTTCCACTTTGCATCTCTGTCCTTTCTCTCCCTGCTTCATGGCCCCTGGTTCCTGCCAGTCCTAACTACCTCCTCTTTAATGACGGGCAGGGTTGCTATGGTGATGAGATATTGTTTTAACATTACAATTGGTGTCACCTCTAATTCTTTTTGGTGACTGCTGGAGCTGAAGTCTGCACACTGCTTCTTTAGGCAAGTCCTATAATATTAATGAGTCTCTCTGGGTGAAATATGAAATAAAAAAAAACCCACCAGATACAGCTTCTAAAGAAGAGAGCCTTTTCTTTTTGAGGAGAGAAACTTAAGATGATTTCTGTTTTCCTATCAGCTTTTGTTGGCTTCATTCTAGGCAATGCTGCAGGTGTCCTGTTGATATTGGCTGACTGACTTAAGCCCTAGCCTGAATTCTTGGATTTCTGGTAAATGATCAGGGTGCCACCATCCCTGCCATCCAGTCAATGAGGTGCCAGTGATTGTGCTGGGCACTGGACAGGGGCCTTGATACAATAGGAAGATCCAACTCTCAAAGGGCCTAGTGTGATAGGAAGGCGAAGGCATGTGCTGGTCCTGCCCATAAGGTCAGGTTCTTCACATCGGTATAAACCTACATTCTTATACATTTAATACATTTTGAGAGGCCGAGTGAGACATGTCCTGGACTATAAACTCATTCCTCCCATCCCTGGCTTATAATTAGGTTAAAAAAACTAATGCTTACAGCTGACTGAATTAAGTTCACATTCTTACGTTAAAAGAAACCAGTGGGAAACATGTATCATGGACTTTATCTTATTATGTTTAGGTATCTCCTATAGTTATTATGTCTTAGGTGTGCACTATAGTTACTATGTCTTAGGTGTTTCCAACAGTTATTATGTTTTAGGTGTTCCCCATAGCTATCATGTTTTACGTGTCCCCTTTAGTTACTATGTTGTAGGTGGCCACTCTAGTTACTATGTTGTAGGTGGCCACTCTAGTTACTATGTTGTAGGTGGCCACTCTAGTTACTATGTTGTAGGTGTCCACTCTAGCTAACTATAAGCAGCTGGTTCTGCAGCAGATCTCCAAGGCTTTTCACTTTTGCACAACTAAACAGTTCTTCATCCCTCAGCCCCAGCTCTTGCCCAGACCTTGACGACTCCCACTGTGCTTTGGCTTGGACAGGACTGACTGCTTAGTTACCTGCTGCCCAGGCAGGATCATCCAGTTTTGATCATCCTGTGGCTGGCTTTTTCACTTGCCATGATGTTCTCCTGGCTCACCTCTGTTGTTGCACACAGCAGGTTTCCTTCTTTTAGGGTGGAATACCTTTCAGTGTATAGACTTGTCACATGCTGTTTGCCCGGTTCATCTGTTAACGGACCTTTGGGTCATTTTTATCTTTTTGTTCTTGTAAATAATGCTGTGAGGAACATGAGAGTAAGATATCTCTTTGAGGTCTTGCCTTGGAATTTCTTTCAATGAGTACTTGGACACAGAATTGCTGGATTATGTGCAATTCTGTTTTTGGTTTCCTATAGGACCTTGGTCCTGTTTTCTATAGTTACTGTAGGATTTTACATTCCTACCACTAGCACAGAGGGCTCCATTTTCTCCATATTGCCAACCTCAATTACTATTATTTTAATAGTTACCATCTTAACAGATGTGAGGTGCTGTCTCCTTGTGGTTTTGATTTGCAATACCCTGATGTTCAGTTACTAAGCAACCTTCACGTGTCATGTGTATGACTTCTCCAGAGGAGTATATATTCAAGTCCTTTGTCCAATTTTAAAACCAAGTTTTTACACATTTTTACTAAATCATACGATCACTTTATATCCATGTGTGTGCCTCATTGCTATTTCTTGAAGCATCCTTCCACCCAGTGGGATGTGAAAGAGAAGGTGCTGTCAGTTGGCCAGCAGTAGCAGCCCAGATTCCAGTTTCTTAAATGAGCACATTAATTATGCATAATGGTTTCATTGTGACATTTTCAAATATGTATGTAAAGTCATTTGATCATATGCATTCCCTGCTACCCCTCTGGTCTCTCACCCATTGCTGGTGACTGACTTTTTTCTCTTCCCTTTGAGTCCCCTCTTTTCATGTCTTTTTATTTTAATGACCCAATACGTTTCATTAATGTCAGTTACACAATCATAGGTAAGGGGCATGGATATATTACCAGTTGAGAGGCCACATCACTAAGGAAAATGTGTGTCCCTCCCTCAGGAACCACTGGCTGAGTATAAATCCTTAGAGGCCAGTGGAAGCTCATGAGATCTCCCTAACCCCATAAAAGAATGTTGGCATGAAGTGGGAATTTTTGGTTTAAAAAAATTATAAGCCTACATTGGCAGGCTCAGTCTCATGCAGCTCTTGTGTAGGTAATTGCAGCTTCTATGAGCTTAACAGTGCAATAGCCCAATGTCATGTCTGGAAGTCAGGTTTCTACACCACTATCCTCATTCCTATGACCCAGTTTTTCTACCTCATCCTTCTTCTGAGATGTTTCCTGAGCCTTAGAGGGGGTGAAATGAACACTGTACTTACAACAGGTTCTAACTTACTGCCCAGGCCAGGGTGAACAAACCTGTCCTAGTGGTGGGTAAATAGAGGAACCCAGGAGCCAGGCGGCAAGTGAGGCAGGTGGGTAAGATTTCTGATTCTGGGGCTTCACTGCTCCTGCATGTGATTGGAGGCAGCCAGGTCTCACATATCTGGGGCCAGTGCACTTTAACTGGTGTGGAAGTAATGGAGCTCTGCAAGAAGCAGGCAGCAGCTGTGGAGGAGGGATGGCAGAGAAGCTGTGATGGCACCTTTGGATCTTTGCAAATAAATGCCTATGGAAAAGAGATCTGTGAAATTCCCCCAAGAGCTCATGGCTAGAGGGTGGGCAGCAGCTAGAGGTGTGAAGATAATGCAGCTGTTGATGGAGGATGTTTTCAGGGATGCTGGTGTGGCATGAACAGCTGCAAAAGATGTGAGATGTTCTTGATGAAGACCTGCTGGTTCCTAGTAATCTTTTGAAAGTGGTGGATAGACATTGCACTCACCAATAACTCTGGGATCTTGCAAAGATTGATACCACCTTTTGCCATAATTACGGCACCTAATATCTCTTTCTCTTTTTTTTTTTTTTGTAAAAAAAGTTCCCCCTTGTGTGTGTGCACCTGTGTGTAGTATATGTGTACAAGCATGCGTACATTATGAACAAGTGTGCAGTGGTCAGAAGGAGACACTGGGTATCCTGTTCTATCACTTTTCTGTCTTATTCCCTGGAGGCTGTGTCTCACCATTTTTGGCTAGACAGGCTGGACAGCAAGTTCCAGGGATCCTTTTGTCTCCACTCCACATAGTGTTAAGGCTATACTATAGTCACGTGGGCAGCAATGCCTGATACTTTGTAGGTGTTCTAGGACCTGAACTCAAGTACTAATGCTTGTGCACCAAGAGCTCCTAACCCCCCCCCCCCATTAGTCTCTTCAAGTCTCTATTCACACTTCTCTTATAAAGGTGGGTTTACCACTTGGGTTTATGCAATAGCCTTGGGAAACTGAGTTAACTCTTTGAATTGAAATTTCTCCCTGTGCAGAGTGGAGACAGTAATAATACCTTCCTCATAGGAGTTTATGAAGAACTAACTAGGCCCCTATATCCCTTAATAGTGTGCCTAGCTCCAAAGATTATTCCAATCAATGTTACCTGTCATCATTAGTATCGTCATTATGGTTGGTCGCAGATACACAGTTTTGGGATCTCACTTGTAAGACCTTTCAATACTAACCAGCATTTCTTAAGTTTCTTGTTTGGGTCAGGAGCTCTTACAGGCCACTGTCAGGGGTAACAAAAGAGTCTAGGACAAGCTTTCTGTTCCATGAGATCTGACAGTAGAGCTGGCGACAGTCTACATGTAAGTACCTCAAATGCCTAGCAGATGTGATAAGCATTCTGGCACAGAGGGATAAGCAGGGCTCAGGGGTTGGGGTGAGAACTGACTGGGACTGATGCAGAGATGTCTGTGTCTCCGCCAATCATGCTGACGTGTGGCTTAGCTACAGCTCACCAGTTTGGCTCATTTATTTTTGGAATGGTCCTGTAATAGTTTTGCTTCTGTGAGTGCAGGGAGAGCTTAACAACTGTCTTTCCTAACCTACACTATGCCTCCTGATATACCCAGGAACACTAATTGGATGCCAAGTGCTTGCTTTCCTGCTGAAGGAAATGTCAGGTTCTAATAATACCCCATTATTAGATCCACATAATTTCCTGCCTGGACAATCTTACAGCCTCTATACTATTCTTCCTGTTTAAAATACTTTCTTATGATATATCCTCACCTTTTCTGCATTTTGCTGCTTGAAAGACTTCAATGGTGCCCTATTAGATGGGTCTGGGAGCTCAAGAATAGAAGAGAGCACAGATGGGCTAAGATTGCTCTCAATGATCTTTATGGGGAGACTGTGGTGTTAGAGGGCTTGCTCTCAAGGTGTGAGGGGTGATTCCACCAAAAGATGTAAGAAGCAACTCATTAAATTTCAGGTCACAGCTACTACTAGGTAACTCTGTCTGTTACGGCCGTTGACGATGGTTAGGTTAAACTAGAGTGCTGGCATACAAATAGAGAGCGAGAAAAATGTATGTGGCACCATGGTGACACTCTGATGCGGCTTTGATACTCCCCTATCAATTTCGATGAACAAATCTTGCAGCCACAGCTTGAGAAGGGCACTGTGACTAGGTGCTCAGACCACAAGATAAACTCTAAAAGGCACCCTGTCTGGATTAGAGTCGATGCTAAGAGCAGAGGTCTTCTCATATGGAGGGCAGTGGAAGAGATGGAAGGACCAGCTGTGGTCTTGAGACTAGCTTCAATGGCAAAGCGAATCCACTCACTTTTTATTATTCATCAGTATGGACGCGCTGGTGTGTGCGCAGGTGGACGCACGTGGGCACTCCTGTGGTAGGCGGAGATTGATGTCAGGCATCTTTCCTATATCAGTCACCATGTTTCCATGTTGATACAATGTTAATCACGGAATCTGAAGTTTATTGGTTTGAAGAGGCTAATCAGCCACCGAGCTTCAGGGCTCTGCATGGCTTGCTGTCCTCCTGACCAAGGCTGGGCTTACAGGCACATGACTGACTTTCATGTGGAACATGGGGACTCAAACTCAGGTCTCAGAGCTTTCATAGTCGTCACTTTGCCAACCAGGCCATGTCTCCAGCCTCCAGTTGCTTTGTTTTTAAAGAGAAAATGAGACACACCTGAATCTTCAAGGGACTGTTTCTAGAAGTGCAGTCAAGCACATGGACCTATGGCACAAGAAGTGGACTGTCCTGGATTCTGTCCCTCAACACCCAGACTTCTCTTAGCTTCAGTACTCAAGGACTTTATTGCTTTGGCTACATGGAGTGTGCAAGGGTGACACATAGCTGTCTTTCTTTTTAGAAATTATCCTTGTCTGGAGAGCCAATTCAAAGTTTCAAAGTTATGTCCTTTGGTGGTGCAATATACCTCTCATGACTGGCTAACATAAATGATAAATTGTTTGGTCCCGACATGGGAACACTCTTGTGATCTATCTAGCTGTCATTTTTGTCTTCATATGATTGGCTGAGGTCTTGCTTCAATGCATCAGAACCAGCCTCTGTCCAGTCGTCCCACTTCCTTCATTCACTTGCTGGTGCTGAACTCAGTGACACATTCTAATTAACTTTCTTCATGCAAATATTTATCTCTAAGTCTGTTCTTGGGAAATGTAATTTATAAAAACCCCATTCGTCATCCTTCTGTAGGGAAAGGGGTTCCTTCGAGTTGAGAGGTGAGTTGGTTCAGAACACAGTGAGACATCAAATTCTCTGCACAAAGGAGCTTTATTACCCTGGAGGGACAAATGGGGAACATGGAAGTGTGTGTGTGTATGTGTGTGTGTGTGTGTGTGTGTGTGTGTGTGTGTGTGTGTGGTGTTGCTCTTGATCCAGTAAAGGCAGACTGCAGGCAACAGGTGTTTTTCACAGAAGTGGGTTTCTAGACAAGAAAGAGGAAGTCTATGTTACAGTGAATTGGTAAATCCTGATTAGACAGGTTAGCCGGTGTAGCTAGATAATAAATTTTGGTTGCTGGACCTTGGTGTTTTGATGGTTGGACCTTGGTGATTCCTTAGTCTCAGGAATGAATTAGTGGCCAAGTAAGGGAATAGACCTTGAGGGTTAACTTTAGGAATCTACCAGTTTAACAAGGGAGAGGGAAGGGTAAAGGGAAAAAACCTGTCTGCAATGCGTGGACATGTTAGAGAGCCCTTCACCATCCTTTACCAACTGCTAAGAACACAGTTATGGAGAATATGAGGGGTTCTCTCTTGGGCCACGAGGATGGGATTGCATTATATAAATCTATTAACAGCTAACAGGGCAATATGAGTTTCAGATGTTTCAGATAACTTTGAGGCCTTCGTATAAGCCATGGATGTGTTATCTATGAGTTTCTGTCCTTTGAAAGTCTTTGCTGTTTTGGATCTATGTCACATGAAACTGGGCAATTCAGATACAGATATCAAAGTAGATAGAAAACATGTGAAGTGAATAAATATACAAATTAATACATAGACTTGTGAAATAGACATGTGAAGCAAACAGATGGTATCGGAAACTGTAGGAATGAATAGAGAAAGAAGGAAGAGGAAGAGGCCAGCGACTGAACCTGGGCACAGTATTTAGAAAGAAAAGAAGGATCAAGATATAGAGGCTGAGTCAGAGAAACAATCATGGAGGATAACTAGGAAAGTGTTGCCACTTTTGGAAACCACAGGGAAAAGAAAAGAGATGCTACAGACAAAGTTGAGTCAGTGGGTTCTGATCCCCAACATGATGAAATACCAAGATTTGATAAAGTGCAACAGTAGTCCTTCCAGGTCAGTTGTAGACTTGATCCTTTAATAAGAACCCTCTGCGTTCATCACTTTGGCACCCATCAAGCTGTTACAAGACTCAGCCCCTTGCTCATGTGGACTCCATTACTGTCTCACAAAACTAGCTTCTACTTATCCACTTTGACTTGGCTCATCAACAATTCTTCCAAAAAGACTTCTTTGAGTTAAATCCCTCCTCCATCACTTCCCAGGACTAGTTATCCATCTTTGGATAGTCACCTGTTTTCTATCATGGCCCTTTTGCTTTTGCCACTGTGGCCAACACTAACTTTTCATGGTCTGTGGTGGTTTGTGAACCTCTATGACACATAATGTGGGACATCTATTTATATCATAGGTTATATTTGAAAGCCAACAGGTATTCTACAGTTATCTGTTGAATGAAATAAGAGTTCACTGCAAGTTATCTAGCTTGTTGAAATCTTCCATCTATATAGAAATCCCATCACAATTTTTAAAAATTAAGATCATATCCACATTTTGCTTGAAGTGTTAACTTTGTGAAATCTACGTGCAAGCTGTTGGCTATTGGGCACATTGAAGGGATGCTCACAAGGTCACAAGAATAGGGCTAATAGTGATCCACTGCCGGCTCACCTTCTGTTTGAACTCATGCCTTAGTCATCAGGGTGCCTGCTTACTCTCCCACAATTCTTGTTGCAAGGACATTTAGGTTGAGTATTCTCATTCTTCGCAGCTACCTTTAAACCCTCTTCTATGAGCAAAAGATGTTACCTCCCACTCCTGAGAGGTTTCTGTGCTAATCCTAATTTGGAAATAATCACTACAAATTGGATTTCTATTCAGCACCTCCCACACCTCCCTATGAACTCTGGCACGTTAACAAATACCAAAATATTCATGCAAAAATATTTCTCTCTTTTGAGAATATTGTTCTCTGTTTCAGGTATCTCTGTTTAATGTCATCTGATCAGAGTTGACACTGCATTTAATTATAATTTTACTGTAGCCTGACATCATTGTGTTAGACAAGCAGGGAAGAGAACTTTGAGCTGGGGGTGAGGGAGCAGACAATAGTGGAAAGATGATGGTCCATAAGGCATAGAAAACCCCTCTCCCAGAATGTGAAAGAAAAAGTAGAAGACACAGCAAGTAATAAATTCATATTATTCAAATAACTGAAGGGCTACAACTTTCTACCTCAAATTTGAAAAGTGTCATGGGAAGATATTAGTTTCTAGAAGAAGCAGATTTCTTTACTGCTCTGAGGCAGTCCATCTGCTACACATCTCACTATGAAACCTTTGTTTGGCAGGAACCAATGGGAACAGGCATGTGGGGAGCCCAGGAAGAAGGCATGGAAGGCTTCATTCTAGAACAGTGTTCTCAACAGAAGAGATGCAATCACCATGCAGTGTTTGGTGTTTTATCACCCATGTACAGGTCTGGGTAGGAGGTTTCTCTGGCTCCTGGGTGATCAGTAGTGCTAAGATTGTGTCCTTGCAGATAAATTGTATCCACAGAGGGGAAGAATAATTTTGTTTTTTTAAGATCATAATTTCTGTGTTTAATTGGTCGTTTAAACAGTGTTTGTCAGCCAAATAAAAAGCCTAGCTATATGCTGTTTACGAAAACATCTTTAAAGTCTGCTGCAGGGGGGGGATGGTAACTATCACAGAAACTCACAGCTGACCAGCTGCAGAAAACAAGCATCAGTGGAATGCTTAGCCACAAACAAGGCACCTGTATAACAGCCCTCCTCAAGGGTCAGGCTCCTTCTAGAAAGAGTGGAAACATTGTAAGAACTAGAAGCTGGGAGGAGGGGACAGAAACAATGCCTTCTGGATGTGATAGGATCACTATACACACAAACTTACAACATTACAGTTGCCTGCACACAATGAAGCCAGTCCATATTCTAGCATGGAATGGCAAGGGAGCCATGAACCCCCAACCTTAACTGAAGGGCTATAAAAGGTTAATGGCTTCGAGGAGAGAAAAAGTCCGTTTTCCTTAAAGGGTGTGGGTCCTGGTAGGTCAATCATGCTGCAAACATACTCCTATACCCAGGAGCATGTGTGTGTGTGTGTGTGTGTGTGTGTGTGTGTATGTGTGTGTATGTATATGTATATGTATATATCTCCACCACAAATTGGAGTTGATGGATTATTTAAAAAGGAGGACAACCTCCCATTGTCCCGATGCCTATTGTCTTTTAACTTTCTAGTGTTAAATAGTAACAGCAAATGATAATGTCAAAGTCTTTTGTACCTGGTAGGCAGATCTTTCCTCAGTATGGATGCACATGTGGATTAACTTATGGAAGTGCATCTGTTCTCAGAAATTAGTTGAGAATGTTATGTGAATGGAATCTTCTTAACCCAGATGTTATATTTATAATACACACCCATTTACCTTAGTGAATTGTTAAAGCTGTTAACATTTGTTTATTTTTTTTTGCAATAGCATTTATGCAATGGTTTACAGAAGTCATGGAGTTATTTTTTATCAGTATGGAATTAATTAAAACTAAAAGGATAAGAAGTTGGGAGTGGGTAGGATGAGAGCCTGGATCTAGGAGGAGTCTATTGGAAGTAGTGGGTGTGGATATGATCCAAATAGATGTATGAAAATTTCAAAGAATTAGTAAAAAAAAAAAAAATGTTTGAATGCATCTGCATTCATATCAGAAACCTAAACAAAATCAGAAAATATGGTTTGAATACAAAAGGTTAAGTCAGGCAACAAGGAAGGTAAAAGGAGAACTTTGTGGAGAGAGAGTATTCAGTGGCCAAGTGTATAGCTCTTCCAACCTGTCATTAAAATGCCAGCACAGAGAAGAGCTGCAAAATCCACCAATGAGCTAAAGAGGAAAGGAATGGAGACAACCCAGCAAGAGACACGTTAGCTTGGCTTGCTTGTGGTGTACCAGAAAGCCTCCTTTCCCAAGTGAAACAAACAAATGGATGATAATGTGAACACTGTACCTAAAAGCCAGAAAATCTTTGCCCTTTTCAAGAACCGCCAACACTTTCATTAAAATCCATAAATCCATAAATTCATAAAGAGAAACATTAAGCTATCAAAAAGCAAAACACAAAAAGAAGCGGTTCAAATAATAATGGAGCAGCTAGGCCTTGGTATTATGCTTGTGATACCAATCAGAGACAGGAGGCTGAAGATTGACTTGGTCTATATAAGCAAATTCTGAATTCTAGGCTAATCAAGGCTACCAAGCAAGACACTGAATCTGCCTGCCACCACCCTGCTAAAACATAAAAAATAAACAAAGCAATAAAAAGTGTTGTGTAAGCTTTACAGTCACTTAACTATGCTATAATTTTAGGGCAGTATTAAATGAAGAGGTCAATGTGAGAGAATAGAGAATCTAAAAGTGAATTTAAGGACGTTTGGGAGTTAAATATTTAATTAAGATGGCACGATAAAGCTTTTCCAGCAAGAACAGGTTATTCAAACGGCGGTGCTCGGAAAGTGGCTAGTTATTTAAAGAGACTGAATTCAAACAAGCAGACAAAAGACCTTCTGTGAGGTGGACGCGGAAGGCTGAGTGCAGGTCAGGCAGGTAGTCAGATGGGAGACTATTCCAGAAAAATCGTGCCCCTTAAAATGTCCTTTATTCAACTAGGCTTTGTCAAAGGTCATATTTCAAGTTATTTTCTGAAGCAGAAATAAGTGCACATAATAAATGTTAGGCCAAAGAGTCAGCAGTACTTAGAGTACATCTTTAAGAAGGTACAAATCATTTACAAAGACAGGAAATAAAGTGGCTAGAAAAGTGACCACTGCCCAGTGACTGCTTCAGATGCTTGATGATTCTTGATGATTCTGCCAGGCAGAACTAATGGAGACAGAACCATGGAGAAGACCCGTTCACTTTGGCAAAGCTACTTCAGAATGAATCCAACCCAGGATGTTTGAGAACCATACTCAGAAAGCCATAGTATGTTTTTCTTTCCTTTTTTTTTTTTTTAAAGATGTATGTATGTATGCACACAAGTGTGCATGCATGCACATTCTTCTGTTTCAGCCTGTGTGAAGTCAGAGGCTAAGCCAAGATGTCTTTTCATCATTGCCTCTTCACCTTCCGTTATGAGTTAGGGTCTCTCATTGAAGCTTAAGCTTACCATTTTGGCTCTGCGGCACAGCTCCCAGGGTCCATTGTTCCTCAGTGCTACTGCCCCTGGATTTCCCACAAGTTCTGGGGATCTGAATGCTGGTCCTCACACTTGTGGAGTAAGCCATGGAGCCATCTCCCCAAACCCATCCTGGCTTTGATTCTTCTAGGAGATCAAAGTAAATGGAGATTTAAGTATGTCTGTCCCATGGGAATAAAAGAATAGAGAAAACAAGGTTTCTCCTATTACTTTATAGGGTGGTACAGTGGCAGTGCCTTTGACTTTGTGGTTACTGTGGTTATGCCCTTCATTTTGATGCTAAGGGTTTGGCCAGGTGGTCAGCAAACCTGAAAGAACAAGCAGAGGTAGAATTGGAGTAAATCTATGCTCATTTGGTCCTGTAGTTGTCAAATCTGAGGCTTGTTAAAACATAGGTCAGCATGCCCCATGCCCTGGCTTTCTAATTCAGTCAGCTGGAAAGGGGCCTAAAAATATTGTCAGCAAGTTCCCAGGGCTGCTGGTGCTCTTGGCAAGGGATTTCACTTTGAGAATTGCTAGATTATTCAAGTGACTTAGAGGCCAGAGGAATGGAAGGCTGGAGGTTCTGTGTGGGTTCCAGGGTTCTCAGGCTTCTCGAATTTGTCAACCACTGACACAATTTTTGACATCAGTGTAGGTGAGCTTGACAGGGGAGGTCAGTTAGTTTTTACTGTCTTCTTCCTCTCACTTTATTGATGAGGGAGGACTAAAGGGCTAGGAGGAAATAGTCTCATCTCTCCTCCTTCCCTCCCTCCCAACCCCCTTCCCTCCCTCCCTTCTTCTGGGACTTACACAAAAGTACAATGAAAGTGCCAGACTTTCCCCTTTTATGCACCCAGCCATTTCTAAGCTAAAGTGTTCAAACTTATGTTAAAACTTCATGAATAGTATAGCTGGAAGATTAATGGCCAAGGATAAGAACCAATTTTGGTGGGGTGCAGAGAAGGCAGAGAAATGAAGATCTGAGGATTTACCTATTTGTTATAACATGAATAAAATCAGCTGGAGTGCAGATATAAAAGAAATGGGCCAAGAATTAGATCAAAAATACATGGAAGATTCTGATATATATATATCACTAAACAACATGGAAGGGAAGCTTAATAAACCATACTAGAGAGGCTGGAGAGATGGCTAAGAGCACTGACGGCTCTTCCATAGGTACTGAGTTCAATTCCCAGCAACATGATGGCTCACAACCATTTATAATAGAATCCAATGTTCTCTTCTGTTGTGTCTAAAGAGAGTAACAGTGTATTTACAAATATAAAATAAATAAATCTTTAAAAAATAAGCCATAGTAGAGTACTGAGGACTGAATTTGAAAGAGAAATTAAATTCATACCTTACCAATCTCACCAAATTTCAAGCTAAATATTTAAAGATAGCAGAGGCTAGAGAGATAGCTCAATGGGTAAGAATGCTTGCTATACAAGCATGAGGACCTGAGTTTGGATTAAAGCCACCTGTGCAAAAATATGGATATGGCTGCTACACATGCCTGTAACCCCAGTGCCATGATCAGATGGAAGATTCTGGGGCTTGCGCCAGCCTTCAGCCTAGCTCCAGGATTAGTGAGAGACCCTGTCTAAAAGGAATAAGGTAGAGAGTAATAAAGCAAGACAGCTGATGTTCTCCTCTGCACTCTGCATACACATTTGTATGTACATGTGCATACACACACACACACACACACACAATTTATACACAACAGTTAAAAGAGAAAAGGCAATGTACTTCAGCCATTACCGTTTGCTATACTTCAGTGGAGGTGTATGTTAGATAAATGAAATGGCATTGTGGAATGATTACTGTGTGCAGTGTATTTTATCTCATTCAGTCCTTAGAGCAGCTCCACAAGACAGTTATTGATCTTAAACTTTCAGATAGGGAAACTGGGGGAAAAACGTTACTTTCTAAATACTTGTCAGACTCCATGTTCCATGTTCCCCATGATTGCTTGTCATTCCAGGTGCAACAGGGACTGCTCAATTGAGAAAATGGAGCTGGTTATGTTGGCTCTTGGCTGTAATCCCAGCATGTGAAAGGCCGAGCCAGGAGGATCAAGAATGCTTGGGAAGCTATGGCAGGAGGGTCATGAGTTTCCAGACAGTCTGAGCTACGTAGCAAGACCATGTATCAATAATAAAGGTAAGAGATGGAAGCCAGTTCTTGGGATGGTATAGAAGGAAAGGAATAATTGAGAGCAGGGGCTGGGAATGAGGCAGCATTTCAGATCCACAGAACGAATAGATTTGTCCATGAAAAGCAGGACAAGAAATGTATCCCAGAATCCTGCTTAGAGTAGTGAAGGAGAAGGGTGAGTCACATGGTCCCAGGGAAGGCTGGGTTGATTGGTACAGAGAATAAAAACATAAGAGTTACCCTTTGTTGAAAATGCAAAAAGCAAAAAATTCCTAACCCAAAACATCCAGAATGAGAAGAATGGAATGAGAAGACCAAACCTAAGGATAATAGGTATAGAAGAGAGTGAAGATTCCCAATGTAATGGGCCAGCAAATATCTTCAACAAAATTATAGAAGAAAACTTCCCTAACCTAAAGAAAGAGATACCCATGATCCTACAAGAAGCCTACAGAACTCCAAATCGACTGGACCAGAAAAGAAATTCCTCCCGACACATAATAATAAAAACACCAAATGCACTAAATAAAGAAAGAATTTTAAAAGCAGTAAGGGAAAAAGGTCAAGTAACCTATTAAGGCAGGCCTATCAGAATTACACCAGACTTTTTACCAGAGACTATGAAAGCTAGAAGATCCTGGGCACATGTCATACAGGCCCTACAAGAACACAAATGCCAGCCCAGGCTACAATATCCAGCAAAACTCTCAATTACCATAGATGGAAAAAACAAGATATTCCATGACAAAACCAAATTT
>NW_022196906.1:83709329-83732015 GCF_008632895.1 Mastomys coucha | reverse complement strand
ACAAGAATGTGATTTAATTCTATTTACTTAAAAATATGTTTTTAAATGTTAACAAATTCAGATAAATTAAAATCATGTAACTTTTCTCATCACAATGCAATAAAAGTTTAAAAAAAAAGAGTTACCCTTTGTCATTTATCCTTAGGGAGTAGATCCTGTCTCCCCATAAACAATCACTGCCCCTCTCCCCTTAAGAAGGATCTAGAGAAGGAAAGTGGTGTCCCCAAAGAGCAAATATATTGAATCAAGGAACTCATTTTTGATGTATTTACTAGGTGGATGACTTGATCCAAACCTAGTCCCTCAGAGTCTTAGTTTTCTTATTTGTACATCAAATAACCATGTTTGCCCACTAGAACTCTTGTGGTATTTAGTGAGAAAAGTCAGGTAAAGCATTCAGCATCGTAAATGGTCTAGAGCAGGATTTAATCAATATTTGTTATATAACAAGCATATATATACATATATATACATGTATACACATAAATATATTTGCTTAATATATGTATTTACTCATTATTTCTGAAGAAGTCTTGAAGTCCAGAGAAAGGAGACCTCTTAACTAGCTCTGCTTGGAAGATGAGAGTTACACATTTTTTTATCAGTTGTAGTTGAAGCATTCCAATTTGGGAATCTGGGTCAAGCTATATCACTGTGCATTAATTAATTATAAGTTGTGATTCCAGAAACCTGTGGAAAGATGAGAAAATAGTCCAGAGGCTGCAATTTCCCTCAGCAACAAATGTGCCTTAGATGACATCCAAATGCATGGATCTTCACAGATCACACATATGATACATGTAACCTACCTTCAATGAAGTCATTGTGATGGTTAACTTTACTTGTGGACTTGATGGGATCTAGAATCATGTGGGTCCTGTGCCTCTGGGCATCCTTGTGAGGGATTATCCATATTAGGTTAAATGAGATAGAAAGATCCATCCACTGTGGGCAGCACCATTCCTAGGCCTAGGATCCTGTATTATATTAAAAAGTGAGCTAAGAAGAAGTGTTTGTTCATTTGTTACTCTCTGGTTTTTGATTGAGTACACAATGTGACTACTGCTTCAAGCTACTGCTGGTGTGACTTACCTATCAAAACTATAAGCTTGACTGTTAGCTAAAATAAACTTTCTCCCTTCATTTGGCTATGTCAGAGTGTTTTATAAGGATAACAGGAGAACATTGAAACTGTGGCTCTGTTCTACCCATCCTTCTACTCTCTGTGCCTTGCTAGAGAAGGAACCAAGGAAATCTACTCAATGATCTTGATCCAGCATCTGATTCACATATGAACAGCTTTGATAGAATGGAAGGCTGTGATGTGCAAATGGCTGTACTCATTCATGACCCAAGTATCTCTTAGTCAGTTTTAGAGTCAAGGCACTCAGTACCTAAAAGAATAAAATTGCTTGCAAGTAGAAAATCATGAGTCTGGGCCCTGCTAGAGAGGAAGGGAATGGAGAATGTGAAGAAGATGCCAATCACACTGTTAGGAAAAATATACATGTATAGTCCAAGCCAAGCAGAGTTCAAAGTTACTAAGCTATTCCCTATGCTTGCCTGCTTTATTGCTTTTTTAAAACCCTTTTTTTTTTAAAATTTAACTGTATTGAATATCGTTGAGGACCACAGGTAGATGGAAATATGGAAAATGTAAAGATAAGAGGAAGCATGGTGTACTTGAAGCTTCAAAGAAAGAATTTTTAGGACCCAGAAGTTATATTCTTATTCAGAAAGGCTGGTAGACGTGAACACTAGTCAAGGGCTTATGTGGATAGACCAAGGATTCTAACTCATGGGAGGACTATTTTGGTTAGTACTATAAATATGCAGGTCAAGTTCCACCCACATTGATGTAGAGAGGCACTCATTTAGTAGGAGAATTAGACAGGACTTGGTGATTGGTTGTTTAGGGGTGGAGGTACAGTTGGAAGAGGTGACTCACTTGGGCTGCAGGTATGTAGTAGCATCAATCACCAAACCAGGGGTTCAAGGAGGGAACAGTCTTGTGCAGAATCTATACTTAGTTTTAGATGTGCTGTTTGTGTCTTGGGGCCACTAAGTGGAGGCATTCCCTCACAGACAGGGAAAAAAATGTCTTAAAGTTAAGAAAGAAATATGGATAGTATCATTCACCTTCCAACTCCAAGGCCGGGGACTGAGACAGTGTAGTTATTAACAGCAGATGTGAGTGTCAGAGTTGGAGGCTGCAGTCCAGGGGTAACAAGAGGGCTGATTCTGATGGCTGAACCTGCTAGATCCATTCAGCAGCAGGGTGCCAGTGTGCTCACACAAGTCTGCCCCTGGGAAATCATCTGGAAAGTCTATCTTTTGTTTCATGACCTAGTTCTAGACAAAATGACAGTAATAGCATCCATTTACTTCTCAGGATTGTGAAGTCAGGAACTAATGTATATACTAGGCTCATTATGCAAATATCCTCTGGCATAGGCATGGTGGAGTCCCTCACAGTTCCTTTTCTCTCCCTTGCCAGGATTCTGAAGTTGTCAGTAGCAAGGCATAGCTTCTATATTTTGCTGTTATCCCAAAGCTTGTACATGATACCTCTTTCAAGCAGTCATCTTAGTGGTTAGACATGTCTTTAAACTGTTCTGGGTATAGGGACACCCAGCTTAGGCAATTTTCTATATGGAGATCAGAAGAGGCAGCACTAAAAGCACACAGCACTGGAGCATTGGAGACAGACACCATGTGACTTAGGATGTCTGTATCCGAATTTCTGCTCAATGTGGATATGAACTTGCCCAAGTCAGCAAGACCCAGCTCAGAAGGCTGAGTCTCTGAGTCTAGTCAACAAAGACATCATAGCTTGCTAGTGCATGAGTCAGCAGTACTCAAATATATTCTGAAGCAAGGAGTTAAAATCCTAATATTTACCATCTTGTTTATTCAGTCAAGAAACAGGTACTGAATAAACTTAAAGGCTAGACTCTGTGGTAGCAGTGAGCGGAGCTATGGAATGGAAACACACAGGCAGGCCCCCTTCAGGTCCAGTGGGAGGTGTTAGGGTTAAACACTAGCTCCAGATGTAAGAGGTTCATGGAGGGAAAGAGAGGCTGCTCATCCCGTGCCCCACACTTGCCCTATGCCCACCTATCTCTGTATAGAAAACCCTGCTGTTAGGCCCAGAGCATATGAAACACCCCACACAAAGCAGCCTGCTCCAGGAAGGAATGAGCCCTGCCCCTCAGCTCTTCAGATAGCAGAGCTTTCCCAGTGTCACTGTGTACTGACTCCTCAACTTGTGACTAAACTATTTTTAACTGACTGTCACCATGGCAGCATAAGAACCAGGGGGAAAGATGTGGCCTTTCTGGCAGGATTCAGGATGCTGGCTGCCCTCTCTTTCCTTAATCCCCTGCGCACTGGGGCCAAAACAATCCACCTTCTCCTCACAGAGATACAGATAAGACTTCTTAGTGTGCATCCTTGTCTGCAAAGTGAGGATTTTAATTAAAAAGAAAACCTCCCTTTAGAAGTCTGTCATGGGGTCCAATTAGATTATTTAAAGAAAGAAATGTGACTCTCAATATTAATTTCTGTTACAGTCTTAAATTAAACCAGACCTCCCCACAGTTGTCCTTCCCATTTCATGCTTGTAAGCCTCCCATGAGTGTTTTATAGGTGCTCATAAAATCTAGAAACATAGACAATACCATTTACCTCTCTCCACATTATTGGTGCTTGTTTCGACATTACTTACATTTTCCTGGGTTTCCAGACTCTTTTGATCAGTTCTTTGAGAATTTCGTATATATTTTTTTTATCATATTCATCCCTCCTCAACCTTTCAGATGGCCTCCCGATCCTCTACCCATCCACCTTGATGTCCACTTTTACTTTTTAGTCGTCAAATTGTGCTGCGTGTATATTCTTGAACGTGTGGTCATCCACTAGATGTGTATGGTTAACTAACCAGAAGCCACATGCTTCTGACTCTGAACCACAGTGGCTCTCTTACACCTTCTGATGTGAAAGATGCTGTTTATGCAGGAGCACAAGCTCTCTAACTTCCTGCTTTATTTCAGTTCCATCACTATACCCCTGCCTTGGCATCTTGTGGAGCAGGGAATGTGTGGTTCCTCATGATCATACTCCAGGACTCAGCCTACTGCTAAGGACAGATAGACACTTCATTGATGGTTTATTTTATTTTATTTTATTTTATTTTATTTTATTTTATTTTATTTTTATTTGTTTAGAAATGACTATAAGGCCAATGTAGAGTGAACAGTGTCTGAGTTACTGCTAATGGTGTGAAAAAGTGAGGCTCCATCTAGGACTTGGGTCAGGGCGTGGAGAATGGACCGAGAAAGGTAGAAAGAAGAGTTTCTGAATCAAGTACTTTACAACACACAGGTTTACTACAGGGAGGAGGATGCTCAAGGGATAAGTGAAGGGCCCAGGACATATGATCAAAACCTGGATGAGATGTGCACTCTGAAGGATCTGACTCTCTTTACTCTCTGATTGGCCTCTGGGAACAGGAAAAGGACTCAGAGGTCAGGATAGGAGACATTTCCAGGAGAGATGCAGGCAAAATACTAGGGAGGGATCACACCTTCATGTCAGGCGCTCTTTCTGCCTAGGTTCTCCCATGCTTAGGAGGTGACAGCACTATTCTGAGGATGTAGGTATATGAGAAAGGGCATGAATCAGGATGTGAGAGATGCACAAAGCATCCCTGAGCTTCAAGAAGTACCTACTCTGGATCGTGGAAGCCACCCAGCACTCAGATTGTAACAAAGGGCAGGAGGGAGGGAATGTCCTAGCTCTTGGCTCTTATGCGCATCACCACAGCTCATCCTGTGTCCAACGTTTTCAAAGGAGGACCAGTGTTTGTTTCTCTTTCCTCCTCCCCATCCACAGTGAACTTTATTTCTCTTAGGCCAGGACTAGCCCTCAATTCTCTTCCTTTGGGTCACTGTTCATGCCCTGTGGGTTGCACAGCGGTGTATGTATCACTTTCTACTCTCAGGGCATGGACAGGCATTTCTTGTTTTCAGGGTTTGTATTTTTTTATTTTTGCCAAAGAAATTATATGATGTTTTAATTAAAATAAAATTTGAAGAGCATTAGCGTCTTATAGAATCTAGTAGCTGCAAACAACTCATTGTGAACTCTCTAGCTAAGCAAATACCATGGCCACTGAAGCCGTAGGTGGTTGTGGACGAAACAGCTGAATGTGGCCTCTTTCTGAGAACAAGCAGGCTGTCAGCTGCCAGGGCGACAACCTTTATACCTTCAACCAAGCATACCTACCTTCATAAGCATGATGTCTTCTCAAGGAGGACATGTTATGATGGAGAGAGAATGATTCCAAGAAGCAGGAGCCAGGGATGCTCAATGGAGAGTTGCCTTGGGATATTATGGAAAACTGATTCACTGAGGACATGTGACGGCAGGGCTTGAGACCTCTGACTTAGTCTGTTCTCTGTAGAGAACAGGGGATCTACACCTCTAAATCCAGTACAGAAGCATATCTACAGGGCGTGCAGTGTCATGATTTCTCCTCAGGAGGACAATAAGAAATAATAGGGTAGCCTTCTAATCTGAGAGGCTATAAGGTTATGGGATCATAATTTTGATAAAAGTTCAAAGACATCACTCTCTAGGGAAAAGGTGGGTGCTAAGCTGTAAGCCCAACCTTCCAGAGAGTCAAGGGGACATGCTGTGGGTTGTGTCTGAGTGGGATAAAGGGGAAACACTGTGGGATATGAGTGCGAAGATGTTGAGGCATCCATTCCTGCCTCCTCCCTGCCCCTCCCCGTGAGTTTCCATCAGCAGTGAGACTCAAGTAATGAGGCTGTGCTCTACATCTGTATCCTACTCTCCTCCCAAGCTCGTTTTGGAAAATACTGTTTTCTCCTTTTATAACACAGTAATTTGCCCTTCCTAGGGAGTTTAGAAACACGAAAAAGCGCCAAGAATATACAAAGCCAGCTGTGAGCCAGCTGTAATCCAATTAACCAGAGGTGATTATCCCTTTAGCCTTTTCTTTGTGAATATGTGTTACATGTATGCATACGTGCCTGTACATATACAAATGTGTATTTACTCAGTGAATATACATTTCTAGAAAACACAGCGTCACACTGCTCTTGAGAACTCAGACTGTGTCATTGAACTGCCTGAACTCTAGTCCTGGCTCTGTTTGTGGCTTTCACATTAGTCTCTCTGTGCCTCCATTTCAGGATCTTTAGAAAGCAGACTGGGTATGTGAGACATGGTATCTTCTCTTCCCAGGATCTGTGGTTCTCTTTGTATGGTTTTGTTTCTTGCTGTCTGCTTCTACATTCTTCCATCCTATTATTAGATGTTATTGATGTCTCTTCAGCTTCTATCTTGATTTCTTTCAACCAGCTCCCAAAAAACATCAACTAACATGTTCACTAAAATATGTTCAAGGGCTGGGGTTATACTCACCCATCATACACAAGACCCTAGGCTCCGTCTACAGCATGGCATAAAACAAGTGCAGTCGCATATGTCTGTAATCCCTGCACTCAGAGGTGGAGGCAGGAAAATCAGAAGTTCAGGGTCATGCTTGGCTACGCAGGGAGTTCGAGGCCAGCCTGGGATAAAGGCCCTGTCTCAAGAAACAAACAGATTTAGACAAACAAAGTCATGTTAAAGTCTTTTCTATTTTAAGAAAAGAAGGAAAACGTCTTATTGAATGAAGTCCTTTCCTTTCTAAGGCTGTCTACTCCCAGCGCATGCATCTCTTTTAACCCCTTTGCTCTACCTCAGTCTAGTTGCTAACCTACAAACCTCCTTGGGACAAGATTAATAATGGGACCTCCATGCTGAGTTCAGCAAGCATCTATACTTACTCCCATCGACTGCTTGTATTTGTCACTAATGCCATCTCACATCTCACCTTTTCCTTCTGTCTCTCTTGACCATACATTCTCTGTCTACTGGTCCGGTTTTCCTGGGTCCTATTCCACCACTGTCTTTACTTCCTTGTATTCTTTCTTTTAGTTCAGTTCACCCTTTCTTAGTCCTTTCTTCTAGTACTGTCTGTTCTCTGTAAATGCTGGCTACACTTACATCTGCCTCTTCATTACAGCGTAAGTGTGGAGAATTCCCCAATCTCTAGCTCTAGCTCACACTCTTTTCCTGAGTTCTAGACTCAAATACTCACCAAGTCATCTTCATGAAGATATCTACACAGCCCCGGATTCTATGCATCTCAAATGGACATATTCATCTTCGTCCGTTTCTGTCTTTGGAAAGAAAATGTTAAAACCGCATTCCTAGTCAAGCATCAGTGAGCCATTGCTATCTCAAAGGGAATCACAGCAGCAGTTACATTTATGTTTGCATTTTTGAAATGAGAAGTTGGAGGTTCTGTATGTAGGGGCATCTTGCCAGTGGCACAGTGGTCACAGAGGACCTTGTTTTACTATGTCCCACATGATGTTAATCCTTGACAGATATCAAACGCTCCTAACTACTAACTACTTATTGGAAATCTGCTTCATAAGGAAGGGTGGTGGTCCAGGAAGCAGTTTGTGTTTCTTAGTCCTTCACAAACAAAGCATTCTTTGAGATTCTTAATTTTTTTAAAAAGTGTAGAGAATGCCGAGACTGGAAAATGCAATGCTGCTTTAAATTTATCTAGAAATAGATAAACAAACAAACAAAAGGAATGTTAGGAAGGAAGCCGGACTGGAAAGATGGGTGTGCAGTTGGGAATAAAGTCATATCTTGTCTTCTCAGATACCTGGGGATATTCTTCTTTGATACTTTGCTGACAAATCATGTTTTGTAAGTGTTGGTTGTATAGCATGGGATAACCCTGAATAAGCTAGCCAGCTTCCCTTGCTGGTGAATACTTTGACCACCCATTTGAGAGGTTGTTCAGAGAACAATAAAGCAACAGACCTCCACCAGTTTAACTCTAGCCATCACTACTGCACACTATTACTATGGCAATGGTTACTTGCATGGCTTTCAGGAATTTGAACATGTCCTTGTTTGGCTCAATCACTAGCTCTTCTTTTTGATCCATACCAGGGTCTTGTATGCCACATTTACACATCAGAGGGACCCCAGGTCCATCCATCATGCCAACACCATCATTTTCTGAATATACATCCTGTGAGGAATAATGAAGTCAGGTTACGAATGCACAAACCATCAGTCATTTCACTTTCCCCTACACCTCTGTTTCTTTATTCCATAAATATTCCTAAGTGGCGTCTTAGGGAGACAGATTTGAGATTCAGGACTTCTGCCTCCTTACAAGTAAATAAGCTTTCTATCTGCCAAACTTTCTATTTGAGCTTTATGAGTAGCATACAGTGATTAAAATAAATGAACACACAAACAAACCCCAATGAAACAAAAGGCTTGTCTGGATAATACTAACACTGCACAGTAAAAACTCTACTGATGTATTTTATATATTCTTTATATTAAAATCCTTTGTCCCTATTTACTTTGAGCATATCTTCACCCATGTGTGCTTTTTGATTTTATTTAACACTGATCTTTTGGACAGCCCTGGGTGACTAACTTGTATCTTAAAACTACTGATGTCTTTTTTGACACAGGTTTCAAACACACATCTGTTCACATAGGCTTCATTGGAGCATCTTTACATTATGGCAAGTTGGGGATACACATTTCAAATTTGATTTTTTTTTTTGAAATAGAAGAGTTTGTTTTTTTCACCACTGGCTTTACTTAAAGTGACACTTGACTTTGTGGATATTTTTTTGAGAAAAGTTTCTCTCAAATACTCAGGTCTGACTTGGCAATTATTTATCTGCTAGTTTTTCAAGTAAGCATTGTGTTGCATGGAGGAAGTGCCCTGCTCAACTTGAAAGCGAAAGAATAGCATGAGTTCTCTTCTAGGAGACAATGAACATTCCTTGGCATACACTGTGATGGCTTCCATTTCTCCACATGAAATATTGAGAGGATATGTTGCAGGAAGGCCAAGTTTGCACAGAATTTAAGATCTTTATTGCTTTGTGGAGTTTGTTCAAATCGGCCATTTGGGTGTTTTGTCTTACTTGGAGCAGGTAGCTCTGAGAAACTCATGGCGACCAGAATATCTGTACTACATCCCTTCATTGCTTTTGGATCATCAGCACTAATGCTAAGGCAGTCCGAAAGGTAAAGAACAAATGAGTTCTTGTAAAGATAGTTGTAACTCTGAAAACAACTGGAAGAAAATTCAAAGATCTCCCAGGGTCTATAATATGTACTTTTAAAAAAATCACTTTTTAAAGCAAAAACCACCTAATAATCATCTCCAGTGAAAGCTTGAAATACCCTAGACACTAACCATTTTATCTAATGTGACTTAAAAACATGTTTTTACTTTTTTTTTTTTTTTTTTTTTTTTTTTTTTTTTTGGTTTTTCGAGACAGGGTTTCTCTGTATAGCCTTGGCTGTCCTAGAACTCACTCTGTAGACCAGGCTGGCCTCGAACTCAGAAGTCCACCTGCCTCTGCCTCCCAAGTGTTGGGATTAAAGGCATGTGCCATCACCACCCGGCAAAACATGTTTTTAACATCATTGAGAGTTGGGTTTTTATTTGCATTGTTTGAATTAGGATCCAAACAGCCACATATGACATTCATTTGTGTGCGTGTGTATTCTCTTTATTTTCATTCTATTTGTTGAAAGAAATGGGTCATTTGTGCTATAAAATTTCCAGTGTTCTGAGTTTGGCCGATAGCATATACCTGGTGTCACTGAACATGCTGCTCCTGTCTCCTTGTGATCAGGCAGTTTCTCAGCTCTACATCATTAATATCTTGGGCAAGCCAGTTCTTTGATGGTGGGGAACTGTGGTTCTGACTTTAAAGTCTGTGGTAATGACTTTACCGTTCCTGGATTCTAGAAACTTGGTTAGACTCAAGGTTAGCTTTTTGCTTTTGTCAAGCATAGGTCATTGGATTGGAGGTGTGGCTCGGGGGTAGAGTGCTTTCCTAGTGTACACAATGCCTGGGTTTTGTCTCAAGCACTGTGCAAAACAAACACAAACAAAGAAACAATACTAGTGATGGGTGAGGTATATTTCTCAATGTATCTTTGTGATGTCTTAATGCCCTGTTTGAAATAATGCTGAGATTGATCCCTGAGTTCCAGTGTTGTCAAGCAGCTCTATCAACTTTAGAGGCACTGAATAAACATAAAAATACTAACACATATTGTATTAGTCAGGCTTCTCTATAAAACGGAACTTATAGAATGAATATCTATCTGTCTGTCTGTCTGTCTGTCTGTCTGTCTGTCTGTCTGCCTGCCTGCCTGCCTGCCTATCTATCTATCTATCTATCTATCTATCTATCTATCTATCTATCTATCTTCTATCATCATCTTCTAACTATATAGAATTTATTAGAGTGGCTTACAGACTGTGGTCCAGCTAATCCAACAATGGCTGTCTACCAGTAGAAGGTCAGTTGTCCAATCAATGAGACTGGATGTCTCAGCTAGTCTTCAGTATATTCTAGAATCCCAAAGACGTAGACTCAAATATTTACAAAGAAATGGACTTACCAGTGAGAGTGAGAACAACCCGGCAAAGAGAGGAAACTTCCTGTCCTATGCCCTTCATATGGGCTGTCTCCAGAAGGCATAGCCAGATTCAAGTTGGATCTTTCCATCTTAAGAGACCTATATTAAAGGTGGGTCTTCCCACTTAAAATGATGTTATTAAGAAAACAATCCATCATAGATGTACTGAGCACTTGGGTTTTAGCTAATTCCCAATGTAGTCAGGTTGACAACCAAGAATAGCCAGCATACATATTAATGAACATAGTCTAGATTCATTATCTTATTGGGGACTGAAAAGTGAGGGATTACTTTCTTTAATCATCACCAATAAAATCCAAACAAAACAAACCCCCAAGTGTCCCCTGATCACCAATTTTGTTATTCTGAAATTGGGGCTATTAGCTTTTCATCTCTATGGCAATCTTAACAATTCATTAAGAAGGAAAGTTTATTTCAGGTTACAGTTTTATACCTTTCAGATCATGGTCAGTGGCCCCACTGCTTTGGACCTATGGTAGTGCAAGGCATCATAGCAGGAACATGTGAAAGATCAAAACCATTCACTTTCTGAAGGGAAGCAAAAAAATAAGAATGAGGAAGAAGCTAGGGACTCACTATCCCATTTGACGGAATGCCACAAGCAACCCAAGGACCTGGTACAAACTTCCTTCTGAAAGACTGAATTTAGAAATTTGGAAAAAGCATGTTAATGGAGATGCACTAATGTATACTGTATAACCTTTATTTAAAGAAGGCATAGGAAGTCTTTGTAACGAGCCAGGAATGTGGACTGGTCAGTTCCAGGAACTTGTTGGTCACAGAGACCCCCTCTAGCTAGGGCCCAGAATAAGGAACAGGATAGTGGTCAGCCATTAAGAAGATAGCATTGACCAAACCACATTCCTCTTGACAATGTTTTACTTATGACCCTGACTCAACCAGGGGTTGGGTCCCTTTGGAATTTTCCACCTGTTATGTTTCCTTGGTAACCCTCTCACCACCACCCCCCAGTTTGTGGTTTTTCCCTTTAAATACCCCTCATTTCTTGTGTTGGGGACGAACCCCTCTGGCCTGCCAGATCTGGCTTATCCTGAATAAACCTCGTGTGATTGCAACAAGATCGGTCTCTCGTGAGTTATTGGGTGGTCACATCATCCCCAGACTTGAGTGAGGGTCTCCCCCAGTTCTGGGGGTCTTTCACTTCCATCACCTCCCAGTAGCACATCCTGGGTACCAAGCCTGATTCAACACATTAGCCTTGGGGGAAGGCATTCAAGATTCAAACTACAGCAAGCTCTTAGTAGGATGGGTACCCATCTTTCCCCCACACTTACTAATTTGCAGTAGGGTAAGTTGAGTGAAACCGTCCTGCAGTTCCACGCGGGTCTCTTCAGCAGGAGGGTAGACAGGACCTGCAAAATAAACAGGTCGGGAAAACAAAAGAGACACAGACACTAAGTAATGTATCAAAGCATCCATTTACTTGGGGGGCATTTTGAGCTTATATAGGCAAGTAAGAAATGAAACCAACAATTCCAGAAATAAAATATATGCATAACATAAATACAATCTCAGACATGGAGACACTGAGATCTCTCAAGCTCAGTTCTCAGGCAGTTAGATTTGTTTACATTCAGTATGTCCTCAGGCAGTAGGCGTGTCAGCAACCAGGTGTAGCTTCCTCAGGAATCCTCCGAGGTGAAACTGCAGTGTAGTGGGCCATTGTTTAAGCCCAGCAGGTGTCCACCTTCAGTCCGAGGCTGTTGGCTCTGCCTCAGAGCTGAGGTAGGGGGGAGGGAGCCAACAGTAAGTCAATACCCTGCTCATGTTTTTGTTGCCCTTTTCCTCTGAAGTAGTTTCAAAACTTATAGAAAAAGTTACAAGAGTCGTTCAAAGGGCTTTGTTTCTTTCTCTGAACTGTTTGACAATGAATTGCTGACACGATTTCTACAGCACACAAGAACCATATATTGCAGCCATTGACTGACAATCTGTGCATGACAGTCACCATTATTACTGTCCTGCACCATCCCCAGGATACAAATGCACTCCTCTTTCCAATTCACTCCAGGTTTCATGGGCTACCGAATGTGGGCTCTTTAGGCATCTCTTGTCTGAAGAGATGCAATGAGATGCTCAGTGCAAGCCGTGTGTTAAAAGTCAGAGTTGTGTAACAAACTTGTTAGATAGTTTGTTTCAGGTTGTTTTCAGTCTGGGAAAGTGGAAATTTGATTTGCTTTATATTTCAGTTATATGAGATCATTTTAGGGTTTTGAACTCAAAACAAAAGTATAAGATAAGTATAACTTCTAGAATTCAGAGGAGTCTTGCTTCCTCCCAAGTGTCCCCACTTCTGGTTATTTCTTCTGTGTTTAATTTTGCTTTTGAAGGCCCTGGCCTCCATTGTACATATGCGCTCCTTTACAAATAAAAACTAAGCCTCACTGAAAATAGTCTATTTTACTCCGTTTTTAACTTGGTATTATAGCCTGGAGATGGCGTGTGGTTATTTACAAAGAAAATAAAATCACTTGGGCTAATAGTTCCAGAGATTTGAAGTTGAGGGACCACATATAGTGATGAACATCTTGTTGTCAAAACCCCAAGACAATGCAGAACATCAGGTGGTGAGAAGAGGGTGTGTGTGTGTGTGTGTGTGTGTGTGTGCGCGCGCGCGTGCGCACATGCATGTGCACAAGTGTGTATCCTCAGGTCTCCTTCTCTCTGGTGAAGCCTCCAGTGGTAAAGCCATCAAGTGGTATCCTAATGGCCTGTATAATACTCACTATCTCATTTATTTGAGATGGGCTGGCCTTGAACACATGATCCTCTTGTTTTAGCTTCCTGAGTGCTGGGATTCCAAGCCTATACTGTCTTTCCAACAGGCCCCACTCATAAACACCATATTTGTTTCCTCTGTCATATAACTCACAGTGGTGATTAAACTTCATCAAACAGTGCCTTAGGGAGCCACTCAGGCCATGACCATACTGTAGTATCACTCCGGGCAGAATGCTGGAGATGTCCTCAGCCATTTTTGCTTTATAGTTTTCTTGAGGAATACTTTATATGCTATAAAACTCAACTGTGAATGCATAATTTAGTGATTTTAATATATTTCAATCATTGTTCAAGCATCATCTTGGTTTCAGAACGTTTTCACCATTCAAAAACCTCTGGTATGCTCATCTGTTAATGCTAGCCACCTTTTTAAAATTGATTTTTTATTTGGGAACTTCTTTTGGGAAATTCATACACAAGTCCTGTATTTATAAGTTCTACCTCACATTCTCCCCCAAAATACTTCTCATGTCAATTCCAATTCCCTGTCATCTTCATTACTTCTTCTTTTATTATTATTGTTACACACACATATATATACCTACATGAATAAAGGGATCCTACCGAGTCCTTTCAGTGTTGTTTGTATGTATATGTGTGGAAGGCTAACTACTTGGTGTTGGATAACCTATAAGGAGTCTCTTCCCTAGAGAGGATCAGTCCTTCCTCTTTTAGCAGCCATCAATTGTAGCTCTTCTTCTAATATCAGGCAGCCACTGGTCTACATTCTCACTGGGAGTTTGTTTTCTCTGAGTGTTTCATGCTGTCACATGGTATTTTGTACTTTGCTTTTTTCACTTAACATGATGTTTTCTGATCTTCACATAGGCAGCATGAACCAGTACTTTCTGAATTTTAAACTTTCTGAGCTTGTTCTATTATATGTGACATTTGTCAATTGATGAGCATTTTAGTTGCTCCCAGGCAACTGTTTGTGTGTGTGTGTGTGTGTGTGTGTGTGTGTGTGTGTGTATGTGTGTGTGTATATAAATAAATAAATATGTATATGTGTATATACATATATACAAACACATATATACATGTGTGTGTAGTTTTAGAGGTTGATTTTGCTAGTTTGTCTGACTTGGTTTTATAGGAATGTGGACTGTCACATGGTTGTTCTGTAGCTAATTCTACCAGTCCCCTGTTGACAGAAACATCTTTCAGTTTTCCATTTTGCTATTACCAACAGCAATGCAATGGACTGCCTGTGTATTAGTGTACTTTGTGCTAATGTGTTTTTGTTGTTGTTCTGGTTGTTGTTTTGATTGTTAGACATGGATTTGTTGAGTGGAAGAGTGATGACAAATGCAGTTTGACCAGATATTGTAGAATTCTCTTCTATAGCATCTTGCCACTCTGTATCCTATCCAAAGGCTATGAGAGTAATTCTCCACAAACTTCCCATGAGTACATAGTAAGTATATAAGAGATTTAAAAAGTTATTTCAGTGTTTTAGTTTAGTCTATTTTCTTATGTGCCCTCTGTTTGTTCCCCCATCCATCCATGCATTCATCCAACCACCCATCCAACCACCCACCCATCCATCCATCTATCCAACCATCCATCCATCCATCCATCCATCCATCCATCCATCCATCCATCCATCTATCCACCCATCCAACCACCCACCCACCCATCCATCCGTCCATCCACCCATCCAACCATCCATCTATCCATCCATCCACCCACCCACCCACCCACCCACCCATCCATCCATCCATCCATCCACTTAGTAGATAATCTGCTTGGGTGTTCTTGGTGAGAAGCAGTTAGTGTTTTTTGTAAGATGACTGTGCACAGTGTGTGGACTCTGATTTATCTTATAGGACAATCATCATAGACTAACCCTGCTGTACAGGTATACCCTGCTGGGGAAAGTACAGAGGAGCTAATGTTTTTTTTAACAGTCTGGTTACTGGCTCCTCTAGGAAGGTCACCAGGTTCTCTCTGGAAAAGGCCTGATTTGTTCTCTAAATTGCACAGTTTGAACAATTTCTGGAGCCTGATGACTTGTGATCATTAGCATTTTACCAACCAATTGAGGATTGGTTCTAATGCTTTGTCTTAATTCAGCTCCTAAAAGTCACGCTTCCAGACACTGAGGGTCCCTGTCCCCAGCTGGGTTTGGTTGGTAATAAAGAGGATACAAGGCTATTTTCTTCTAGTTTCAACTGTCACAGGTTTTTTTTATTTTTTATTTTTTTATGATGGATTAAATAGATGAAAATGTAAATGTTATGAACAGTGTAAAACCTTAAGTGTCACTGATTTAGAATGGCTTTTCTAGCTGGGGAGGGGGGGTCACAGAAATGTTTAGAGCATGATACTAGGCAAGTGTGGTTTTCTTTGTTTATTTAGTTTTTTGTTTTGGTTTGGTTTTAGTGGCACTTTAATGGAACAATTATTTAAAAGACTGGATTTTATTCTTATTTGGGTGTGTGTGGGGTGAGCAGGGTAGAAAATACATGTGTATTTTGGAGGCCAGTAAAGGGGATGTCAAATGCTCTAGAGCTGGAGTTGTAACACATTGGACACTGGTATGAGGAACCATACTTTGGTCCTCTACAGAACTACTTTATTTCTTGGTAGCATTTGTATGTGGTGTGTGGTGTGTGGTGTGGTGTGGTGTGGTGGTGGTGTGTGTGTGTGTGTGTATTTATCTGTGTGTGTGCACATGGAAGCATAGTTTCCAATGTATCTGCAGAAGTCAGAGGGAATGTTGAGTTGGTTATCTCCTGCCCTCCTGCCTTTACATGGGACCTACGGAGCAAACTCACATAATCAGGTTTGTCAGCAAGTCTTCTTACCTGTGGAACCAGTTGCCTACTCATGAAATGGAGTTTTTAAATCCTAAAATATCTAATGAGTATAGTGTTGGTATTCTGTCTGGACTCCACCCCACAGATACCCGGCAACAGCCAGGTATGCTCCTCCCCATAGTTACCTGACAACAGCCAGGTAGGCCTGGCCCTATAAAAGGGGCTGTTTGGCCCCTCCTCTCTCTCTTACTCTCTTATACTCTTGCCTCTCTCTTGCCTCTTTCCCCCTTCTCTCCCCATTCCCTTCCCCCATCTCTCCACGTGGTCATGGCCAGCCTCCACTTATCTACTTCTTCTTCTCTTGGCATGGGCCTGCCAAGGCACCCCCTTTTCCCACACCCCACCGGAACATATTCTTATAGCTCTTTCTCTTTTTATGATCACAACATTTAGAACTATAGTAAAAGAAGTTCTTTACTATAGTATGAGTAGGAAAATAAGTTGCCACTTTGCCCTTTTTGGTTACAGTGTTGTTGTTGTTCCAATAGTCTTATAATTGTTCAAAGGCAATAACTTATATGTAATATGTTATATACATATATACTATATAATACATGTGATATAATATATAATATATAATATGATATATGAAATAATAATGTATATTAGAGTCTGTCATCAACAATTTTAAATGAATACTTCATGATGATTTCTTAAAGAAAAATCTAAACATCCAAAAAAATTTCCAGGCATGGTTTATTAGTTATGAGGGAATGATAGGATCAAGAAAGCAAACTGAGGGAGCCATGGGGAGTAAGTTTGTAAGCATATTCCTTCATGGTCTGCTTTAGTTACTACCTTAAATCTCTGCCCTGACTTTTTATATACAGTTGTAAGCTGTAAGATGAAACAAATCCTTCCTTCCTGACATTGCTTTTGTTCATGGTGTTTATTACAACAATAGAAAACAAAGTAGGACAGAAAGATAGTTCAGAATAATGTCTTATCTGGGTGGTCATGCTCTTCAAAAATACAAAAGCACAGACCTTCCCTTTCTATTGCCTTGGTCAGTCACAATGTCAACCACTTCAACTTCCCCATACTATTTAAAAGAACAGTGGCAGTGCTTTTTCAACCAATAAAAGTCTGTTGGTTCACAGTTAAGTGGAGACCTGGTCTTTGAATCCCTTTCTCTACAAAGTTCTCCTTGGTCCCACAGCTGTCCCATGTACTTTGTGTGGCCTTGCTTACATGGCCACATCCAACTTCTTTACAGTGACAAATGCAAACTCACTGGAGCAGCCCGTGTTTGGATCTTTTCATACTGTATGGTTGGTGCGTGTGTTCCCACTGCTCAGAATGACTCCTCAGAGTCACCAGGGTTGTTGCAGCTCTGCTGTCCATTGAAGAGCTTCCAAAGTTGTTCTGGCTCCTGAATAGACTGCCTTAGATATGCTATCAGTCAGGCAAAAGACTTTGATGATGTGATGCTGCCCAACAGAAGAGAAACTTCAATGATGCTGTGGGAGTTTGAATAAGATGCCCCCATATTCTTAGGCATTTAAATGTCTGGTTCCCAGTTGGTGGCCCTGCTTGGGTAGCTTTAGGAGGTATGGCCTTGCTGGAGGAAGTATGTCCCTGGAGGTAGGCTTTGAGGTTTCATAGCCATGTGTTATTCTTATTTTCTTTCTCTGCTTCCTGTTTGTGGTTTAAGGGAGACCCCAGCTCCCAGCTTCCAGCTACATCCTCCATGCATGCCTGGTACCATACTTTCCTGGCATGATGGTGATGGAACTCTGACCCTCTGGAACTGTAAGCCCCAAGTCAGTCCTTCCTTCTATAAGTCACCTTGGTCCTGGTATTTTATTGTAGTAATAGGAAATGTAGCTGAGACAGATGCTTCCTTGGCTATACCCATGGGTATAAAGTTTGTTTATCTGTTTGAAATACAGGGTCTCATAGTGGAGACCAGGCTAGTTTTGAACTCACGACAATCCTCCTGTCCCAGCTTTCTGAGTGCTGGGATTGCAGACACGTGCCATTATGCCTGATGGCCTTAGTTCTTTAGTCACTGTGTAGAAATCAGTAGTACTTGACTCATCCACACATAACAAGCTGGGCCAGGATAAGCCTGCCCTGCTGCAAGCACCATCAGTTCATGAATATGGCACAGACTAAGTCAGAAATTGAATCAAAATGCAAGATCTACCCTTTATGCCTCTGCTCAAAAAAAAAAAAAAATGTAAGGGTCGGGATAAAGGGTGTTTGGAGAACCTTGGTATGACAGGCTCTATCTTGCCAATCTTACCTGCAGGGGTGTGATGCTTGAAGGAATTAACATAGAGGGGCTCTCAGGTAGGGATCTTCTGGGTAGCTCTGCCACTGATCCCCATTCACAGTATTCCTTAGGGATTGCAAGCAAAGGCTGCATCTCCATACAGCTCAGTGCTTGGCTCCCAGTTCCTGGAAATTTGCATATGCTAAACCTCCTTTGGGGGAATCAAGGTTTTAAACAAGATTATTTTTAAAAGAAACACAAGGCTCTTACAGGACCCAAAAGCACAAGCTCACAGCTTCTAACTAGGCTAGCTAAACAAGGATGCTCCTCGGAGGGAGCTGCAAGTGTGGACTCTATTTTAGGCATTTAAGAAGAACACGGGTGATCATGATTTCTACTGGGTAGAGAAGCTATTTAAAGGACATTTATTTTTGCTGGAATATTTGCTGAGTATTTTTATAAAGTACTTTAAATCTGAAAAGACTAAATTGCTTCTGTAGGAGCTTTGAGAATGGGGTGGGAAGGAAGAGGGCAGCCATAATATTGTTGCTTTTATTTGGTGGCGACACCTTGGATTCAGTCTATCTAGTACAAAGAGAGAATGAAATGAAGCAGAGGCGGCGGCATAAATATCACAGGAGACAGCTCACTGCCTCTGCAGGCTTTCCCAGAGCTGTCATTTTTCCTGATGGACAGGATAATAGAGAAAAAGTTTCAAGTGGCCATGCTTCTGAGAAATGTGGCTTCATTCAGATCTTGGGATTCTGTTTTTGAGGAAACCTGGGCCATCACCTGGTATGGTCACTTACATTCCTACTTCTGGGAGAGCTGACCTTCATGTTTCAGGAATCATGGAAGGCATGTGTCACAGCTAAGTCTAGAGTCTGTAGTGAAACCGTATTTGTCTCTTTGAAAAAGACACCTATGGTTGGCTCTAGCCCATTCAGTTGTGCAATTTCTGAGGGTGGGACATAGATGTGGGGGCTTAAATTAAATACTCCACATGAGTCTAATGGACAGTCTGTATTAGAACTGCTCCTTTGCAAGTCAAGCTTTGAGATGAGAAAGATTGACTTGAAGTGTTTGCTGTCTGGACCCAGCACAGGATTGGTGCAGGGACTGAGAGTATACATGGCTCACAGGCTTCTATGTGTTGCTGCTGCTGCTGCTGCCGCCGCTGCTACTGCTGGCATTCCACATTGAGGCACCAGATGTAGATCACTTCATACTGGACCAGTTGCAGCGGCAGAAGTCTATCCTTCCACCCTCTGCCCCTGGCCAATAACCTTAAGTGCCTGAGCTTACCCTATCTTTAGGAAATGTAAATCAGGCCATGCCATTGCTGAGGGTCCTTCAACCTCAGCTTTTCTATGATTTGGGGAATGCTGGTCAGGAGTGTATTAGACCTTGCTTATTATAGCTTGTGAGATTGGGATGTAAAATTTCTTGGAATTTTGCCAGTATGATGTCAAAACATAGCCATTACTTAAAATGGCTTAACTTAATAGCAACTTAACAGTTGTGTCTACTAAAAAAAATAGGAGATAAGTCCTCAAAATGCATTTCCTTCCAATTATTCAATACTTTTACCATTGTATATACTCCTGGGGCAATAGGCTTGTTATAGCTGTATGGTGGCAATACCATAGAATGGCTTTGGAATCTCCACAGCTCTCCTGAAATACAGTGAACCAAAATCATCCATGACAGAAGAATCTACATCATGGGGTCAGCAAACACATCGAGACTGGACTTATTGGCCTACCAATTTGTCTGTATTTCAGTAAGTAAGAAATGAGGGAAATATTAATGTAGATTAAACTTAAAATAAAGGCTGGAGTAGAAGCTAGTTTTAGTGTAATCACACACACACACACACACACACACACACACATTTCTTACAATAGTGAGAAATAATCTGACACTAGATTGTAATGACAGCAAACTTATTATGAAATGAGTTAGTAGTTGGATTGCTTCATAGGTTGGTAAAGAAATATAAAAGATAGTCAAAATTAATAAAACCATTCTGTGGGAATTAATTAATTAGATGGAGGTTATCAAAAGGACTTGCATATCTTATTATTATTTATAAATAGTGTACCACTTGCCCTTGATTTTAGGAGAGTTTGAGCTATTATATATGTGGACATATGCATATATACAGATACACATACATGTAACATACACATTTGTTTTACCAAACAGAGAGCTTATGTCATTCACCATCATGCCACCAGATACAAAAATCATTGTAGCGCTAGAAGATTAATCCACTCTAATCTCCCCACCAGAGGTCTCCCCAACGGTGGCTGTGAGAGTTCCACAGGGCCTGCCCAAATGCTCTGGATTCTCAAATGAAAGATACACACATGTAACCTTATTTTTAATATGCCTAAATCAGCTCAATGCCTGGGCCACTACCAAATTTCCATGTTGCTAACTCTTACCCTTCAATTCTCCTGAGTTACTACCTCCGAAATTCTACATTCCATCTTTTCTACCCTAGACCCAATTGAGGGAGAGCTGGGGCCACTCTTCACCTGCTGTCACATGGCTGATACTCTGTCTTCTGCAGATCTCAAGCTTGCATCTTATTTCTCTCCTGACATGGTAGTTCTTCTTTCTTGGTGACCTCATTGCGCATTAATCCCAAAGTCCTGCCTCTGCCTCCCTGCCCAGCCATTGGCCACCCGCAACTTTATTTACCAAACAAAGCCAACTGGGGGCAAGGACCTTTAGGGTCTTACCAACAGACTTGCAGGTTCCTGTGTTATTTTGGGAGCTGAATTAACATAAGTAGCTTAGAACCAATCCATAATAGATCATAATTTTACAAAAGGTGTTCTCAATGTGCTTCCCTTGTAACTATATGTTTGGAATTGGGAACAGAAATCTGCATGTGAGCAAGGATTTCCAAATCTATATTTGCCTTTCTTTTTTTTCTTTCTTTCTCTCCCTCTCTTTCTTTCTTTTTTTCTTGTAATGTCTAAAGTTGATGTTATGGTCTTTGCAATGAGCAGGGTCATAGAGAGTGAGAGTGGCTGAGTCTAAGGACTTTGAGCCCTAAGTCTGGAAAGCCAAAGATCTTTCTAGAGAGAACTACTGTGGGAGTCTGGGCATGAGTCACACTTGTCCCAAAGGCCAGATGACTGAAGTTTATATTTAGTTACTTTTTCCCCCAGGGAAGAAATTTAAGACAGCTCCCTTTCCAACTTCATTGATAATTGGTTGCATAGTGGGCTTCAAGGCTCTCGATGTTACATTATCCATTCCTCTCCCCAGTGGCATCAGCAGCATTCATACATCATTCAACACATACTTTCTGCATAGCAACTCCTAGTGCTAAGCCTTGGGGGGAGTTCTATTCATAATGAGTGAAAGATGTGGCTTGCTTCCCCTCCTGGGGCACCATCTTATAGAGTGTTATTTACATAGGGTAGTGCCAAAGATTCTGAATGGTTCAAGAAACCCATGCTTTATGACAACATTCATGTTATCAACTTCAAAATATTATCTCTGGGTGATTCATTTTAATTCCTGGCCAAATGAGCAGGAAAATGTTTGCAAATATTTCTTTTAGCACAGATATGAAGAACTAAAAGGAATGTAGGAATAGTTGTCAGAGAATATTGCTTATACTCATTGGATTCTATCAAATAAACAAAGAGCAACCTTGTACAAAAATGAATTCAAAATAAATCAAAGATCTTAATTTGTATCCCAATGCACTGAAAATTTCAGAAGGAAAACATAGGGAATGTACTTCAAGATATTAGAGTAGATCAGAGACCTTGGGCTCAAGCTCTGCAGCCAGTCCCACAACACCCAGAGTAAGCTCCACTCTCAGGTGCTCTGACACACCCAGGATCAGAGGTAAGCAGGAACCAACATCTGTCCCAACACTGGGAATAACTGGGACCAACGGGACTAGGCACACAGGAACTCCACAAGCCCAGTGACTCGGGTTCCTTCCGGTCTGTCTGGGCTGGGGTCCAGAGCAGACCTTGGGTGCAAGCTCCACAGACAGTCCCACAATACCCAGAGGAATCTCCACTCCCAGGCACTCTGACACACCCAGGATCAGAGGTGAGCAGGAACCAACATCTGTACCAACACTGGGAGTAATTAGGTCCAGTGGGACCAGGCACACAGGAACTTTGTCAGCCCAGTGACTCGGGTTCCTTCCGGTCTGTCTGGGTTAATGTTCTGAGCAGACATTGGGCACAAGCTCTGCAGCCAGTCCCACAACTCACA